>NC_143035.1:13802500-14402500 GCF_057628025.1 Oncorhynchus mykiss
TGTTGTGAAGTAAAGGTAAAAGTAGTCAAACATATAAATAGTAAAGTAAAGATCAGATACCCACAAAAACTATTACTACTACTACCTTCCTAACTACTACCACTACTACTACCATGGAAATTGTACTTCTGTAATAGTGTTTCTCTACTATAACTGATTAAAATAATATTAACAGGAAGTGACTATCATCATTCATGGATGGCAGTGTAGTGTACAATCCACGCATGCGCTGTGTCTGATCCATTTCATGGAGTGATGCATGGTTTGAGTCTTTTGACTACTATTTCAGTTTCAGTTGAGTTTTGACTACTATTTCACTAGCCTAGGGGCTGCAGCCTCTGGGACTTGTTGAGGCAAGCCTTAGCTTGTCCAAATCCCTCAAACAACAAAACACATCCGTCTAGAGGGAGAGGAGGTGTGACCCTATTGTGTGGTGATGAAAGTCGTTCAGAGAGAGTGGGAGAGAAAGAGGGAAATAGAGAGAGAGGGAGACAGGGAGAGATAATGATAGAGAGAGAGAGAGAGAGAGAGAGAGCGAGAGAGAGAGAGAGAGAGAGAGAGAGAGAGAGAGACAGAAGGAGAGAAAGAGGGATTGAGAAGGATATATATACAGAGAGAGAGAGAGAGAGAGAGAGCGAGAGAGCGAGAGAGCAAGAGAGAGAAAGCGAGAGAGTGAGAGGGCGATCATATGGTTCATGTTCATATAGTTCACACTTAGCAGAATAAAATAAGAATAACACAAAGGACTGGAGAGTTTAAAAATGAGAGCAAAAACATTATAAACTCAAAAAGCAAAAAAAGAAACTTCCTCTAACTGTCAACTGCGTTTATTTTCAGCAAACTTAACATGTGTAAATATTTGTATGAACATAACAAGATTCAACAACTGAGACATAAACTGAACAAGTTCCACAGACATGTGACTAACATAAATTGAATAATGTGTCCTTGAACAAAGGGGGGGTCAAAATCAAAAGTAACAGTCAGTATCTGGTGTGGCCACCAGCTGCATTAAATATCCTCCTCATGGACTGCACCAGATTTGCCAGTTCTTGTGAGATGTTACCCCACTCTTCCAACAAGGCACCTGCAAATTCCCAGATATTTATGGGGGGAATGGCCCTAGCCCTCACCCTCCAATCCAACATCTCCCAGACGTGCTCAATGGGATTGAGATCCGGGCTTTTCGCTGGCCATGGCAGAACACTGACATTCCTGTCTTGCAGGAAATCACGCACAGAACGAGCAGTATGGCGGGTGGCATTGTCACGCTGGAGTGTCATGTCGGGATAAGCCTGCAGTACCACATGAGGGAGGAAGATGTCTTCCCTGTAACGCATAGCGTTGAGATTACCTGTCATGACAACAAGCTCAGTCCGATGATGCTGTGACACACCGCCCCAGACCATGACGGACCCTCCACCTCCAAATCAATCCCGCTCCAGTGTACAGGCCTCGGTGTAACGCTCATTCCATCGACGATAAATGTGAATCCAACCATCACCCCTGGTGAGACAAAACGTTTTTGATAGTCCTGTCTGGTCCAGCGACGGTGGGTTTGTGCCCATAGGCGACGTTGTTGCCAGCAGGCCTACAAGCCCTCAGTCCAGCCTCTCTCAGCCTATTGCGGACAGTCTGAGCACTGATGGAGGGATTGTGCGTTCCTGGTAAAATTTGGGCAGTTGTTGTTGCCATCCTGTACCTGTCCCGCAGGTGTGATGTTCGGATGTACCGATCCTGTGCAGGTGTTGTTACAAGTGGTCTACCAATGCGAGGACGATCAGCTGTCCGTCCTGTCTCCCTGTAGCGTTGTCTTAGGCGTCTCACAGTACGGACATTGCAATTTATTGCCCTGGCCACATCTGCAGTTCTCATGCCTCCTTGCATCATGCCTAAGGCACGTTCACGCATATGAGCAGGGACCCTAGACATCTTTCTTTTGGTGTTTTTCAGAGTCAGTGGAAAGGCTCTTTAGTGTCCTAAGTTTTCATAACTGTGACCTTAATTGTCTACCGTCTGTAAACTGTTAGTGTCTTAACGACCATTCCACAGGTGCACGTTCATTAATTGTTTATGGTTCGTTGAACAAGCATGGGAAACAGTGTTTAAAACCTTTACAATGAAGATCTGTGAAGTTATTTGTATGTTTACGAATTATCTTTGAAAAACAGGATCCTGAAAGAGGGACATTTCTTTTTTTGCTGAGTTTAACTCTCTTTATGAGCATATCAGAGGTTGGGTGTTAGACTGAAGTGGGGGAAGAAGCCAGTTCAAGCTACATAGACTTTTATTTGGGTTAATCTGACGTTTGGCAATTGTTTCGGTGCTGGTTTGGATGAGGTTATTCGGAAAAAGATGGCAGCCAATGGCAGAGACGGCGAGCAGGAGCTGGTGTTGGGACCTGATTGTTGCGTGGCGTAAAGGAGACCTGGTGCCCACTACCTCTCAAGCTCTTTAAAACACCACTAAACCATTAAGAGGTTTTCAGCATGGGCAGTCACTGTTTTTTCACAGGGCATATTGCCTTGGCGTTGGGCAGTGTTCCTATCACTGTGTGAGGAAAACAATGGTACCTTTCTTCCCTACCTACCTACCCCCCCCCCTCTCTCTCTCTCTCTCTCTCTCTCTCTCTCTCTCTCTCTCTCTCTCTCACTCTCTCTCTCTCGCTCGCTCTCTCTACAGTATCTCTATCTCTATCTCTCTCTGTCGCTGTCGATCTGTCTGTCTGTCTGTCTGTCTGTCTGTCTGTCTGTCTCTCTCTCTCTCTCTCTCTCTCTCTCTCTCTCTCTCTCACACAGGCTGAACACATGGAACACATTAGCAAAATGTTCAATATGGAATGCTGAAGGTCTTGTGAACATGTAACAAAGGAGTGAGTAATACCTCAGCTTCGCCGTAGTGTCGATTTTGAACCTCTGTAAAATATTTTACTTCCTCACCGTGGTTTGTTGGCTTTTCCCTTCTCTGTTGACAATTTATTTTGAAGTACTGTAAGCTGACTAATTGACTACTGCACTTTTATTGTTTAATTACTCTCACTGCAACACATGGAGGTAATTATGCATAAGCATGTGTGGTATCAACTTGCATGTACTGTATAGCAAGACACATTTTTTAACCATGTGTCAATTGTTTTCCTAATTTTGTTGTACTGTAGATTTCCACATGATTGAGCATACATACCCCCCCACCCTATACCCACAGTATTGCACTGAACGACAGTCGGATCAAACATTTAGTTTCTTCGCATAGACGCAGAGGAACATCACATAGATTGTTGTCCTCTAGAGCATGGAGAGAAGTGGAGGTGACAGAAACACACCCACTCCCTTCTGTTGCCTCACTTGTCTCCTGTGAGATCCGAGAATGACGCAACCCTTGTGATTAGAGTGTGCATCCGCTTCAGCGGTGAGATATGTTAATCAGCTAGTGAATAATTACCTCCTTGGTGCCTTGATTAGACTGGAGTGACAAGGCTGGCAAAGTGTGTGCCTCAAAGAAATTCGCCCCCCCACACACACCTGAGAAGTTATTATTTTTGAGTCACAGCCTAAAATGTCCCCACAGAAACACAAATTATCTGACATTTGTTCCACAAGTCCCCTCCTTAGAGAAGAGCAGATCTGTGTCTTTAAGATATGAAATGTAGCATGTCTCTGTGGAAGATAGAGAAATTCCCTCAGTGGAGAACACTGTTCTTTCTAATAAAAAAGGAATCTTCCGCCAGTAACTTCAAAGAACTACAATAAGTTGTTGTTTGATCACTTGTAGCATTAAATGGATGTGATAAGTACTTATTGACTTGGGGGGGGGTTGAATCCAGATATGAGTTACATCCTCGTAAATGTCCCCATTGACATCTGTGTATGATTTGCAGAGGCATATGAGTACGTTCATACCTTAGACTGCGGTAAACCAATAGGCCTACTCCATTGATAGAATATTCCTCTGAAAGTCAGGTGTGGTTTATCCTCTTTTTTTCCCCCTTCAAAACTGCATGGTCTAGTGTGGTGTCAGACAGGGGTTAGTGGTCTAGTGTGGTGTCAGATAGGGCTTAGTGGTCTAGTGTGGTGTCAGATAGGGCTTAGTGGTCTAGTATGGTGTCAGACAGGGGTTAGTGGTCTAGTGTGGTGTCAGACAAGGTTTAGTGGTCTAGTATGGTGTCAGACAGGGGTTAGTGGTCTAGTGTGGTGTCAGACAGGGCTTATTGCTCTAGTGTGGTGTCACACAGGGCTTAGTGGTCTAGTGTGGTGTCAGACAGGGGATAGTGGTTTAGTGTGATGTCAGACAGAGCTTAGTGGTTTAGTATGGTGTCAGACAGCGCTTAGTGGTCTAGTGTGGTGACAGACAGCGGTTAGTGGTCTAGTGTGGTGTCAGACAGGGGTTAGTGGTCAAGTGTGTTGTCAAACAGAGGTTAGTGATATAGTGTGGTGTCCGACAGGGGTTAGTGGTCTAGTGTGGTGTCAGACAGGGGTTAGAAGTCTAGTGTGGTGTCAGACAGGGGTTAGTAGTCTAGTGTGTTGTCAAACAGAGGTTAGTGGTCTAGTGTGGTGTCAGGCAGGGGTTAGTGGTCTAGTGTGGTGTCAGACAGGGGATAGTGGTTTAGTGTGATGTCAGACAGGGGTTAGTGGTCTAGAGTGGTGTCAGATAGGGGTTAGTGATCTAGAGTGGTGTCAGACAGGGCTTAGTGGTCTGGAGTGGTGTCAGACAGGGGCAAGTAGAGGTCATAGGAGCCATAGAGAGTACATCAGTCTGGCTAAATGTTGCCATAACGCCAAAGTGTTTTAGTCTTAATTAAAAGTGTGTGTTTGGTGAGGGAACAGGCGGGACGAGGCCCCTTCATCTTCCCTGGTGGCTCACCACTTTAAAGAGGCCAGTATGCCATGTCTGTCTGGGGCCCGTCTGTCTGTCAATCACAGTTTAAAGTTCATGAAATTTCTATGAGCATTGATCGCAAGGTGGGGGAGGTCGGAGTGTTGGAGTGGCGGGCCCGGGTGATTGATCAAGCCTTTTGCTTTGAATTTATTTTCTATGCTTTCACTGTGATGGGTGTGTGTATGTGTGTGTGTGTGCGCGCGTGTGTGTGTGTGTGTGTGTGTGTGTGTGTGTGTGTGTGTGTGTGTGTGTGTGTGTGTGTGTTGGGGGGGAATGGTGTGTACTGTAGGTCTATGTATTGAGTTTGTTGTACAGTATGTACAGTGCAGTGTAGATGCTGATGGATAAATGTTTGGGGATATCAACTGTTTACGCTGACAACAAATACTGTATAGCAAGTCAGAGTGGATGTTTTGCATTGTATGTTTGTATGCATGTGTGTCGCAATTTCATCTTACTTTGAATGAGGGACAAATAAAAGAGAGCGAGAGAGAGGGATGAAAGGGGTAAATCAATAGCATAGTGCATGTGTGTAGCAGTGGGCTTTAGATGCTTGTCAACAGGTCGGTGCTCCACAACACCCAGCAGGCTCCACAACCCCCAGCAGGCTACACAACCCCCAGCAGGCTACACAACCCCCAGCAGGCTACACAACCCCCAGCAAGCTACCGAACCCCCAGCAAGCTACACAACCCCCAGCAGTCTACACAACCCCCAGCAGGCTACACAACCCCCAGCAAGCTACACAACCCCCATCAGGCTACACAACCCCCAGCAGGCTACACATAGCAGAGTCAGATGAGTCCTCCTGCTCACACTGTTGTGCGTCTGACAATTTCTTCCTCCAGAAGGAAGGGAGAAAATGATCTGATACACACACCTGTAGACACAGCGATGACCTGCGTCATTCATAACATGAATAAAGATGAAGCCCATGCTGCTCTGGGATGCAAGCTGCTCCAAATCCCCCGTATCCCCTGTTCTGTCAGTCGGGCGTTGGACGTGGGCTTGGGCCTTAATGGTATATTTCATATGGAATTTGAAATGATAAGTGCAATGAAGGAAAATTCACGGAGAGCCTATGAGCTGAGTGTGGTGGAGGAGGATAGTGGAGATTTATGGGTTTCGGGATGATCCTCATCGGGGACATGACTGTGCAAGATGAAGAAAAAGGACTCCCAAAGTGCATATTCCTTCCATCAGCAATATCTGGTAAATATGCACAGAATCAGCTAGAAGCCAAGTAGAAAAGCAGAAGCCACTTAAGTGTTTGGAAGGGCAGCGGCGGTGAGGAAAAGTACATAAATAGATGTAAACACGTTGGAGAGTGAGGATGTAAACATATGCTGAATGAATGTATATATATATATTCTGCCAAGGCCCCATTTGAGCATGCAAACGTTTTAAAGCTTTGGGAGCCTTAGTCCCTACCACCCGTGAGACTGATTGTAAAAGAGCAGTGAGACAATGGCTACGTTCCAATAATATTAACTGACTTAACTGAACCTCTTGCTCCTGCCAACTGAAGTTGTTTGGGTCCTTTGGAAAGCAGAGCTGTTTGAAATAAGACAGAGAGCAACATGGGAATTGATTTTGAGGGAGCTTTAGGTATCCTCCTCCTAAACCTTTAGAAATAGGTTAGGACATCTGGCTCAATGTGTGGAGGTTTGTCACATGGATTGAAAGATGATATATTACACTTTTAAGATAAAATGGGAATGTCTTTTCACAAATCAAATCAAATCAAATTTTATTGGTCACATACACATGGTTAGCGGATGTTAATGCAAGTGTAGCGAAATGCTTGTGCTTCTAGTTCCAACTGTGCAGTAATATCTAACAAGTAATCTAACAATTTCACAACAACTACCTTATACACACAAGTGTAAAGGAATGAATAAGAATATGTACATATAAATAAATAGATGAGAGATGGCTAAACGGCATAGGCAAGATGCAGTAGATGGTATAGAGTACAGTATATACATATGAGATGAGTAATGTAGGGTATGTAAACATTACAGTGGGGCAAAAAAGTATTTAGTCAGCCACCAATTGTGCAAGTTCTCCCTCTTAAAAATATGAGAGAGGCCTGTAATTTTCATCATAGGTTCACTTCAACTATGACAGACAAAATGAGAAGAAAAAAAATCCAGAAAATCACATTGTAGGATTTGTAATGAATTTATTTGCAAATTATGGTGGAAAATAAGTATTTGGTCAATAACAAAAGTTTATCTCAATACTTTGTTATATATTTCACTCTCTCTGTCCCAGCTTTGATGCACCTGTACTGACCTCGCCTTCTGGAAGATAGTGACAGGATGCTCTCGATTGTGCATCTGTAAAAGCTTGTGAGTGTTTTTGGTGACAAGCCAAATTTCTTCAGCCTCCTGAGGTTGAAGAGGCGCTGTTGCGCCTTCTCCACCACGCTGTCTGTGTGGGTGGACCATTTCAGTTTGTCCGTGATGTGTATGCCGAGGAACTTAAATCTTTCCACCTTCTCCACTACTGTCCTGTCGATGTGGAAAGGGGGCTGCTCCCTCTGCTGTTTCCTCTGCTGTTTCATCTCCTTTGTTTTGTTGACATTGAGTGTGAGGTTATTTTCCTAAAACCACACTCCGAGGGCCCTCACCTCCTCCCTGTAGGCCATATCGTCGTTGTTGGTAATCAAGCCTACCACTGTAGTGTAGTCTGCAAACTTGATGATTGAGTTGGAGGCGTGCATGGCCACGCAGTCATAGGTGAACAGGGAGTACATGAGAGGGCTGAGAACGCACCCTTGTGGGGCCTCAGTGTTGAGGATCAGCGGGGTGGAGGTGTTGTTTCCTACCCTCACCACCTGGGGGCGGCCCGTCAGAAAGTCCAGGACCCAGTTGCACAGGGCGGGGTCGAGACTCAGGGTCTCGAGCTTAATAACGAATTTGGAGGATATTAAATGCTGAGCTCTAGTCGATGAACAGCATTCTTGCATAGGTATTCCTCTTGTCCAGATGGGTTAGGGCAGAGTGCAGTGTGATTGAAATTGCGTCGTCTGTGGACCTATTGGGGAGGTAAGCAAATTGGAGTGGGTCTAGGGTGTCAGGTAGGGTGGAGGTGATATGATCCTTGACCAGTCTCTCAAAGCACTTCATGATGACAGAAGGGAGTGCTACGGGGTGATAGTCTTTTAGCTCAGTTACCTTAGTTTTCTTGGGAACAGGAACAATGGTGGCCCTCTTGAAGCATGTGGGAACAGCCGACTGGGACAGGGATTGATTGAATATGTCCGTAAACACACCAGCCAGCTGGTCTGCGCATGCTCTGAGGACGCGACCAGGAATGCCGTCTGGGCCGGCAGCCTTGCGGGGGTTAACATGTTTAAATGTTTTACTCACGTTGGCATAGTTTGTCTGGGAGCAAGACATCTGTGTTCGCGACAGGGCTGGTTTTCTTTTTGTAATCCGTGATTGACTGTAGACCCTGCCACATACGTCTCAAATCTGAGCTGTTGAATTGCGACTCTACTTTGTCTCTATACTGACGCTTAGCTTGTTTTATTGCCTTGCGGAGGGAATAGCTACACTGTTTGTATTCAAAATAAGGCTTTGCAACTTGCAACAATACTCCCAACAAACAAAAGTGGCGTTTTGCATATAGTGAAGTCAGAACACAGGAGATTGGTGGCAGCTTAATCGGGGAGAACAGGCTTGTGGTAATGGCGGGAGCAGAATCAGTGAAATGGTATCACATACATCAAACATATGGTTTCCAGTTGTTTGTTGCCATTCCATTTGCTCCCTTCAAGCCATTATTTTGAGCTGTCCTTCATTCAGCAGCCTCCATTTTGTCAGAACGATGTCAGAGTATGAAGGTAGAAGACATGACACTTAAGGTGATGATCAAATGAACATTATCATGCCTAATACCAATTCATGAATATTGCAGATATATGGTTTATCTGACCTTAAAGTAGCAATCAGCAGTAGAAACAAAGCGGCACCCCCCCCCCCTTTGGTTTGGTTAAAAGCTGAGGGATGCGGCTAGAGAAATGTAATCGCTCTGACAGAGCTATGGATGCAAGGACTGACCATCCATTATATCAAATATAGAATTTTAACCATGTTATGAGGCTATATAGTGTTTGTTTACATTTACTTTGTTTACAAACATTGGCTTAAAACAAGGTTATATTTTAGATCTGATGGGGTACGACAGTTGAACTAAGCTTATGAGGCATTTCTAAGTTATACTCTTCAAGAATCAATGCTTACATGTCATTCATTTATAAATCCCAAAATGTATGTAGCATCTGCTGATTTAAAAGCCTCCAATTTGGACTAGATTATTCTCCTTAACCCAAAAACTTCTGTCTGATTTGTATAGTGTTCTGCTGTCACCAGCACTATCTGCCTAGTGCTATCTGCCTAGTGCTATCTGTCTAATGCTATCTACCTAGTGCTATCTGCCTAGTGCTATCTGCCTAGTGCTATCTGTCTAATGCTATCTACCTAGTGCTATCTGCCTAGTGCTATCTGCCTAGTGCTATCTGTCTAATGCTATCTACCTAGTGCTATCTGCCTAGTGCTATCTGCCTAGTGCTATCTACCTAGTGCTATCTGCCTAGTGCTATCTGCCTAGTGCTATCTGTCTAATGCTATCTACCTAGTGCTATCTGCCTAGTGCTATCTGCCTAGTGCTACCTGTCTAATGCTATCTACCTAGTGCTATCTGCCTAGTGCTATCTACCTAGTGCTATCTGCCTAGTGTTATCTGCCTAGTGCTATCTGCCTAGTGCTATCTGCCTAGTGCTATCTGCCTAGTGCTATCTGCCTAGTGCTATCTACCTAGTGCTATCTGCCTAGTGCTATTTACCTAGTGCTATCTGCCTAGTGCTATCTGCCTAGTGCTATCTGCCTAGTGCTATCTGCCTAGTGCTATCTACCTAGTGATATCTACCTAGTGCTATCTGCCTAGTGCTATCTACCTAGTGCTATCTGCATAGTGCTACCTGCCTAGTGCTATCTACCTAGTGCCATCTGCCTAGTGCTATCTACCTAGTGCTATCTACTGTACCTAGTGCTGTTGTGTGATCTGAGATCATGTTTCACCACCACTCCTCTCAGCCTTGGTTGAGTGTGTTAGTGGAAATCCCATTCACCCTCTCCCTCCCTTTTGTCCCAGTCGAGTGGTCACCTAATAACAACGCTCTGTTTAGTGAGACCCCAGTCGACTGTTTGATCACTTTCATGGAGAGAGGGAGAAATTGAGGGCAATAATTGGATGGTTAAATAAATAAAAAATGATACCTCGCCGACCCCTCTCTCTCTCTTTCTCCCTCTCTCTCCCTCACTCGTATTCTCGCCTCCTCTTCCCACCGAACTGCATTATCTTTCCCCTTTGAAAAAATCCAAACGTCAGACACCGCAAAGACACGAAGATGGCTGGGAAAAAAAAATCAATACAAATTACGATGGAGAAAGTGGCACTGATGGCTGGAATTGCAGCATATGTTTACACTAAATCAGGCAATCTATCTTCATATGGGGTGTGTAATGCGTAGGGGGTCAGGGTTCGCGCAGCGCGTCGGCGCTCTCCAATTACTCAGGCTCTTTGCGAGAAGGCAGCCGTATCGATTGGCTGAGAGGACAGGGGCCTACAGGCAGCCAATGGGGCGCTGGGGTCAAAGTGCTAGGGGATTTTAATAAGGGGAAGTAATGGTCTTAATTTCTGGGGGGCAGTAGAGGGAGAGACGTCTGCTCCACTACCCTCCAGTCTCCCCGGCGAGATGAGATTCTCTTTCTGTCTCTCTCTCTCTCTCTCTCTCTCTCTCTCTCTCTCTCTCTCTCTCCCTCCCTCCCTCCCTCCCTCTCCCTCTTCCTGTGTGTGTCCATTCCTTCTCTCTTGCTTTGTCTCTCCTTCACTTGTTCTGCCACTTGTCCTACTCTCTTGGTAGATGGCTGTTTTTAGAATTCTCCCTGTTTGTGTTGAAATTCCCTTTCCCAATACTCTGCCTTAACGCTCTGACAAGGCCTTAGGAATACCTTATTATCCAAAGACATCCGTTTGGTTTCAAAGTAGACTATCCCCTCTTCATCCCAACAAGGGAGAAATCGTCCATGAGAGAGTAATCCATTCCAGGCCTCTCAGGGGCCAGGGGCAGAGATTCAAAATGGCAGTCTGTGTGGAGAGTGAACGTGTAGGCTCCGTCACCCTTCAGATAACATCCCCACCCAGCCCCAGCCTGAAAACCCTTTTCTCCTTCCCTTGGTGTGAAACGGGCCTCCAACAAATTTGATTTAGCAGCTCGCGGGTGCCCATTCCTGAGGAAAGAAAACAAATATTGTTATAATGGTAATAACATCTATTTGCCGCTCGCAACAAACAGCAGCGGGCCTTTGACAAGACCCTGCGCTGCTGCTGCCACCTTATTCTTATTCATGAAAGCGCCGGTTATGCATATTAGTGCAAACTAGCTATTCTACTTACTGGCATTTGGTGTGTCAATCATCCTTACAGGACAAGAAGGCTGACAAATTGTCCCCAAAGTCAAATTTGACAGCCTTTTATGATTAATGGGCTTGATTATGGAGAACTATCTCCCTAACTCATTTCCGGGTGTTTCTCTTTTCCCCTTCGTATCGAAACGGAGAGGAACGGAGATTGTGTTGTTTTCAAATGGGGGGGGGGGGGGGGGGTTGATGAAATAAAAAGGGGGTATGTGAGGGGCTTAGAGTGAGGGTGGTGCAATTGAATTAGTTAGGAATGCTCTGTGAAAGGGTGAGTGACTGGGACAGGTTGAGTAGAAGGTCTCACGCTTAATAAACAGCAGTGGAATAAAGAGGGAGACATGCCGGTGGGGGAAGAGATGGGCTGACACAAGGCCATTGTAGAGCTCCTGTATCAGGGCAGGACAGCCAGGCAGGGGAGATATGCTACTCTAGAATGTGACATAATACCTTCATAAGGTCATCATAAGGCCTTCAGAAGGTCTACATAGGCAAACAGATGTACAAATATTTAAAAAAAAAACACGATTCAAATGTGCTATTGGAAGCTATAGAAGAGCAATGCATGTTTGAGCCACTCCATTTTGTTTGTAGAGATATCACTCAGCAATATTCTAACCATGATAATTCTCTCTCTTTCCAGCCTTGAATGAGCCTACCATCGACTACGGCTTCCAGAGGCTACAGAAAGTCATCCCCAGACACCCAGGAGATCCCGAGAGGCTACCTAAGGTCAGTGATACGCCTCAGAGGACACCTAGGAGTACATCATCCCCTGTTGTTACTCCAAAGACCACCCAGACCATATAGACTTCGGACTGCCAAATATCTGAGTTTATAGAGGGCAAACCAGATCTGTTAGATTGGATTCATTTGCTCCACTCAATATGGACCTGGCCTTTGGAACATACTTCGATGCCAAGGGGCACATTGTTCTGATAACTTGTACAATTGGAAACAGGTGTTTATATGATGTTGTATTGGTGTTGTAGCGTTTGAGACAGTGTTTCTGGTCTTGTTATTTTTAGGTTTGAGGTAGTAACAAACATGCAGATGCAAAGTCACTGCTTATACAAATATATCTTCATTCCATGCATACGTGTAGACAGATAAACTGAGTGTACAAAACATGTCATAGACTGACCAGGTGAATCCAGGTGAAAGCTATGATCCCTTATTGATGTAACCTGTTAAATCCACTTCAATCAGTCAAGATTAAGGGTTGGAGACAGGTTGAAGAAGGATTTTTAAGCCTTGAGACAATTGAGACATGGATTGTGTATGTGTGCCATTCAGAGGGTGAATAGGCAAGACCAAATATTTAAGTGCCTTTGAACGGGGTATGGTAGTAGGTGCCAGGGGCACCGGTTAGAGTGTGTCAAGTACTGCAGAGCTGCTGGGTTTTTCACTCTCAACAGTTTCCAGTGTGTATCAAGAACGGCCACCACCCAAAGGACATCCAGCCAACTTGACACAAAAGTGGGAAGCATTGGAGTCAACATGGGCCAGCATTCTTGTGGAATGTTTTCGACACCTTGTAAAGTCCAAGTACTGACGAATTGAGGCTGTTCTGATGGCAAAAGGGGGTGCAACTCAATATTTGGAAGGTGTTCCTAATGTTTTGTAAACTCAGTGTAGACGCACGCAAGCACGCACACACGCACACACACATTAGGCAGGGCCAAGAACACAGGCAGCCGTCAGGTGCCCTGGGCGGTTTGCCGCCTGGTTAGTATGAAAAGATTATTTTCCCCCTAAAAAGGTGCACCACTAAATGAGTGAGATTGTTTTGGGCAGGGAACTGCTGTAAAGAGGGATACGATCAGATGGGGCCTGACAGTCTAAAACAGCTGCCAAATTGAAACCATTTATCAAAATCTGACATCTGAGATCCAGTCACCAAAAAACCAGTTTATTTGTAAATTGATACTATTAGCGAGCATATATTGTCTGGCCCCTTTGATGCCCTGATTTGTGGCGGAGGGAGAATGTCCCTATCAGCCGTTATATATTTATTTATTCAAAAGAAAACTCAATAAGCGTATAGATTTTCCTCCGTCTTCTCTTCAGCCGCTAGCTTTCTCGACATTTTAGACAGAGGGAAATAACAACGAGACTAACACGGAAAAGGTTGCTATTCGTGAAGTACCTCATTGTTCTCACCCAATGTGGCTTGTCAGGAAAGACTCACACGGTCACTCTGGAACAGTAACGCTGACATTTCATCCCTTTGTTATCCTCTCTCCTTTGCTTTTCTTGAAGGATGGAAAGGTTGGTCAGGACCATTTGTAGAGTCTCTTAGGCAGAGAGCAAAGCTACCCCAAGCTACATTGAGGCAATAGGCACCAACACTTGCTATTGGAACCAATTGAAGTCAAATTGAAGTCATTTTTTTAAGCAGGAAGCAACAGAGCAAGTCTAGAAGTGTGGGAATAAGTGGGATTCCATGTAAATAATGATAGGGGGAAACACTGGCTGTTGGTTTTTCATGTTTTCCTTTGTAGCTGAGAAACCCCATTTGAGTGATTAGATTAGGAGGTTGGCAGTCGTACTTCTCCAACGAGCCGGTCCCAGAGCTGGAACCCTAGCCCCAGTGATAGACAGACAGAGCAGACCGGGGCTAAAGCATGGCCAACTGGTCACTGATGACCTCGGAGGCTGGGGCTGGATCAGTTCGCCTCTAATTTCATTTCCAGTCTGCCTTGGCTGCAAGCAGACACTTCCCTGTCCAGATCTATGGAGGATATGTGGTTTAAGCTCTAGCCTTCCCTCATTGCTCAGCATGGGAGACAGCAGCATATTTGCGAGGTCCACTCTGTTCCAGGATCTTTGCGGTAGAAGACCCATTCCCAGGTCACGGCAAGTTTAACGGCCTATGAATCCTCTCAAATAGACACCTGGATGGTGATGCGTTCCTTACATGTGGAGGGCCTATTTTCCTAAGATACGGCCATACGGGAGGCCTGTTTTGATACAGAGCAGACAAACAAATAGAGACTGAGCTTAAAACCTAACCGAGGTGAAGATTTTGCTGTCTTGTCGGCCAAAATTTGTTAACGGCTGAAAAAGCATGTTCTGGCCTTATATGAACTCTTAGGCTAGATGTGTTTGCTGCCTGTTTGGCCATTACATCTGAATCAACTGCCAGGGTTACTGGGGCAATTATATTCAATGCAATGTTAGTGCTGGTCTGTAACAAAAGCCTGCACTCCCTATATCTAGTCCAGGACCTGAGCTGTTAGTTTGTGCTCTATTCTACACTGAACAAAAATATAAACGCAACATGTAAAGTGTTGGTTTCATGAGGTGAAATAAAAAATCCCAGAAATGTTCCATATGCACAAATAGCTTATTTATCTCAAAACCTGTGCACAAATTTGTTTACATCCTTGTTAGTGAGCATTTCTCCTTTGCCAATATAATCCATCTACTTGACAGGTGTGGCATATCAAGAAGCTCATTAAACAGCATGATCATTACACAGGTGCACCTTGTGCTGGGGACAATAGCAGTTTTGTCACACAACACAATGCCACAGATTTCTCAAGTTTTGAGGGAGCGTGCAATTTTCAGAGAGTGCAGTTCACCAGAGTGGTTGCCAGACCATTGAATGCTAATTTCTCTACCATAAGCTGCCTCCAACGTTGTTTTAGAGAATTTGGCAGTACATCCAACCGGCATCACAACCGCAGACCACATGTAACCACGCCAGCACAGGACCTCCACATCCGGCTTCTTCACCTGTGGGATCGTCTAGCTAGAGATAGCTAGAGATAGCTAGAGATAGCTAGAGATAGCTAGAGATAGCTAGAGGTAGCTAGAGATAGCTAGAGGTAGCGCTCCCTTTGTGTTGCAGCTAGGTGGCTGCGGGACGACTGTGCAGAGCCAGGCAAAGGGTGATTTATCATTGTTAAGGGACCTGTCGGAAGGCTTCTTCTCCCGGGTCTGCTGATCCCTTCTCTCCGGGAACCTCTGGAACCAGGGAGCCATCCTCCCATAATTGAGCTCCTGGAAAGCAGTGGAAGAAAATAGGTGGAATATGTCTGGCAGACGCAAGGAGGACTGGGGCGTTGGGGGCTAGGGGCACGGGCTGGGGCTCAGGGGGGTTGGGTTAGGTGAGATGGGTAGAAGAGTTACAGGAGAGATTTTGCTCATGTTCAGTCCAATGTTTGATAAGTAGGATGCAGTTATTTGCAGTATGATAAAGGCACATTCCATAACATTTTCACATGAAAAAGGCACTTATTAATGTCTTTCTGTAATAGTAAAGAAATAGTAAAGATACAATTCCTTGAGAGAAATAGTATTTTGTATTGTCACTAAAATGTTATATAGGACTGCACATTAAAAGTAGCCCTGAGTGGAAGTGACATAGGCTATGTTTCCAGTTGATAGGTTATGAATTGTAATTCAATTTATAGATACAGAAGTTCAAATGTATTTTTTTGAATTTTTATTTAACCTTTGCTTAACTGGGCAAGTCAGTTAAGAACAAATTCTTATTTTCAATGATGGCCTACCTGGGAACATTGGGTTAACTGCCTTGTTCAGGGGCAGAACAACAGAGTTTTACCTTGGCAACTTGTGGATTCGATCTAGCAACCTTTCGGTTACTGGCCCAACACTGTAACTACTAGGCTACCTGCTGCCCCAAGTCATGAATTGGAGAGAAAAAAATCCTCATAGAAAATGACAGGCATTTTCAAACTCATGAGTCAAATTGGAATTCATTTCCTCAATCGACCTGACTTGAAGATGACCCCAGTCAGTTTAGGATATTCTATAATTCCTGCTCTTTCATATCGTTCTTCTTGTGAGTTATTCCACCTGGATCTCTGAAGTACCCTAAAGAGACGTTCACTCTCTAGATGTGTGGTCTGTCGCTCCAGAATACTGTATGTGCCTTTCCCTCTTGGCCTGGATACAGATGAGAGCATGGAGCATGGTGGATGAAATGATTTCCACCTCTGTCTGAAGTCATAAAAGAGAGACATACACTAGCTAAAACCTGTTTTTCCCCCGGTGTAAGGTAGAAAGGGCTTTAAAGACATCAGTGTCGAGGCTTCCAGGATAGAGGCTGGGAACAGACTCTTCCTGCTCACACATGGGGAGGGAGTCTCTTGTAGGGCCAACTTCTTATCCCGTCCTGGCAGTTGACCCACTGAGGATGGAGGAGAGAATTCTCCTTTCTTTCCCTCCTGTCCTCCGTCAAGTCCCCTCTCCTTCCCCCTTCATGGTGGTGAGGTGCTCTCTCTCTCTCTCTCTCTCTCTCTACTAGAGTATGTAGTGAATCTTTCCACTCTTGCATATTCCATGTTTGATGTTTATTCATATTACAAATGGGAAATTTCAAGAATCAAGATACTACCCTTATATTGAATTCAAGTGACACTCACACTTTGTACTAGCACTAAACCAGCATTTTACACACCATTGAAACGTCTGTAGTATCTTCATCTCCTCAATCTTTCAGATCATTGGCTGAGGTGATTATTGAATGAGCCGTCACGCTGCTTATATCCCACCATCCCTCCATCCCTCTATCACTCCATCCATCCCCCCTCTATCCCTCCATCCCTCTATCCCTGCATCCTTCCATCCCTCCCTCCGTCCCCCTCTCTCCCCTCAGAGGTGTGGGCCAGTGATAAGAGATTATGATGATAACTGGGAGGCAGTGCATTACCGTATTGATTGGGGCTGAGCTTTCAGTGGCGTTAAAGCACCCGCGCTCTGATTGCCGGCACTTGCGCTGACAGGAATCCAATGGCGTTGTCTCTCCTCGTCGCTATAGGGAGGGGTGTGTGTGCATGTGTGGGTATATGGGTGTTGGGAGGGTGGGGTGTATGTGTGTGTAAGGGAGGTGGGGCTATGAGTGTGAATGTGGATATGTGTGTGTGTGTGTGTGTGTGTGTGTGTGTGTGTGTGTGTATGTGTGTGTGGTTCACAACAAGGCAGTGCAAGGCCCATCTCTCACGTCCACACACATGCCTCCCACCCCCGCCCCAACAGCTACAGGACCACAAGACCTAGGCATAGATAACCCTCACTGTTATGTCACAAATTCTGTGATGTTTTTATTTATTTTATTTCACCTTTATTTAACCAGGTAGGCTAGTTGAGAACAAGTTCTCATTTGCAACTGCGACCTGGCCAAGATAAAGCATAGCAGTATGAGCAGACAACACAGAGTTACACATGGAGTAAACAATTAACAAGTCAATAACACAGTAGAAAACAAAGGGGGAGTCTATATACAATGTGTGCAAAAGGCATGAGGTAGGCAAATAATTACAATTTTGCAGATTAACACTGGAGTGATAAATGATCAGATGGTCATGTACAGGTAGAGATATTGGTGTGCAAAAGAGCAGAAAAATAAATAAATAAAAACAGTATGGGGATGAGGTAGGTGAAAATGGGTGGGCTATTTACCAATAGACTATGTACAGCTGCAGCGATCGGTTAGCTGCCCAGATAGCAGATGTTTGAAGTTGGTGAGGGAGATAAAAGTCTCCAACTTCAGCGATTTTTGCAATTCGTTCCAGTCACAGGCAGCAGAGTACTGGAACGAGAGGTGGCCAAATGAGGTGTTGGCTTTAGGGATGATCAGTGAGATACACCTGCTGGAGCGCGTGCTACGGATGGGTGTTGCCATCGTGACCAGTGAGCTGAGATAAGGCGGAGCTTTACCTAGCATGGACTTGTAGATGACCTGGAGCCAGTGGGTCTGGCGACGAATATGTAGCGAGGGCCAGCCGACTAGAGCATACAAGTCGCAGTGGTGGGTGGTATAAGGTGCTTTAGTGACAAAACGGATGGCACTGTGATAGACTGCATCCAGTTTGCTGAGTAGAGTGTTGGAAGCCATTTTGTAGATGACATCGCCGAAGTCGAGGATCGGTAGGATAGTCAGTTTTACTAGGGTAAGCTTGGCGGCGTGAGTGAAGGAGGCTTTGTTGCGGAATAGAAAGCCGACTCTTGATTTGATTTTCGATTGGAGATGTTTGATATGAGTCTGGAAGGAGAGTTTGCAGTCTAGCCAGACACCTAGGTACTTATAGATGTCCACATATTCTAGGTCGGAACCATCCAGGGTGGTGATGCTAGGCGGGGATGCGGGTGCAGGCAGCGATCGGTTGAAAAGCATGCATTTGGTTTTACTAGCGTTTAAGAGCAGTCGGAGGCCACGGAAGGAGTGTTGTATGGCATTGAAGCTTGTTTGGAGGTTAGATAGCACAGTGTCCAATGACGGGCCGAAAGTATATAGAATGGTGTCCTCTGCGTAGAGGTGGATCATGTATTTTCAATGGTCCAAGTCAAGTAACATGACATGAAATTAGGTTCTCAGAACAGATGGCCTGTTCTTAATTGGTTATCTAAAGGTTCTCAGAACAGATGGCCTGTTCTTATTTGGTTATCTAAAGGTTCTCAGAACAGGCAGCCTGTTCTTAATTGGTAATCTAAAAGTTCTCAGAACAGGTGGCCTGTTCTTAGTTGGTTATCTAAAGGTTCTCAGAACAGGCAGCCTGTTCTTAGTTGGTTATCTAAAGGTTCTCAGAACAGGCAGCCTGTTCTTAGTTGGCTATCTAATTGTTGTTATTGTCTGGATTTAATTAGCTAAATCCATTGTAGATTAGTGAGCTGAGGAATTTCTGTACATAACGAAGTGCTTCATTTATTCTGCGATAATACTCTGGAGAATGTCCTCCAAGAGTCTTTTCTTTGCATTTGTTTTCAAGATTGGGGTTATTTAGGGGGTTGTTCTTAGCATCAGAAACTGGCCACACACTTCAAACAATTGAACGCACACACACACACACACACACACACACACACACACACACACACACACACACACACACACACACACACACACACACACACACACACACACACACACACACACACACACACACACACACACACACACACACACACACACACAAAAAACACGCAAACCGAAGCAGAGTAGCACCAACGAGCAGTAAGGCCTCGAAGGTGTCGTTACCTTGAGAAGGCTGTTGTGTCTGTCATTGCCTAATGAAAAAAGGAGAGACCGACTGTGGCAAACACACACACACCAGTGTGTAGAGGCAGGAATGTGTGTGTGTCTCTATGTGTGTGGGTTTGAGGCATCGGGCGGGAGGGGGTTGCCAAAGATCCCTGTGGCAGGCAGGGTGTTGCAGCCGCCAAGCCTCAGAGACATTAACTAACTTCTGTTTTATAATGGAGATTAATGAAGCGAGCACATGCCAGAGGGGGAGAGGAGAGGAGAGACGATAAGAGGAAAGAGGATGAGAGGAGGGGAGGAGGGGTCCGAGATACACTCCTCATGGGGGTATAGCGGTTGGCAGTGCCAAGGTGTGACAGATTGTGCCCTCTCTCAGTGGATAGGGACAGGGGACAGGGTTTGGGTGTAGAGCTGGGGGTGGGGTGGAGATTGACGAGAGCTCTATTGCTTTTTTTGTGGTGGGGGTGGCGGTGTCTGTGTGTCTGTGTGACTGTGTATCTGTGTGACTGTGTGTCTGTGTGCCTGCAGGATAGCTGTGGGGTCAGAAGGAGTGTTGGGGTGTCTATCTGTCTGCAGGATAGCTGTGGGGTCAGTAGGAGTGTTGGGGTGGGCAGGTGTGTGTGTGTCTGCAGGATAGCTGTGGGGTCAGTAGGACTGTTGGGGTGTCTGTCTGTCTGCAGGATAGCTGTGGGGTCAGTAGGAGTGTTGGGGTGTCTGTCTGTCTGTCTGCAGGATAGCTGTGGGGTCAGTAGGAGTGTTGTGGTGTCTATGTGACTGTGTGCCTGCAGAATATGAGTGTTGGGGTGGGCAGGTGGGTGGGTGTGTGTCTGCAGGATAGCTGTGGGGTCAGTAGGAGTGTTGGGGTGGGCAGGTGGGTGTGTGTCTGCAGGATAGCTATGGGGTCAGTAGGAGTGTTGGGGTGGGCAGGTGGGTGTGTGTCTGCAGGATAGCTGTGGGGTCAGTAGGAGTGTTGGGGTGGGCAGGTGGGTGTGTGTCTGCAGGACAGCTGTGGGGTCAGTAGGAGTGTTGGGGTGGGCAGGTGGGCACAGAGGAAGGGCAGTCTGGCGTGGTGGATCTCAGATAGATGTGAAACTCTATTAAGGTACACTCTCACACACAGGCACATGTATGAACACACACACACAAACACACACGCTCACGCATGCTCTTTATTTAAAACGTGTCCACATAGAAAAAATAAAACCAACCAGTATATTAGTGAATCTAATTTCCATTGATGTATATATTCAGAAGAGAATCCATGAAGTTATCAAAAATTCACACACCCCTTCCTCACTCTGTAACTCAGGCCTGCCCATCTGGACAGATGGTAATTCCTCAGACTGATTCGACTTTACTTGGATCCTTTTTCCTGAGGTCATGTTTTGTCGTGGGAAATGGGGGACAGAAAGGGAGAAGAGCATCCTCACACACTCTTCCACTGTCAAACAGTGAACACAGGGCTAACGGTGAGGGAATAGTTAAATGATTATATGATAAGAAAAAAAGTTATTCCCGGCCATGTTCACCACAGCACTGCACATTTAGTTTGACAGCGTTTTTGGTCAACTGAAACTTTTTTTTTTACACAAGGAAAAGGCTAGATGTGTTGTAGGAACCAATCAGGCTCCAGACAGGCAGACAGAGGCCCCTCCTCATTGTAATACCCCAGAGACCTCCAGCAGAGGCTCCCACAACACCAGCTCTCATCCCCAGAGCCCTGGAAACAACAACCAACCCAGCTCTCCCCACCTCACCCACTCCTCTTCTCTGTCCTCCTTACGTCACGTCTTCTTTCCGCTCTCGTGTTGTGTCGTGTTGTGATGTCTCGTCCCTCTCCTCTCCTCTCCTCTCCTCTCCTCTCCTCTCCTCTCCTCTCATTCTTCCTGTGAAAGGATACTGGGCTGTGTGAATATGCCTGTGTGTGAGAGTTTGTCCCCCCATTTAGCCCCGGCAAGTGTCAGCGACTCCTCCTCCACCAGACAATATTTATTTATCAGGCCTGTTATTGTTATTAAGAGCCATTGCCACGGCGACCCACTGGGTTGCTGGGGAGAGATTGGACGCTTCCTCCTCTGAGTGGGAAACAGCCCAGGGACAATGGAGGAGGGGGGTGAATGAGAGAGAGAGAGAGCAGGAGGGAGGGGTGAATTAGACAGGGGAAATTCAACAAATTTCATGCAATGTGGCTCTAATAAGCCTGGGTCTAAAGTGGCGGATCGGAAACACCGAAGGCAGTCTGAAGTGTTAATAGGTTCCCACCACCTCAGGCTGCTCCCTCCCAGCTCCCCCTCTCCCCCCAGGGTGCACTGGCAGCCATTTTGATTAGAGGCTGGCGAAGATGCACTCTGATCATGACAATTTGCTATTGTTTAGTGCTGTGACAAAAAGGCCACCCCCTACAAGCAGAGACATGAGCGCTCGAAAAGGGAGTTGTGGGGCTCAATACAAGACGTCTGACTGGGAGAATGTGTTAGTACACTATTTGGCCAAAAGTATGTGGACGCCTGCTCGTCGAATATCTCATTCTAAAATCATGGGCATTAATATGGAGCTGGTTCCCACTTTGCTGCTATAACAGCCTCCACTCTTCTGGGAAGGCTTTCCACTAAATGTTGAAACATTGCTGCGGGGACTTCCACTCAGCCAAAAGATCATTACTGAGGTCAGGCACTGATGTTGGACAATTAGGACCTGGCTTACAGTCGGTGTTCCAATTTGCCCCAAAGGTGTTTGATGGGGTTGAGGTTAGGGCTCTGTGCAGGTCTGTCAAGTTCTTCCACACCGATCTCGACAAACCATTTCTGTATGGACCTCGCTTTATGCACTGGGGCATTGTCATGCTGAAAAAGGAAAGGGCCTTCCCTAAACTGTTGCCCCAAAGTTGGAAGCACAGAATAATCTAGAATGTCATTGTATGCTGTAGTTCACTTGAACTAAGGGGCCTAGCCCGAACAAAGAAAAACAGCCCCAGACCATTATTCCTCCTCCACCAAACGTTACAGTTGGCACTGACAGACGAAGTGAAGCGTGATTCATCAATGGCTGCAAGCTTTACACCACTCCAGCCGATGCTTGGCATTGCGCATGGTGATCGTAGGCTTGTGTGTGGGTGCTTGGTCATGGAAACCCATTTCATGATGCTCCCGACGAACAGTTCTTGTGCTGGCGTTGCTTCCAGAGGCAGTTTGGAACTCAGTAGTGAGTGTTGCATCCGAGGACAGGCGATTTTCAGGAGCTTCAGCATTCGGCAGTCCCATTCTGTGAGCTTCTGTGGCCTACCACTTCGCGGCTGAGCTGTTGTTGCTCCTAGATGTTTCCACTTCACAATAACAGCACTTACAGCTGACTAGGGCAGCTCAAGCAGGTCGACAAACTGACTTGTTGAAAAGGTGGGATCCTATGACGGAGCCACTTGAAAGTTACTGAGCTCTTCAGTAAGGGCATTCTACTGCCAATGTTTGTCTTTGGAGATTGCATGGCTGTGTGCTCGATTTTATACACCTGTCAGCAACGGGTGTGGCTGAAATAGCCAAATTCACTAATTTGAAGGAGTGTCCACATACTCTTGTATATATAGTCTATGTGAGTATGTGTTCAGTGTGCGCGCATGTGTGTGAGTGTGTGTGTGTGTGTGTGTGTGTGTGTGTGTGTGTGTGTGTGTGTGTGTGTGTGGGTGTGTGTGTGAGAGAGAGAGAGAGAAAAGGGGGGGTGATGAAAATGAGATGCAGACAGCTGCTTACTTACGGTTGTTTATCACACATAGGCTGTGCCATTAAAGCTCATCTCTGACTTGTACTCTGTCAAACAATGATTACATTTGAGTGTTTTCCTTGTTTTATCACCCCAACTCCTATAACCTAGGTCCAACACTTGCAGAAAGCTATTTTGTAGTTTTCACAGTGATTTAAACCCTCAGAAAACATTTGATATATTTGAATATTTGATTATTGCTTAGATCATGTTTTAGGTTTAGATTTGTGGGTTTATAAAAGCAGTAAACCTTTATTTTCTGCAGTCTACTCTCCTAGATTTTACCATTAACCTTCAACAATTTAGAGGATCCAGAAGTTTTGATGAGTGTGGAATCTTTCATGTAACTGTGAAGCATATTACGTTTGAATCTAAATGAACTGAAGTCAACAGTAAAGATGCGATGTGATGTCGTTTCAGGAAGTGCTGTTAAAGAGATCAGCAGACTTAGTAGAGGCCCTGTATGGAATGCCCCACAATAATCAGGTATGTCATCATATAATAATTGCAAAAAAATGAAATAAAAAAAGTGAACATTCAGATGTATTTTCTTATTTGATTGTTTTGGTAAAGAGATAACACAGTTTCCCAGAGTTTTAAAATGCTTTGATCACACACATATTAAATTAACGGATTTTGAAGCCAGGGAAAAAAAATCTGTACAGTATCTATATATCAGAATTAGTAGTTTATCTTGAGTCTATCATCTGTGAAAACTCCAAAATTCAACCTAATATAATCTAATCTGAATGACCCACCAAAAATACACTGCCAGAGGCCGTACATTACAAAACCTTTTTTACGACCTAAACTCACAATCACCTATGGAACTCTCTCTCCACCTTTCCCCGCTCCCTCCCTCCCCCAGGAGATCATCCTGAAGCGGGCAGCGGACTTGACCGAGGCCCTGTACAGTGTCCCCCGCAGCCACAACCAGCTGCCCTCGCTCAGCGGCTCGGCAGCTCACTCCGGCATGATGGGAGTCAACTCCTTCAGCAGCCAGCTGGCAGTCAACATCTCTGAGGCCTCGCAGGGGGACCAGGGTGAGTGCTGCAACCCCCCACCATGACCCGTCACCCCATGATCCTCACCCTCCACCCTCTGATCCTCTCACCCCTTCTCTGTGTATTGGTGTCCCCTGTGGATATGTGGTGATTGCTAGTCCAATGTTTCTCCTCAATGTGCAGTGGGGCAAAAAAGTATTTAGTCAGCCACCAATTGTGCAAGTTCTCCCACTTAAAAAGATGAGAGAGGCCTGTAATTTTCATCATAGGTACACTTCAACTATGACAGACAAAATGAGAAAAGAAAATCCAGAAAATCACATTGTAGGATTTTTAATGAATTTATTTGCAAATTATGGTGGAAAATAAGTATTTGGTCAATAACAAAAGTTTATCTCAATACTTTGTTATATACCCTTTGTTGGCAATGACAGAGGTCAAACGTTTTCTGTAAGTCTTCACAAGGTTTTCACACACTGTTGCTGGTATTTTGGCCCATTCCTCCATGCAGATCTCCTCTAGAGCAGTGATGTTTTGGGGCTGTTGCTGGGCAACACAGACTTTCAACTCCCTCCAAAGATTTTCTATGGGGTTAAGATCTGGAGACTGGCTAGGCCACATTTCAGGACCTTGAAATGCTTCTTACGAAGCCACTCGTTCGTTGCCCGGGCGGTGTGTTTGGGAACATTGTCATGCTGAAAGACCCAGCCACGTTTCATCTTCAATGCCCTTGCTGATGGAAGGAGGTTTTCACTCAAAATCTCACGATACATGGCCCCATTCATTCTTTCCTCAAAACGGATCAGTCGTCCTGGTCCCTTTGCAGAAAAACAGCCCCAACGCATGATGTTTCCACTCCCATGCTTCATAGTAGGTATGGTGTTCTTTGGATGCAACTCAGCATTCTTTGTCCTCCAAACACAACGAGTTGAGTTTTTACCAAAAAGTTATATTTTCGTTTCATCTGACCATATGACATTCTCCCAATCTTCTTCTGGATCATCCAAATGCTCCCTAGAAAACTTCAGATGGGCCTGGACATGTACTGGCTTAAGCAGGGGGACACGTCTGGCACTGCAGGATTTGAGTCCCTGGCGGCGTAGTGTGTTACTGATGGTAGGCATTGTTACTTTGGTCCCAGCTCTCTGCAGGTCATTCACTAGGTCCCCCTGTGTGGTTCTGTGTGGATTTTCGCTCACCGTTCTTGTGATCATTTTGACCCCACGGGGTGAGATCTTGCGTGGAGCCCCAGATCGAGGGAGATTATCAGTGGTCTTGTATGTCATCCATTTCCCAATAATTGCTCCCACAGTTGATTTCTTCAAACCAAGCTGCTTACCTATTGCAGATTCAGTCTTCCCAGCCTGGTGCAGGTCTACAATTTTGTTTCTGGTGTCCTTTGACAGCTCTTTGGTCTTTGCCATAGTGGAGTTTGGAGTGTGACTGTTTAAGGTTGTGGACAGGTGTCTTTTATACTGATAACAAGTTCAAACAGGTGCCATTAATACAGGTAACGAGTGGAGTACAGAGGACCTCTTAAAGAAGAAGTTACAGGTCTGTGAGAGCCAGAAATCTTGCTTGTTTGTAGGTGACCAAATACTTATTTTCCACCATAATTTGGAAATAAATTCATTAAAAATCCTACAATGTGATTTTCTGGATTTTATTTCTTCATTTTGGCTGTCATAGTTTAAGTGTACCTATGATTAAAATTACAGGCCTCTCTCATCTTTTTAAGTGGGAGAACTTGCACAATTGGTGGCTGACTAAATACTTTTTTGCCCCACTGTACGTATCCTGGCTATCCTGTAGTGATACTTTAGTGTCTGTCAGCGCCTCTGCTTTTAGTAGCCATATGCACCAGGCCAGGCCCTCTGTGCATACATCCACTCAGTGAAACATTCCCTCAGATCCAAGCGTGTGTGTGTGTGCGTGCGGGTGTGTGAGTGTGTGTGTGTGTGTGTGGCAGACAGTGACACCAGCTCCCTGTCACTATTCATTGGGAGTGTATGAGAAGGGGAGGTGATAATGAGTTCAGAAATGCAGACAATGTGGCATGAATAAAACAACCAGAGTTTAGTTACTGAATACAGCCAGAGACAGAAGCTTGGTCAATGGGTCAGGGAGCAGTGTGTGTTTGTGTGTCTCTCTTAACAGCTTTGACTGTGAAATCACTATTTATACACTTTCAAAAATGCATAAGCATGTCATTAAGCATATGTTATAATGCAAAGCCCCCCACGCACGCACGCACGCACACACACGCGCGCACACACACACACACACACACACACACACTATCCTAGAGAGGGCTGTTTCCTTTGATAAAGCAGCTCTGTGACTGATGCACAGGAAATATGTCTGAACGTGTGATGAACACATTGGCTCACGTCGGAGTCGAGGATATGGATAGAAAGAGGAAATGCGAGCGATATCTAGAACTGTTTTCTCTCCCCTGACACCTCAGCGTTCTAGTTCCCCCTTTTCTATCCCTCCCTCCCTCCACCCGTCTGCTTTTCACATTGACATACGAGAGAACACCTACAGGAATGTATGAGGTCATGGGAACAGGACTGCAGCAAATCGTGAAAATACATAATGCCATATTTTATGTCCGTGATCATTGGAACATTACAACCCAGAATCAGACTATTTCCCCCTACTGTTGTACAACTATGAAATGCCTCTTTGTACTCCTAGAAAGGACGCACTATGATTAAAACCTTAATATACAGGGCAGATCATACGCCGAGCCTTATCAAACGCATGAGGAATGTAATTTACTGAATCAATTCCAGACCAGCGTTATGGATCTGCTTTACATCAACAGCAAAATGGATTATGTAATTTCTCCTCTGGCATTTGTCTTAAAACAGGCATCCACTCCACTTGTTTTACTTTATGCTGACAGTTTCCTCTGGAGCAAATAGGGAAACTACATTGTGGCGCGTCTCGGTCTCATTGACCTCCAGAGGCTGACCTCGTCATTGCCTCAGTCAGCGATTTCTGGATAGGGTTACTGACTGCTCCCCCTAGGCTAGGCCTGTCCTTCATGTCTCACCCCAATAGAGGAGTGGAGTTGCCTTAACCCTCTCCCCCCAATACCACCTAGAGCCTTTAGTTGATTGGCCTTCATCTAGGATGTATTGAATACCCGTGCTCCCTTCGTTATAGCACTCTCCCCTTCACGAGGCACTAGCGCTTGCACCAACTTGGGGGCTTAGTTGGAGGCCAGAGAGAAAGGCACAATATGCCAAGTAGCACAGTGTGCTCAAACTTCCTCTCTCTCCTTCTCTCCTTCTCTCCCACACTCTTAGAAATAAAGGGTCCTGGAAGAACCTTTTGGGTTCATGACGGAACCATTCCAGTTGGTGGACCCTTTCCAGTTGAAAAGGTTGAACCCCTCTGACAAAGGTCTTCAAGGAACCCCTGTGTAAAGGTTCAAACCGGAAACTTTTTGTGATGGGAGTGGTTCAATTTTGAACCTATTTAATAATATATTATGGAGGTGGCAGCCTATCAGATTGGAGGCGTGGCTATCCAATATTTATTTTTGGTCACCCTTTGGCATAAATGTCATTCCTGTTCTTCATGTTAAGTCGGTACACTGCAAACTAAAATGTTTCTTGAATATTTATGCATATTATATATTCTAATATAATATTAATAATATTAACATTGCTGATTACATACAGTAATAAAGTGGTAACTAGTCCAATCTTGGGATTTGCATCGGCTCTTGAGGAACTCACACCTCTGTTAGCCTCATTGAAGTTACAAAATTGTTCAACCTTAACAACAAAACAGTTAACAGGAATGACATTTACTCTAATGGGTGGCCCAAAAAAAACCTACTAAGCCAAGCCTCCACTCCAGGGTTCCTTCAGAAATCCGTTGCTACATTGAACTTTTAAAGGTTCGTCCAAGAATCCCTTACCTAGCCAAAGGTGCAAATATGAACCTTGAGGAACTCCAGGGGTTCCTTGAGGATCTCCAGGGTTCCTCAAGTCACCAATAATTCTAAGAGTTCACTCTCCTTATCCTCCCCACTCCCACTCTCTCTCCCTTTCCCACTTTTTGGTTTGAGCCAACGCAATTCCCAGCAGGAGAGCAATTGATGGAGCTCTGCCCTGGGATCAGGGAGAGTGCAGGCAATGGGAAACACATGTCAGAAACAACGGTGGAGGGAGTGGCAGCATGGACAATCCCTTGCAAAAGCCACACTTTGTCTGATTCAACTCTGCAATGCATTGGAGAAACATGGACATTTACAATACGGTTGCATTTTGGAAAGCCCCCCTCTTACCAAATCGAACATATGCTTTATCACTTCTGACATAATATTTATTAACCCTTGTTCAGATTTGAAGTGCAAAGGGAATTGTGCTCATACAGTGAGGGGAGAGGGGTGGTTTTAGTTCTGGAGGAGAGCAATGCAATTCTTAATACTTACTATATAGGAATTTGGCCCATGCTGTTCGAGGTTGTCAACGGATCTTGTTCAAACTGCACGGTTTTGATGACATTGGATTGACCATAGCATTTCCTCCTTTTGTCCAGGTTACTCCCGTAACTCCAACAGTGTATCGCCCCGTGGCTACGTCCCCAGCTCCACGCCACAGCAGTCCAACTACAACACCATCACGTCCACCATGAACGGCTACGGAGCGGGCATGACCAACCTGGGGGTGCCAGGCTCACCCAGCTTCCTCAACGGCTCTGCCGCCAACTCCCCCTACGCAAGTAAGTACAGCCTTATTTGGTCTCAATGATCATCACTGTAACAAAACACTGGGGGATCATTTGGTTAGTTATATGTGGTGGGATAGCAGCACACGGTTTCATTTGGACAGTAGTATTCTGATTCAGTCCAGGAGGGATGCAGTGTGGGACGCAGTGTCTGCTAGCGCTTCTCTTACTTTGCGTTTACTCAGTGACTGATTTAGATCTGGTGGCGCCAAGTGTGTGGACTCACAGACTAAATAATTGACGTCAGTTTACTATTGGTCAATTCAGTGGAGGCATCCGCTGGCGTTCTAGAGGACTGGTGTTGAGGACACCTGCTGTAGGATCTGCATTGGAATTCCTCACACACATCTCATAGATGACATCACTGGGATTCCTTCTCTCTCCCTCAGTGCTAGAACCCTCCAGGGTCTCTGTCCCTGATTTTTCCTTCACCACTCTGCAAATAACATGCTTAGCGTCACGATTCTGCTCTGAGGTCACAGGTGTTTTAGAGAGAGTCTTGAACTCTAACTGTCAACCTCTGGGACTCATTGAATTGCTTATTATTTAGGCTACAGCATCACAGAGCAAAGTCTCCCAAAATAATAAGTGTCCCAGTAGTTGTAAATTCTGGATGCTGAACTGAAAGTGGATTTTTGTCTGACACTTGATGTGGAAGGTTATGCATTGTCTACTGAAGGGAAAGGTTGGGTTTGTCTGTCTATACCATGCATTGTACAAGTCTTCATCTGCTTTGCCTATACCTTGTTCCATCTCCTTCATTACGTAACACTACTAACATACTAACACCCTCATAGATTCATTCATGCTATTGGCCAAACCCATTCAGTTAGATCAGTAACAAAACATATAAACTGTGACTTTACAGAGCAATAATACGTTAATAGTTCAAGGGAGATAAAAACAAAATAACTATTCACATGTAGGGATACATACAATTTGCATTTTGTCATCAATTTTAGACTTCCATTTTGAATTTCCGTATTTGTGAGATATGAGGCTAAATGCTGCTTCAGGGTTTCATACTTTACTGGATTCATATGTCTTGTGAATAAAGATGCAATAACTCGTAGGTACAGAAATGAACCAAGCCAGTATGGGGAGAATGGGGTATCAAATGCATTGTGCTTTAAATTAAATTGCTTCATTATCACAGTCAGCATTTCAGCCATTAACATTCTACACACATGCACACACACGCACACACACATATATTTGTTTGTGAACATGGATGGAGGTTGCTGCTATCCTCAAGAACAAGGTATTGTTTGTGTCAAAGTCTAAAATGGGCCTTCAAGTTATGGATCAACTTGCAGATATTGAGCACCTTTTACTCCGAGCATGTTACTCCAGACCTTGGCCCTTCTTCAGGCAGGCATCCATTCCTCAGCCCCCATGCATGCCCTCACTGTACAGCTCATCTCAGTCCACTCACTCACCAACCTCTGTCTGTCTGTCTTCTCCGTTAGGATCAACCACCTCCCCCTCCTCCTCCTACTCCTCCTCCTCCTCCATCCCTCTGTTCTCCGGTGGACCCATAGGCCCTTATTCATTCTCTCCTGTCCATATGATCTCTGCAGTCAAACAGAAGAGCGCCTTCGCCCCTGTCGTGCGGCCACAGACCTCCCCGCCCCCCACCTGCACCACCACCAATGGCAGCAGCCTACAGGGTGAGCATCCCGCCCCTCAGTCCCGCCCACTTCTGCCTGGGTCACTGTTAGAAAAGGGCATGTCATGGATACCCTGTTATGCTAGAACTCACACAACAAAATGATATGACCTGAGTTAGTAGTGGATTGAAGGTCAAAGTTGATCCATAACTTCTGGCTCTGAGTGACTTTTCAAAACATTCATCACAATCAAATCATTTGGCTGAGAATCTTTGTTCACATAGAGTGGTTATAAGGGCTCGATCCAATATGCATGGCTGAAGCGTTACAGATTGTGCGGTGGGAATGTAAAGGTAATTTCCAATTGAGCCGACATATGTAGTGTTAACCGTGAATGCAGTCTCAGCTAACGCGGGAACATTGCCTTTACATTTCTATGACACTATAACTCCGAACCTCAGCGATACAGATTGAATCCAGGCCTTAGTTAATGTAACATGACTGGAAAAGTTATTATATTTGAAAAATATAATTTTGTCATTCTTAGGTTTTGCAGCAAATCCATATGCATATCATAATTACCTCAACACACGGCTTTTCATTTAAGAGGGTGTGTAATGATTTTCTATGGGATATGTATCCTTACAACATTATATTTCAACGTTATAGATGCAAAACATGTTATGGATACAAAACATCTCGCCACATTTATAGGTAACCAGCGTGTCTGTTGTCTTTCAGCCATGGCAGGTCTCATAGTCCCACCTATGTGAAGAAGACCTTCCGCCAGACAGACCACATTTCCACTGGCTCACAGAATATCTACAACAGAAGCTTAAAGCTCATCAATCTCCAAAACAGGACCATGAAGCCCCTTCACTCCTGGAAACAGAGCAAACAGCACAACAAAGAAAATGACAGTAACCGATAACCCGTAAAATGTCACTAGAGTATGTTTGTGTTGGTTCAGTAATTGAGTTCACCGTCACCTTCTGTGCTTTGCATTTTGGGACTTTCCTTGCCCAATGGATAGCATTCCAACATATATATGTGTGAAGGGTTAGCTCATCTGAAAATATAGCGAATAATAAACTGTGGATTTGAAAGGCAGGTAGTTAATCCTTGTGGTGTGAGTATTGTCCTGAGTCCTAAACAAGAAAAGTCATTTGACTGGATCTTCTAATGAACCGAGTTCCTTTTCAGTCATTTAACCACTGTGAGCAGGGAACGTGGAAAGGCCTACAGTTCAAAACTGTCAGCTATGGAAAAAGTGCAGAATCCAAGAATATCAAACTCTCCGTCAATTGTCAGACTCAAAATAGGTGGGAGTTTCAATGAAAATTCCCCCCAATGTCTATAAAAAACCCGCTTCAAAAGACCATTGATATCTAATGTCAAAGTCTAATAGCATTTTTGTTTGTGTACCATAGCTTTTAATAATGTGTGTGTTTATCATATTTAAAGGGAAATGCAGTAATTTTCTAATCTAAAGAAAGGGTTGGCAAACATTCTGCCAAGGAGAGAAAAGCAAATGTTATACTAATATTTGCCCACTACCAGAGTCATGCCAGGGCAGCCCAAGGTTGTGAGGTTCAAAGGTTTTGGATGTCTACCATTTTTGAAACACAGTACAAAAGATATATTTCCGGGGTGTGTTGATTGATAGATTTTAACCAGAAATGCTTGCAGCAGTTTTAATCACATTTAGGTACCAGAGTTCTTGTTATTCTTCTGATTGTGCTTATTTTGTATGTATTTATAAAGTATGTTTTGGGATTCCTTTTGTGATTTTGGCCTGAATGATAGTCTCAAATATACATGTAAACACATTCGATGTCTTAATACCTTTTAGATATTGTAAAAAGATTGAAAAAGGAGAGGAACAACCCTTTTGTAAAAACTAAAAAAGTTGAAACATGACATGGTCACCCTGTCTTTTAAAGCAGGATATATGCTCCACCACTTTTGTATAAAAATGCATTTCCGATACTATATTTAACTTTTTTTTTGTACACAGCATTTGTGTTTCCCCCCGTTCTTCTTGTCCTTTCTGTGTTACTGTGAAATGTGTATTATCATGGTTATTTCTTAATGCACTATTTTAGTTGGGGCACTTACAAGAGCAATGCATCTTAGCAAGCAAGAAAAACTTAAAGCAAAAGACAAAAGCTAGTACAAATATTAACCAAGATGTTTTTTTGGGGGGGGGATTCACATTTTTGTCATTGTGGCTGAAATGGAAAGGTCATTGTCATGTGAATGTCTCTAGTTCAAAAACTCTTCTATCATAAACCTCCGTTAGTTCATTGGTTAGAATTCAACTCCTTTCCCATATCATTTGGACCCAAGCCTATTCCTTGTGTTTTGGTGAGAATGAATGTAACACACATGCCTGTACGAATCAGCTCCGAAGTTGAAACCCAAGTAAACTGTCAATAACTGTAGAAGGACCACTCAAGTGTAGGGTTCAACTCTCTCAAGGAACCTTGATGTTAGTGTTTTTGGTGGTGGTGGTGGTGTTATTGCCGTTGCACACAAACTATCATTTACTTATGCAATTTGTATTTACTGTAATGCAAGTTATCTCTCCACATTTCAGTGGAATGGTTTTGAAACATAAAAGAACACAAGACATAATTGATGCCTTACAATAGAACATGATCCAACTTAATGCATTTTCATTATTTTGATACTCTAATTGAAGTGTGGTTAATTTGAGTTATGCTTTTGCAGATGTTTAAGAATTAGTTAAAGTTGTCATTCATTTGATGCTTTTGATTAATTTAATAACACAGGCCCATCATTTGAGCTGCAGAGGATGTAGTTTATACTGGGAAATGTTGGAGGGCACTTCCTGCTCCAAATGTCCACATGTCTTGTGTAATAGTGGACAATAGGTGACAAATCAATGATGAGCCTGATTAAATCTTTGATTGTATGCAAATTCTGTGCAGTGATTGCCATACATCGGCAATCATCGGGCGGCATCAACTTGTAGTCATAATGAGGGCTTGTAAAAAAAAGCGGAAAAATCTGTTACGCTTTTTTGAAAGCCATTTTTCAATTACGAGAATGAAGGCCAGCTCATAGAATGTCTTTTAGAGTGCACTTGTACACTTCACAAAACATCTGAATTCAATATCATGGAGTTCTAAACCCATTTTCAATGAAAACACAAGTTTTCTCTTCAAGTTAAATCTTGGCTGACTTTTCACAATCCTCCCCTTCACCCCCATTCCCTGTATCCATTCCATCCATATACTGAGTTTTAAATAGCTTGATTTAAAAAATGTTTTGTCATAGTTGTAGAAAGCTTGCTTTTTGCTGCCCTGGTTTTCAGCAGAGGTTTTTTAAATTGTAAAGTGTACTTTCTCAATGTTTAATTCAATGTGAAAAGGGGAGAGGTACTGCATCTATGTGAAATATGAAATGTACCATCAAAGTGTATCAAAGCACAATGTTTAATTAATGTCTTCAGAATACAAATGAGGGGGATCTCTCCAGCTTCTCCTTTTCTGTCTTTGACCATGCTGTAAATAGATGCATGTTTCTTTCTGTGATCCAGTAGTTTTTGTACAGAAACAGACTAATAAAGAATACATTTGGCCTCAAAAAACGATGTTGTATTGTTGGTTATATCTTCTGTATTGGAGTTCATTCTGCTTAGGGCGGCAGGTAGCCTAGCGGTTAAAAGCGTTGGGCCAGGCACTCTGGATAAGAGCGTCGGCTAAATGAATAAAATGTGAATGTTCTGAGGGGTTTAGCTACAAATCTATAATGAACAAAAATGTAAACGCAACATGCAACAATTTCAACGACTTTACTGAGTTACAGTTCATATAAGGAAATCAGTCAATTTAAATAAATTCATTACGCCCTAATCTATGGATTTCACATGACTGGGCAGGGGTGCAGCCATTCAGAATATATTTTCCCCCCCCACAAAAGGGCTTTATTACAGACAGAAATACTCCTCAGTTTCATCAGCTGTCTGAATGGCTGGTCTCAGATGATCCCTCAGGTGAAGAAGTCAGATGTGGAGGTCCTGGGCTGGAGTGGTTACACGGTTGGTCTGCGGTTGTGAGGCCGGTTGGACATCGAGAAATTAACATTCAATTCTCTGCTAACAGCTCTGGTGGACATCCTTGCAGTCAGCATGCCAATTGTACGCTCCCTCAAAATTTGAGACATATGTGGCATTGTGTTGTGTGACAAAACCGCACATTTTAGAGTGGCCTTTTATTGTCCCCTGCACAAGGTTCGCCTGTGCAATGATCATGCTGTTTATTCAGCTTCTTGATATGCCGCATCTGTCAGGTGGATGGATTATCTTGGCATGCGTATGGAACATTTCTGGGATATTTCAGCTCATGAAACATGGGACCAACACTTTCCATGTTGCGTTTATATTTTTGTTCAGTGCACAATCATATATTCCCTCACATAGCAGGGGGCAACAATAATCAAACCAAGTACTCCTAGCTTCATAAAAAACTTTCCAGACAAGCTCATCCTTCAAAAGCTTCAACCTTTTGGAAGCTCGTTCAACTCTCCTCAGTCTACGGGAGATATTTTTGCAACAGCCTCCAAAGATCTCATTTTATGATGAAAATCTTGGCTCTCAAACTTTCAAACGGGACCTCTCAGATTACATATTGACCAGTGCTTATCTGAATCGATCATTCAAAGTCTGAGGAAGGGAAACAATTCCTCCCTCTGTAAATGGCAGCAAATCATCGGGTAAAAACCTCATCTCCGTGGTTGCAAGTTTAGACTTATGTTTTGAGTCAAAGAGACAGGTTTTCAAAATTGTACAAAGTGACTTCATCACTGCAGTGACTCGTCCTCATAAAGGCACTACATAGGGAGCACACAAGGCAATTCATTTGTGCATGCTAGTGTGCGTGTTTGCAAGAGTTCATGTTATTTTGTGTGTGCCTACCTGTTTGATAGTTTGTGCTCTGTGCACAGGCTTCCTCAGGGGCTTCCTGAGATAGCTGCCCTTAACTCTACCCAGTTCTCTTTTTAATGCCATTAGAGTAGACCAGCAGATGTCTTTATCAAGTCAGCAGCCCCTCAGTAGGAAGTCTGCTTTACAACCTTCAAGCACGTAGGAGGATCAGAACATCAGCTATCTATGAGATTTAGCATCCGAGGCTACAAAAGGCTACGTTGATTAGCCACCATTAGCTTTCTACGCCACAGGTTGTGAGTAATTAACCCTACTTTGGTAGTCAGCAGTATCTTGATGAGTTTTGATGACTCTTTGTTGTCGGGTACACAGTGCTCGTTAGTAAGGTTCTTCGCCCAAAGCCTTCTAGAGCACGCCCATGGAAAACCATCTCCCAGAACCCGAGTCCTTCCCCTATAAGCCTCTGGTACCAAAGCCAATATACATCTGGGGTCTGCCAATGCAGGGCGGAAGCTAAGTAGCCCAGGCTATATAAAACTTGGCCACCATCCCATAATAAGTGGTTTGTCAAGTAGAGAGCCCATTAATGGGTTTGACATATTTGAGCGAGAGCACTCCATAATACATGATCAGGGTTTCCTCTGTAAAGATTTCCTGGGAAAAAAGGCTCTCATTCAGCACCTTGAAAGACGAGGATGTTGTAGTGTTTCTGGGTGTTTTGGCTGGTAACATACAAGCAGTAAGTTAGCATCTGTAGAGGAAGGAAGGAAGTAAGTAAGGAAGTAAGTAAGGAAGTAAGTAAGGAAGTAAGGAAGGAAGGAAGGAAGGAAGGAAGGAAGGAAGGAAGGAAGGAAGGAAGGAAGGAAGGAAGGAAGGAAGGAAGGAAGGAAGGAAGTAGAGGAAGCTTCCACTAAGGGCTTGATTCAATCCGTATCGCCGAAGTTCAGTCTGCTGTTCCCATATGCTTCAAGAGGGCCACCATTGTTTCTGTTCCCAAGAAAGCTAAGGTAACTGAGCTAAACGACTACCGCCCCGTAGCACTCACTTCCGTCATCATGAAGTGCTTTGAGAGACTAGTCATGGACCATATCACCTCCACCATACCTGACACCGTAGACCCACTCCAATTTGCTTACTGCCCCAATAGGTCCACAGATGACGCAATCGCAACCACACTGCACACTGCGCTAACCCATCTGGACAAGAGAAATACCTATGTGAGAATGCTGTTCATCGACTACAGCTCAGTATTTAACACAATAGTACCCTCCAAACTCGTCATCAAGCTCGAGACCCTGGGTCTCGACCCCACCCTGTGCAACTGGGTACTGGACTTCGTGACGGGCCGTCCCCAAAACATCTCCACCCCGCTGATCCTCAACACTGGAGCCCCACAAGGGTGCGTTCTGAGCCCTCTCCTGTACTCCCTGTTCACCCACGACTGCGTGGCCATGCACGCCTCCAACTCAATCATCAAGTTTGCGGACGACACTACAGTGGTAGGCTTGATTAACAACAACGACGAGACGGCCTACAGGGAGGAGGTAAGGGCCCTTGGAGTGTGGTGTCAGGAAAATAACTTGTGTGGACTTCAGGAAACAGCAGAGGGAGCACCCCCCTATCCACATCGACGGGACAGTAGTGGAGAGGGTAGTAAGTTTCAAGTTCCTCGGCGTACACATCACGTACAAACTGAATTGGTCCACCCACACAGACAGCGTTATGAAGAAGGCGCAGCAGCACCTCTTCAACCTCAGGAGGCTGAAGAAATTCGGCTTGTCACCAAAAGCACTCAACAGATGTACAATCGAGAGCATCCTGTCGAGGTGTATCACCGCCTGGTACAGCAACTGCTCCACCCACAACCGTAAGGCTCTCCAGAGGGTAGTGAGGTCTCCACAACGCATCACTGGGGGCAAACTACCTGCCCTCCAGGACACCTACACCACCCTATGTCACAGGAAGGCCATAAAGATCATCAAGGACAACAACCACCCGAGCCACTGCCTGTTCACCCTGCTATCATCCAGAAGGCGAGGTCAGTACAGGTGCATCAAAGCAGGGACCGAGAGACTGAAAAACAACTTCTATCTCAAGGCCATCAGACTGTTAAACAGCCACCACTAACATTGAGTGGCTGCTGCCAACATACTGACTCAACTCCAGCCACTTTAATAATGGAAATTGATGGAAATTGATGTAAAAATGTATCAGTAGCCACTTTAAACAATGCCACTTAATATAATGTTTACATACCCTACATTACTCATCTCATATGTATACGTATATACTGTACTTTATATAATCTACTGCATCTTGCCATCTTTATGTAATACATGTATCACTAGTCACTTTAAACTATGCCACTTTATGTTTATATACCCTACATTACTCATCTCATATGTATATACTGTACTCTATACCATCTACTGCATCTTGCCTATGCTGTTCTGTACCATCACTCATTCATATATCTTTATGTACATATTCTTTATTCCTTTACACTTGTGTGTACAAGGTAGTAGTTGTGGAATTGTTAGGTTAGGTTACTCGTTGGTTATTACTGCATTGTCGGAACTAGAAGCACAAGCATTTCGCTACGCTCGCATTAACATATGCTAACCATGTGTATGTGTGACAAATAAACTTTGATTTGATTTGATTTACTGTATTGTGTGCTTGAAATGTAAAGCCAGCATATGCAGCGTTTACCATGAATGCAGTCTCCGCAAACGCGGGAACTTTTCCTTTATATTTAAATCACGCTATAACGTGGAACTTCAGCGATACAAATTGAATCGAGCCCTCACAGGCCGAAAAGGTGACCCGTATTTATATGATGGCCATGTTCCACCATATTCCACCTCAATACTTTCTAGAAGCCTCTTTTCCTATCATCTTATCACTTCAACCTTACTGATCTGAAAGGACTGGCCCGGCTGTAACGAGTGGGAACATTCCACCTCGGCCATTACATAGCCTACAAAAAGCACAAGAGAGGATACTTTATTTTTCATGCATCATTCAAGTCTTGCATTCGTAGTTTGCATACCTCTAATAAGTTCAAAAGAAGAGGTGGTATAGATTTTGTGCAGGTGTGTTTTGCTTGGGGGTTTGGCCTGAGTGAATTAGGTGACATTGTCATTCCACTACACCATACATCTGCACTCTGAAATGTTGAAGAATTAGACCCTTTCCTGTGTGTTGATGATGTCATGGTGACACCGCAGGCCTGACTTTGGGCTGGAGAGGGTTCATAACAGTAAAACGGCACTCAGGACTGACAGGGGAGTGTAAGTCATCTCGCACAGGAAGTGCCCTGGGCCTCAGCCTGCGATGACATCGGAGACCTCCGCCAACTCTGCACAGTTAAGACGGTATGTAAATCACCCGTACAAAAGTTCAACCTCGCAGCCATGTTTCCTGGGAAGGACCGATGCTGGAGGAGCTTTGGAAATATGATGTTGGCCTATCAAAATCATGTGTTGCAAAACTGCTGCGAAAAAAGAGCACATATTTCAGTGTGAGGCTCACTGATTGTCTCGTCTTTTGGAGTAAGGTTAGAGAGTCTGTGTTCTTTAATAGTTTGTGAGTCCCCCGAGCTATTGGTACTGTGACAACGTGACAAATCAAACTGTGTTCATAGATGGGTCGTTATCTTCATAGCCTATGACATTACTGAACTGCAGACGACTCAAGGTCCGAGGGGTTCTGTAGTCTGGGGTTGGAACCTGCTTCTGTCCTCTCAGAGGATAGGGTTATGGTTGATGGTGGTAATGGGAAAATGGATCTATATTCACAGAGCATATCTATAAACCAATACAGGATTGGTGGATTCATTGATTCAATGTATTACAATGACAGTAACATCTACAGTATATAAATATTATTACTAACCTCATAAACAATGTAATACTTTTCAGTGAATGGTATGTCCATATTAACTCACTGATGCCTTCCTCCTACTACATGTTGAACTGTGTTGGTTTCAAAGCTGCAATGATTTCAGGAGCCCCTACCAATCAAAAAGCCTTCAGTAAATTAGCATTAGTAAACAAGGATATTGCCTACATTGTCTCTGTCAGATTTTATTGCAGTGGGCTTATTCAAAGTCACACAGGGTGATTCTTGGTAGTCTTAAATCTACTTTGAAACAAAAGTATACACCTCACACACATGTTTATGGACTTGTACCATACACCTGTACCATGTCAGATATAGAGTTGAAATGTAGTGCATTATGAGTTTGCATCCCAATATTATACTTTATATACATCACAGAAGACTGAAATATAACACAGCCGTTTAACATAGAAACTCTGCATTATTGTCGACAAAATAACACTTTCTTAAAAATAATAATAACATTCCACCCATGAGGCTAAAGACGGCGGTTTTGGTCATTGACTGGCCATTATTTGCATGTACAGTATTGCGTAAAAGCTTTATATATATATATATATATATATATATATACATACTGTATATATTTCCTTGTCTATCCCCTTCCTCCCCTCCCAACAATTCTAACTACCATTTTGCCCCAATTTCTCCATTCCCTTCAGAAAAACTCACCTAACATTTCTGTTAAATCAGTATCCCTCAAATCAGCAGCCCACCCCTCAAATCCCAAATACATTTCTCTCCCACAACACTGCTTACTTAAACAAACAAACCACCACCCTGTAATAGCTGCCACAACATGAAATGTCAGTTTTTGAGAAACATTGGCACACTCAAGTGGAATTTAGAAACAACTGTTTGCCATTAATCTCTCATTATACATTATGGTAGGTGTTATGTAATGTGTTATGACAGTATTATGAGAGGACAGTTTAAAACCAAAGTGTTTTTGTTTCATCAATTAATTTCAAATGGGTATAAATGCAGTCAGCTGTGTGTGTGAGTTTGGGGCAGGGCAGGGTTCTTTATGGTTAGTGTCACTGTGTCACTCAATGGTCCCTCAGCATAGCTCAGGGCTGCTGCTACAGGGGACCTTGGTGAAACCCCTGGGTAGGAAACCCAACCTCATAAATATGGAGCAGAGCAGGGGAAGTGCTCCGTTTCTAGAGGTCCCCCCTGGAGATCCACAGTCACTCTCTCAACAGTTCCCAGGAACCATGTATGTGCAGCAGCGAGAGAGAGAGAGAGAGAGAGAGAGAGAGAGAGAGAGAAATGCCCTTTGTTTTGTTTTGATTGGACTTCCCCCCCTCCCTAGGACCTTACAGAGATGTTTTCTCAAAGACAAGCAAAGCACAGAACACCTCCCCAAGAAAACAGAAAGACACGTACAAGAGTAAACTTTACACCTGTTTCCCTTTTTCATCTGTCTTCATTTGTGTGGGGGAGGCAGGATGTTTAGCTTGGCTGCGACCTGCCTCATGACTTAATCCCTGGGTGCTATTGTTAAATTTTCGGAAAAATAATGAAAACCAAATGTGGCATGGGACCCTGTTTTGAGTTTCAGGGCCTGCGCTTTAACAGTGTTACATTTCCAGCCATTGAGGCCAAATAATTCACTTAGGTTTCCCTTGTAATATTATGCCAAACATGAGATCTTTACTTTGTCAAATCTGGTAAGTATCAAACCAACTGTATCAATAGGAAAACAGTTTTAAAAAGCATTCCCAGAAGAGAGCCCGAAAAACACCTCTCACCTGGAAGCTGTTAAAGCCGACAGGAAATGGAGGCAGAGATCGAGTGCTTCCCAAAAATGTGTATCCCCCTGGAGAATGAAAATATGTAGATTCATCATAAAACATTTCTGAGAGGTTGAATTGTAACAGAAGATAAAACATCATCACAGACAACTGGGCACCCACTGGGCACCCACTGCCCTCAAGGATTATTATCACACAAACATCTGCAGACATAACTTTTTCAGATTTTATCTGGGACTTCACTACATCATCACTTTTGATATCCATAACGTGAACTTACATTTTCCAGATGATTCACAGCCATTTTCCCCATCGGTTTGGCAATGTCTCGGCAATATTTGCCCTCTTCACTGATAGATTTGGACTGCCCGCATTGAATTACAACTCGAGCTAAGGCATGCATGGCAAATGTTCTAGCAAAGCCGGTTCCTCCAGAGTGTTTCATGGTCTTATTTTGGACCTAATCTTGTCGCCTGACTTGCCACTTTTGTGACAACGACTCCCATTGTTAGGGCAGAGACATGAGCGTCTCATCATTATAGCTACACAGATCTCTGGTTCTTTTTTCCATTGAAATTCCTGAAGCACCATGATCGTCATCATGATGGTCTCACAGGCAGAAATCAGTGTTAATAAATCAATCCCCAGCTTGGGTGTGCTCTCCCCTGCTCCCTTAGCTGCTTGATAAACAAATGGATTCTGCATGCCTAATGAGAATGGGGGAGGTAGAGGTAAAGTAAGTAATACCTTTAATGATTTAATGATCTCAACAGACTAAAAAACACTGGCACCTGCCAAAAGCAAGAAACAAAGTCCAAGTCAGGAATTTCTGGACAGCAATACCTCACTGATCACGGACCAGGATTTATTGTATCTTGGCAGATTTACAGTGGACCGTGAGACATTTCTTGGAAAGACAATGCATTGAAGGGAGAGTTCGCATGTAACTGTGCATTGCAGATAAAGACAACACGCGGTCGTAAAAGTTTCAGCCGTCCCTGTAATCCAGGGTTTGTGCATGTCAGGCTTAGCCCGCTAACACAAGGTGATGACGTGCAGATGATGGGTAATCAGGAGCACATCTGCATAAGACATCACTCTTTTTTTGCCTGTCAGATGTGAAGGGTTACTGTAACCGTTCACTGTATAGAACAATCGTTCTCCCTCTTAATGTGTTCTGCAGTTCGGTGTAATGTAAGTCCGAGTGGGCACTGACAATAAAGAGAAAAAGTACATTTAAACTCATCGCTTGAGGCCTCCCAAGTGGCGCAGAGGTCTAAGGCACTGCATTGCAGTGTTGCGGTGTCTCTACCAGCCGTGACCAGGAGTTGCATAGCGCACAATTGGCCCTGCGTCGTCCCGGTTAGGGGAGGGTTTGGCTTGGGGGACTTTACTTGACTCATCGTGCTCTAGCAACTCCTATTGGCTGGCCGGGGGCCAGCAGGCTGACTTCGGTCATCAGTTGAACAGTGTTTCCTCCAGCACAGTGGTGCAGCTGGCTTCCTGGTTAAGCAAGTGGGTGTTAAGAAGGGCAGTTTAGCAGGTCATGTTTCAGAGGATGCATATCTCGACCTTCGCCTCTCCCAAGCCCAATGGGGAGTTGCAGCGATGAGACAAGATCATAACCACGAAATTGGGGAGAAAAAGGGGTTCGAAATTACAAAAATAAATAAATGAAAACTCTTGTGGGATAGATATACCTACAAGATCAGGTACTTGGCTTGATGGTCCTGGGAATAACAGTCTGAAAACTCCAAAAAACGGAACAAAATAAATTACATGTGGCAGAGCCCACAATTCATTGTTAGTATTCATCATTAAACAGCAGGTTGATATTAGTTATGGATCCTTTATTTAAAACAAACGTTAATGATAAGTGGTGACATGATTGTGATTGGGTAGGGGACCATTCATATGGCTTCAGTATCATAACTGAGTCCATCAGAGCTTTCTAAGATGTCTCAAGAGAATGGGTAATAACGTATAGAAACCAACGGCAACCGTATAGTGGGCACAAATGATTTGGGTGCAACTGAGCAGTAGACAGATAGAACTGGCCATTATCCACTACAATATTACCTTTCTAAAGAAAGTTGATTAGAGGATATCATATTTGAGTGCATGTAAATGGCCCTATACCGCTATGATGCTGGCTAGCTTACATCTATTACTAAATACACTGTTTAGTATGTCACTAAGTAGACTGTCCTTACCAGACTATGGCATTATGAATAGTAAATATCGCATAATTTGAAGCTTGGCGGGTTAATCACATTTTTGGGTTTTGCAATAAGAGACTAGGAAATTCTAGTAGACACCTCTGCTGTCAAATTATTTACCAATGCTATGCTTGAATTCCATCTGTCCACTATTGGTGCTGCCCTTAAAAAATCCCCTCTGGGAACTGTGAAGATGTACCAGAGTTCCAGCCTGGCCAAGACTCTTATTAAAACAACGAAGCTCATAATTATTGTGGAGTTCCAAAGTAGCGCTAACCATAATGAGGCCACACAGGAACAGCCTTATAAAGAATGAATGTAATAAATAAGCCATTAGATGGGCAGTAAAGATGCAGGAAATAAAAAAACAACACTGAAACAGAGTCTGGACAGATCTCATTGGCTCTTGATGAGCACTTTGAGAAGTTGACATCTCTCGGATTTTCATTCCATTCCTAACTTTGCTGGCTGAAATGTTGAACCTCCTAAATTGTATATATATATACAGTATATACTGTAACTGACTATGCCCCTTAATGATGTCATTGAAAATGTAGCGGCGAGATAATAGCTTTTGACAATGATGTAGTGTTTGTTTTCTCCATGTACCACTTGGTTTGCATTCATATTATTCCCAAGTACCCCAATGTGTTTCCCTTAAAATTATTAAATCATTGTTGCCGATGAGAGTTTGTGATCCCTTCCTTTGCTATCAGTGTTTATTATTTATTGTATACACATGGCCCCTAAAGAACTAATGAAATCAAGCCCAAATACCTTTCCCAATCAAATACTAGCAACATCTAATACTAGCAACAGACTCCCACAATTCCATCAAGGCTGAGGAAATTGTCTTTTTAATGGCTGCTTTGAAGTAAAAGGAATTATCATATCTCTGAAAGTATTACACTTCTCCAGAAGGAACCCTACGGTTTTATTCGTTTTACTACTGCTGTCTTTTTACGGATTCGACCGCCATCCCAGAGCAAGCAACACCAAAGTTAACGGCTAACAAAAAGAAGTCAAAGGGATATAACTCCTGGAGATACTAATTACCAATGGCTGTAAAATAAGTCAAACGGGTCATTCTAATGAGCACACTAGAGACCTATTGCTAAACTCCATTAAAAATATATCTATTTTTTTCACTGTCATCACTGTCATCCTATCAAATATAACAAAACAAATTCCTCTTTTAAGGTCATTATGGCACAAAGTTCCAAAATGCATAATTCATGTAATTTTAAGCTTAAAATTAAAGCAGAACATGATGGGAAAGACGAGAGACTGGATGCTATTTCAAGAATATATTTTAATGGGGAAATATTCTCAAAACTTGACTTAATTACATGTTACATTTTTGACCTATATATTTGGATAAGGGCAGACACAACCATGAAGGGGTAGCAGAGTTTACTGTGTGTTTGTCTTACACTAGGAGATGCAGGTGTGAAGCCCAGTCTACCTCCTTGCCTGTCTCACCGACAGAAAAGAGAGTGTGTGTATGGACAGTAGTTCCTAAACAAAGACACAGCGTAAACATTAGAATATCAGGTTGGATTGAACTCCAACCTTTAATGGATTGGATCCAGTGGAGAAACTCAAAACATTTGGCTGTAAGACAGGCAGCACTTGAGGCAGTTAATGAGACGATAAGTGTTACTTCTTCGATAACAATCACTCGACATTGGTATCACCTCTTTCTATGCCATCCATTGACTGTGCATCGAGGACTCAGGGGGCTGTTAAACCATGCAGGGTGGGCAGAATCTAATAAAACCGAGTTGACATTTTAATTGCATTTTCCTCATCAAGGAGTAATCTGCAAGATGGTTGTGGCGTTTCTGTTGAGACCAATAAGAATTATATTATGATCACTAATTTATTTGATAAATATGCAGCTCCCAACTCCATTGTGGGAATAGCACAGTGCCTGAAGTTTGTTTCTGTTGTTGCTTTGTGTTGTTGCTTCCATTTGTGTGACACGCTCGAGTGTAGAGTGTATTTATCACAGTATGGGGTTAAAATACCACTTAACTGACAACTACCTAAGTAAAGTATTGTTGTTACTTCTACACCTACTGTAAGCATCTCTTTATTCTGTTTCGGTATTAAAACATTTATACATCCATGGGGTAGCAACTGACAGCCTTACCCTGGCCCTTGTGTGGGACAGTTGGGACTTCAGATACTTGACGTTTAATGGCCTCTCCCTCAATTATCACACTATGATAATATGGCTCATAATGGATTTCATTTAGCAGTTCCATAAACATTACACACTAAATTAGTTTCTTTCAATTCATTAAACTACTTGAAAATGTCATGCTAACTCTGAGCCCAGCTGTGAGCCGGAGAGGCAAGGTAATGGCCATCAGCCATGCACTTTCCTGCATGATAAGCATCAGAGCTCAACCTGAACTATACAGGACCAAGAGTACTGGGGGTGCTGTTTCCCATCACACACACACGCGCACACACGCGCACACACGCGCGCACACGCGCGCACACACGCGCACACACACGCACACACACACATGCTTAAAATTCACAGTGCTTCCTCTAAGTGTGCTGCCGATGACCAACACCTCTACAGTGATCAACCTCAGTAATCTGTATGTTTTTGACTAACACTATTCTAGCGTGAGTCCAAAAGGTCTTATTACTTATTTTAATCAATTTCCAAAATGTTTCATTGATTCAACTTTGCCTTTGACTCTGTTTCTTTCAAAGCAAACACATTCAACTGTCTGCTCTGGTTGAGGGGTTAAACGTATGAGCACTCGCAGTTGAGATCCCACAAGGCTTAAACACAGAGAAAGAGAAGTAATTGGAACTAGTCAGCGTAGCTACAAACACTTTTTTCCTTTCCGATGAGATTCAAATTTACAGTTTGAATGGCAGAAAAATCCAAGATCTTTCAATTACGGCTTTTCTTTTTTCCTCTGCATTTAAATTGGAAGTGATCTCAGAGGAAATAGTTATCATTTTAATGACAGTCTCCATTCATTAAAACTCTCATTCTTTCCCCCTTCCCTCTCCTGGGGGGCCTCAGGATGAGGAGCAGATTCACAGAGCCTCTATTCAATTACCTCCGAGTTGCCCCCCCCCTCCCCCCATGGGGCCCCTCTGTGTGGCCCTGGAATCTTGTCCTTGTCAGGCCCAGGTGCCTCGCAGAGAAAGCAGAAACCAAGCAGCATTTACTGTTGTCAGAGGACTAGCTTGTCATGGGGTGCATATGTTTGTAATGCAATGCAGACTTGGCATAAGCAACTGTGTATTCAACTGTAAACTGGATGTGACAACAGAGATAAGAATGGGGAATGCACACTGTCCAAAATGTCTGTGGATATGGTATGGAGAATGCCATTGGGCTATTATGCATTACTAGTGATTGGAGAGGCCATACGTGGTAGGCAACTAGCTGTTATGATAGACTACAATTATGATGAAATTAAGGCAATTGTTTTTTCACTTTGTGAGTCTCATTAACGCGAGCTAAGCAGGAGACATCAAAGAGAATACAGACTCACATATCAAACATGTCTCCATTAATTTGTTTCACTAAATCTCCTCCAAAACTGATGCACTAGTTGACTGCAGACACAGATTTTGTGATCCTCGTCATTTTCATGTTAAGAAAGTCTTGTAGGTTATACATTTGGAAATAAACCCAAGCAGCAGATTTTCTTCCTCTTACCTGAGGGGCAACAAAGTAACATCTTTAAAAAAGGAAGAAAAAACATTTGATTAGGGACTAATCACGAATTTCACTGAACAACACTTTTAATATTTCAAGATCCTTAGTCGTATGCAAATAGGAACAGCATTAATTGTATCAAACATTAGGAAGTCAAAGCACATAACACTGTTTCAGGGATCGTCTTTTTTCATTGTGTAATTAGGGCCCAAATGTTAATGAATTATGCTAATTCACAACAATTAGCATATAATATTGAAGACAATCAACAATTAGCATATGCTGTGTTGAAGACAATCAAAAGCCCCCTGCAATCCCATATGAACTGCACACACACCTAATGTATAGGAAGAGGCCAGAGTCTGTGTGTGTGTGTGTGTGTGTGTGTGTGTGTGTGTGTGTGTGTGTGTGTGTGTGTGTGTGTGTGTGTGTGTGTGTGTGTGTGTGTGTGTGTGTGTGTGTGTGTGTGTGTGTGTGTGTGTGTGAGATCTGATAACATGCAAAATCAGCATTCTAATTACCTCTGCCTCCCATGCTCCTCTGCTCACCTTCTGCTCCCACAATCCTTCTGGGTTCTGGACAACAACTCACTAAACCTCCCTCTCTCACCCAGGTCAGCCAGGCTGAATAGGAGGCTAGTGTTGAGAGTGGTTGCTCTGGGACCGGGCTGTTGATGTGCCTGTGTAAGGAGATAATGCACAGCGTTATTGGAAATAGAGCACCTGAAACTGTTAGCGGTAATGTTTTGCATTGTCAGATTTTTGTACCAAGTTTATGGACTTTGCACTATTAATTGTAACTGTTGTAGTCTTGTTGTGACTCGTTTTTGCTGTTGCATCATTAGCGATTTGGCTAGCAAACTAGTTAATGGCAAGATACTGTATAGCTAAATTATTCAGAGCAGTCTAGTAAAAATCTATTTTGGCTTCCAAAGGTATTAACAGTGGAATAAATAGGTTATGTTGTTGAGCAGTCTAAATACAAAGTTTTATACTGTAGGTAGATCAGCTAAATATGGTAAAACTACCAACAGCATACTTGTGTTTTTCCCACCAGCCTCCTGTCATTCATAATGATTGGTCCAGTTGGTCAACTTTCAGCACTCTGGGACTACAGGTAATCTAGCCAGCCAGGACACCATTGATACAAGTCAGTATTCAACGTCCATCCATGTCTGAGGACGTCGGGAGATGACGCGGAAACCGGCCACTAGGGGCAACAGTTACTTTCAAGGTGTTGTGGATGGGGATTGTGGATGGGGATGGTGGATGGCCAATAAGCATCTGCCTCTGATTAGGTTGCAAGTTCAAATCCAGGGGTAGGAAGTTGTTTTTGATATTTTTGTTTTAAGCCTATCCCAAACCTTAGCACTTACCTTAAACATTTGCAGTTAATGTCTAACTTTTACATTTCGGAGTTGATGCCTAGACTTAACCCTAACCTTAAAAATTATTGGTGAATGCCTAAACTTAACCTTAAACATTTTGAAATTTGAAGTTTGGGAAACATGGATGAATGTCTAATTCTGACTTGAGACTGTGACAGCTAGTTGAATCTAGCACCCCCGGAAAAGTGCCTCCAGGTGCCTAGGCCTGTACCCAATTCCAGGGCCCCATACTTTCCTTCTCCCCTGTCGGGATTGGCCATCCCAGAGCAATGGACGTGGGCTGGCAGGAAGGGCGTGGAGGGGCGTGGAGTCCAGCGCCGGGGCCTGGGTCGTCCATTTGGAACTCATTAAAGTGCTCTGACGGAGGCGAGGCCCTGGTTCTCACATCCTCCAGGGACCTCACACTGTCTAAGCTCATTTACAGAGTGTCTTTTCCCACTGACAGCCCTCTAATTCGCATTTGAATTTAGGTCACATTGATCTGGGCCCAGGTCCAAAGCCAACTCCCGGCGGATCCACCGTGCCGAGGCATCCTCTCCACCACCGTGCCGCGGTCAAGCAGGAGAGAGAGAAAGATTTTGCTGAGAAACAGCCTGTAGCGCCACGGGTGTGATTGTGTTACGGTCGAGGATGGTTTTGCACACTGTGGAAGCAGGTTGCTCTGCTCTGGTGTTTCAAGGATGTGGGTTTGAGAATGTCAAAGAGCAGTAATGAGAGATGTAGCCAGGGTCAAAGAGCAGTGATGATACATGTAGCCAGGGTCAAAGAGCAGTGATGATACATGTAGCCAGGGTCAAAGAGGGGAGGAATCTGAAGTTGTCAAACTGTACTATGAACTGAAACAAAGAGGTACAGACAAAAAATATATACTTTTTTTTATATGGATGTACAATGTCTATGCCTCAGTAAACAAAGCATAAGCTTCTCAGGTCGACATGGAAAAGCCTTATTGACCCTCAAGCATACTTTTATTGCATGAGACTTTGTAATCCCTGCTTTTTTTTTCTACTGTGTTTTTTCCTTTAACCACAGAGCATGCATCAATTGGAATGTAAGGATTTCAAGTATTATCCGCATAATTTTGTCTCAGGGGATGTAAATACTGTATGCTTCCCAACCTCTCTTACCAAATGTTTTCATCATCTGTTATTGACCAAGAGGATTTGTGTCATTACAGTCTGAGTGGCACAGGAACAATTTGATTGTCTCTAATAAATAGCCCTTTAGAGATAATAAACTGCCATGGTATCATAGTGCTGTCATTTTTAGCTACAACAGGCCACACTGAATATGGCAGAAAATGTTAGCTTTTTCCTTTAACTCTCTAAGCTTCCCTTATTCATTTCCTTAGCAGATTGCACTGCGGAATGAATGCATTTTTTTCCAGAGGATCCGACCCTACCAGCAAGGTTGCCTCACACATGAAGAACTCAATTACTCACAACATTTAAAATAAATAAATGAAAGGTGTCCCGTATTCCAGGGCAAGCAGCTGCATCATTATAAGTGCTCCTGAGAGACCAAATTAAGCCACCGAATGTATATCTAATATAAAACCCCACTAATGATACACGTTAAAAGAGCCAATATGTAGGCACAGCTTAAAAATTACATGGGTCATTACAACAAATTGAGACCAAGATTTATCTGCTGCCAACAAAGCACATCATTTGTTTTACCTGGTAATCACAGAGCGAGTAATAACGAAATGTGAAAACTGCAAGAGTTCTTTATGTGGCAGTTATGAGCCTAAACCACAAGAATATTAAGGCAGGGTAGACCTCTCTGTTTATTCTGCTGGAGGAACAGAGTAACTATGGGTTTCTATGGAAGTATAGCCTACGGGGCCTTGTTTTCAAGCCCTCGTATCTATGTCTTGAAGATCAAGGTGTGATCACAGTTTGTACTGTATCAGTGTATGTGATCCAGCTTACGCTATATAGACCATTCAAATATTCCCACAAGGAGACTCATTCATTCAGCTTTTTCCTTCAAATAGGTTGGGGAGAAATAGAAAATTAGACATTTATTTATTTTGGGTGTCCTTCCCAGTCCTGGCTCCTTACAGTGGCAGGAGTGATACAAAGAAGTCTTAAAAAGTTAAAACCTTAATTACATTGATATAATTCCTACACCACCACCAAACCCATTGCAAACATCTGCATTTTAATAGTTTTTTCCCCCACCCCATGTCTTTCAAGATCATTAACTTTATTGGATTGGACATTCCTGTCCCAAAAACAATTCAGCATAATAATTTGCAATGCAACTCCCCTGCGCTGATGCAAATCCTCCTCCTTCGCTTCCCGGCCTAGCAATTACTAAAGGACCACAGATGCAGACCTCCATCGGCATAAAGTAGATGCTGCAAATAATGTGATTACTCAGTCATTACATATCGGAGTGCATTCATTATGGGCAAGAGCGGAATCTGGGTATTGTTGACAATGCCTTGGCAATGCCCAAGATATAGTACGATGTCAAGAGCATAATGTCCATAATATCATCTCAGCAGTCCGAGACTTTACAGACTCACCAAGGAGTTTCAAATGAATCCCGTTCATTTATTACGCAAGCTGAATCTTAATGTGTAGACTTGAAAATGTTCCTTGAGACAAATAACAGAATGGTACGTGCCTGCTGTATCAGGGCTGTACAGGTGGCACGAGCTGAGATCTGTGGGTTGTGGGCTAGTAGGTTGTAATCACAACACATTTTCAAAATGGCCCACCTGCCATCTATGTATCTCTCAAAATGACATTTGATCATTACGGAGACTTCTTCAAATCTCTGTGCTGCTTTTCATTAATGTTTCGTAGTAAATTACCTTAACATTGTACGGGTTAAGACGGCATTGTAATGCAAACAGTGTTGTTGGTGTGTTATTGCACCATTGTGAAAACACACGGCCTTTGCTCACTGGGTGTCTGTTACAGATACTTAATTAACAGATGCTCATCTGGTGAGACGTTTGATTTGATAGATACTAGCTCTTCACTCCTTCTGTAACTGTATGAAGGGCTTAATGTTCCAAGTAACGTCGTAATGTTTCAAATGTCATTTGTTTACATGTCATAGTACTAACTGTCCTGGAATATTTTAGTGAAAAATCCCCATCTATCTGATCACTTGAACTGACAATCTGTATATTCAACTAGGCATGCAATAAATGAATGACCAGTTTAATGTAGCAATTTGGTGCAATATGTTAATGTCGGAATAAAGGAGATTCATCCTTAAATGTATTCAATGAAATGAAATGAAATAACATATATTTGAAAGTGTAATTTTTAAACACATTATTATTTCAATCCCGGTAATTGAAACTGCAATCCAGGCAACTTGTATTAAATTAGATTGTGGCGGAATTGCACCCTTCGTTTGCCAAGGCTGAGTGAGTCCTCGCATCAAATGAATTAAATTATTCCTGTTGCCCATATATTATTAATCATCTATATTGATTTCTGAACTCCCAGACTGCTTGTGGATATGTAAATTTTGGCACGGCAATATCAGCATAGGTTCATTTGCATGGGAGCCCATTATTATTTTATAAGTACATTTTAATGTGGACTCAATTAAAACTCAGTGAGTGGAACAGCTAAATTGGCCCAAGGTATGGATTTCTATGATTCATGTGCAGAGCGGGGATATATCAATTAGTAAAGATCAAACTTTTGGCTCCTCTGTGGGTGAAGAAAATGCTGGAATTCAATCAGAATGACTTTGACTACTTTCAATGAATAGTAGATCTTTGGTGATTTCCTTTTTGGAACACATCCAGGTTGCAATGAGAAGATCTGCCAAATATAATTATTACCCATTAAATACAATATTTTAGTCCCAGTAAAAATTGTCAAGGTCACTTCAAAACTTTTTTTGATATTGTTTTGATATGACCTTACTTAAGCTTAATATTATTGTATATGTATTCACAGGAAATGCTTGGTAAGGGTCCAACAACTGCTTAAGTCATGTATCAATGCACATTTAATACTGGAGACATAAACCATTCACAATTTTAGAGCTGCACTATGTTGCAAGATTGTTGAGTAATTTGCAGGAATAAAACATTAAAATACACGTTTCATGTACTAACCCCATCTGACCCTTCAGAAAAGCAGTATTAGAACAGACACATCAGACAATAGCTCCGGAATGTAGCAGTCAAACCCTCTGGGAATCAATAGGTGAATACTTTGTTCTTCCTCTGGGTGGCCAACTTGTGAACAAAGCCTTATCTACATAGTTTCTTCTGCTCCCCTTTCAGTTTCTCACACTCTCTCTGTCTCCCAATTCCTCTGAGAATGCAGTGTTATGCAAGTGCAGTTTCTGACAGAGGGAACTGTGTGTAGAACCTCTAGAGGAGAGACAGAGGCCAGCTGTGCCCCAGTACTGCAGACCGCAGTCTGCCCGAAGGAGCATGCGTCACGCTACTCTCTGATGATGACAAGGTCACCCTTCACTTATGGAAAGTCACTTCCTCCCCAGCCATTCTCATGGCAGCTTCACACAGGAAGTCCCTGTCCAAACACAGGAAGCGATGTAATGGTGAGATGAAGTGAAGGTAATATAATGTGTCACTCCAGGCTGGGAAAGGTGCGATGAGACCGAAGGTGGAACCCTATCTATACTTACTATATAGTTTGTTAGAGGATTACTAATTTTTACCGTTTTTATCCTTGTCAGTTATGTTCTCTGATACAAAGCATACGTGGTCACCAAAATAGGAATCCTTGTCTTTGAAACGAGCACAAACATTCCTAGCAATCACAGCCGGTCATCTTTCAAGTTAATCGCCAGCCTTTATACAAGGCTGGTGGCTATCTCTTGATGCAGTGTGGGCGCCAATATTTGGATAACTCCACAGAACAGACAGTGAGATCAGGCAGACCTCTCCTCCTTTCTTCATCCCTTTAAAGACCAGCAAGTATGTGGCTGTGATTATCAGTTGGAACTTCCTGGTTACAGAGGTGTCTGCGTGTGATTGGAGGGGTTACGGTCTTTCTGACTGGATGATGGAAAAGGCACATACACAGTTTGGGGTGTCCACTGAACAACAGTGCATTGTCCTCCTGAGTGCACTGTTGCTGTGAGCAGTGCATTCATTGTTGCTGGAACACTGTGTCTCATAACCCAGACATGCTGAAGTAATCATGAATGATGCTGACCACAGCAACCTGCTATTTAACATCAGTTACAGTTATGTAGTTACTGATTCACCTGCTGTATTGTTTAGAAACACACCTCAGCTAACTTCCGTCTTAGTCACCAATACACAAACATTTCCAAACCCTATATTGGTCACGATAACTGACCATTTGGTGTTATGCTTGTGATCATCAGCCAAAGTGAATCAAAACATTGGAACCTGCTCAGGGCCTCTGGAATAACCCTCAACGCTGACCGCCATATTGTCCCTCTCTTCCCTCCCAGGACCAAGAGCTGGCAGGAGGGAATTCCGTCACCACCATTAGTCCCACATTATTTGGAATGGAAATGGTGGGACCAAGCCAAGATAATCCCCAGACTCCACTCTGACCCGGTGTCGCCAGTATCCAGTAACAGAAGTCCGGAAAGGTTCAGCATTCCTCTGGTACGACGGCTCAGTGATTTACCGCTGGTCCATAAACATTACTTGTGTAAGCACACTAGATGACATATTGGAGCTATACTGTATGCGCCGAGGTCAAGGATATGGACAGAAATAATCCCATCTTGAATCACGTCTAATAGGGACATGGATGCGGACGCAGTTATGAGGTATGACTTATGGATGGTTCGATATATGGAGAGGATGTAGGTATCGATACAGGGGTAGAAATGCTCCTCTATGTTACCTTGGATTTTAGAGGCTCGTGAAGATGAATATGCTGATGTATTCCAGATGGGAGAAAGCTATGGGGCTAGGATGGACACATTCACCCTCTCCGTTTACTTTTAAAACCTTGTACGACTTGATTTTGACAACGTTAAAGATTTGTCCCTTACGAGTCATTTCTAAGATCTTGTGAGGACAAGGCTAAAGAAATGGAACACAGATGTAAATGTAAATAGTCCGGGTGGCCATTTGATTCGTTTAGTTGTTCAGCAGTCTTACGGCTTGGGGGGAGAAGCTGTTAAGGAGCCTTTCGGTCCGCTTGCTGTGCGGTAGCAGAGTCTATGACTTGAGTCTGGAGTCTTTGACAATTTTTTTCAAAGGTGACGTGTGATCGACCAATCAAAACTAACCTGGTCAGAGTCGTCTTGTAACATTCTCACCCACGTTCAATTTTTAGGAGTCTCAACATGTGGTCCCACACAGAGACTGTTATACTGACGTGCTGTTTCCATCCAACTTCTGGAAAGTTCCTCCCCAACCTCAACTGTGTGTGTGGGTCTGGTCATGGCAACCTTCTGAGGGGATTTTGCAGACTCACATGACAAGGGTATTGCATCACACCACCTGCACAGCTAAGAGCTAGCTATTAACCAACACGATCAGTGAGATGGTTTGCACAGCTCAACCTCCCTGCACGGCCATCAGCATGTCCACCACACATACAGACATTCCCAGAAATGCAAATCAGGAAATCCAATCATCCTGAAAAAGATAAAAAACTTTTGGATGCCTGAACCACAGTAAGAACTCTTCCTCTCTGCTGGACCCGACCATCAGGTTATATTTGGTGAGGAGGTAAATGTTTAAGGTCTAATTTCACATGGCAAGGGCTGAAGGGAAACAGGCCATTTTCACAAGGCAAATGGTAATCTCAGAACACAAAACTGCCTCTGTTCTTGGAACTTTGCGAACAAGTTTCACGGGAGTGTTTAACTCCAAGGACCATCCCTGGCACACATATGGAGAATTTTGGAAGTCCGTGTTCATGGAAGAACAATAAGGAAAAGCCCATGCATAGTCCATTAATTCATATTTTTTCCCAATGAGTAAACTTTAAGTATTCGTGAAATGAACACTAAAGCCTCTTTAACAGTGTTTTCACAGCTGGCTGGAATTCTCCCGCTGCTTGATAATAAAGGCCTTTCCTGAATGAAAATTAACATGGGAAGCCAGTAACATCATACTTGGCAGCCCTGCCTCACCACTAAACACCTAGTGAACCAAGCGCATATCCAGGCCTGCAGGAAAATACATCTGCATTCCGTCCTGCACATTTGCTGGTAGCCCCCGACATTTAACTGGTGACATATGGATATATAATCATAGACGCCCTTACTCACTCTGTCCTTCCCTACCACCCACCCTCCATCTCGTTTCTTTCTCTCTCGCTCTCCCTCACTCCCTCTCACTCCCTCTCTGCAGTTCATTTCCTGGTGGGAAGGTGAAACACCAAATCTAGGACATGTGCTGCTGAGGAGGGTTTCCTGCTTCTGGATGGATAGGTTTGACTGTTAACAGTCATGTAAAACACTGTCCATTCCCTCGGCAACTGGAGCCCTGGGAGCTTTCAGACTATACTACTCTCAGCTCACGTGTCACAGGACAATATGGAGGACAGCGGTCCCATTTACACTGTGTTCAGCTCATATTACCACAATAGTCAATTGCTTGAAATAGTTGACGCTAATCATTTATATCCATTAGCGAAGGGTATCTTGATGTTATTCTGTACTGAACAACTTAAAACAGCTTATGACCTTTATAAAGGGCTCCATTAGTGAAATTGATTAATTGACTAAATGAGACCAGTGGAACGGTCCTCTGACTGATTCAGGTGTGAGTTATGTCTTCGAGTTTAGTTTCACACTTGTACATCCAAAGAGGGTAGAACGTTGTTCCACTGGGTCACGGCTCAATTTAACCCCTGGTTAACCCTTAACTTTCACACTATAATAGCTAAGAGCATGGATGGAGAGAGGTTTCTTTGATTGAATATTCATGTCAATATCCCCATCCTGAGGAATGATTGTAATGGGATGGTAAATCCTCTAAATATACTGTACCTGCCCCTGGCCAAATGTAAATATACCTGTCTTTGGCCAAATGTATACAGTTAATCGTGGCACTTGATCAAATTTGTAGGGAATTAAAGATACATTTAGGCAGCTTTTCAAATGGGTGTTGATTACTTTCTCTCTTCTCCTTTTCATTATGGGCTCTGCATCGTGTCTGTCAGCCTGGGTCCTTTACTGGGGGAACCCCCCCCCACCTCCCCCTTCTTCTTCATCCCTCCTCCTCCTCCCCATATTCCCTTCTGCCTCCTTCCTCCCTCCTCCTCTTCTGTGTCCTCCCGGCACACTCGGCCGTTCGGATACAGTAAACCACTCCAGATGGCCAAGAGTGATTATACCTGTCTCACCCAATATCTACCTGTGTCCATCTCCTCGGAGCACAGCCATAAAAGCTAACCCTGTTCTCATTAACACAGCCAAGAAAAACAACCGCTGTGGGCATTTGTGATTAATACTTCTATTGTGCCTGAAATTGTTGATGGACCTGCTTCCGCTCGGGCTATACACTCACTGCAGAAACGTTGGGCTAATCTGTGATTAATAATACATATGAAAAAGGTGACATTATGTTTAGGATTGAGCTCGACGGCTATTAGATTGGATTTCCGTTGTCGGTTTTGACATTCCGCCGAGAGCATAGCCAAGTCGAGTCAGGGGTGCGACAGAGGTGACAGTGGTGCCGGCGGTAGAGTGTGTGTGTGTGCGTGCGTGTGTGATCGCAGGGCAGGCAGCCCTGTGTGTGACTACAGAGAAGGGAGATGAAAGGGCCATTTAATCCACTCTGGCACACTCCCACTGCATCCGTTTCACTTTCACTTTTAGTTCCCATTGGCCAAGTGACAGTGGGACGTGCAGCAATGTTAAAGCGTATTAAACCAAAAGTGAGAAGAGAGCATTTGGAAAGACCTATCTTTGTACTGCGTGAGATGGGGATGCTGGCCTTGAAGTGTGTGTGTGTGTGTGTGTGTGTGTGTGTGTGTGTGTGTGTGTGTGTGTGTGTGTGTGTGTGTGTGTGTGTGTGTGTACGCATGGTGCACTACAGTATATTAGCCAGAGTGTACAAAACTGCTCTTTCCATGATATATACTGACCAGGGGAATCTAGGTGAAAGCTATGTATTGTATTGATGTCACTTGTTAAATCCACTTCAATCAGTATAGATGAAGTGGAGGAGACGGGTTAAAGAATGATTTTTAAGTCTTCAGACAATTGAGACATGTGCCATTTAGAGGGTGAATGGGCAAGACAAAGGATTGAAGTGCCTTTGAACGAGGTATGGTAGTATGTGCCAGGCACACCGGTTTGAGTGTGTCAAGAACTGCAACGCTGCCGGGTTTTTCATGCTCAACAGTTTCCTGTGTGTATCAAGAATGGTCCGCCACCCAAAGTACATCCAGCCAACTTGATACAACTGTGGGAAGCATTGGAGTCAACATGGGCCAGCATGCCTGTAATTCATTCCCTGACTAATTGAGGCTGTTCTGAGGGCGAAGGGGGGTGTAACTCAATATTAGGAAGGTGTTCCTAATGTTTTGTAGGCTCAGTATACATCATGTTAATCTGAGTGTGCGTATGTGTGTGTGTGTGTGTGTGTGTGTGTGTGTGTGTGTGTGTTGTCAGGGGGCCAGTTTGGGTCAGATACAGTGGAGAAAAGGAGCTGGGAGCCGGGGCAGCTGCAGTCCCTTGGGCAGGCAGAAGCTGAGCCACTGCCACTGAGGGTTCGGTAGCTTGGCAAACCTTCCCAGGGAAAGAGCAGAGCCTGCGGAGTGCCAACAGACCTCCTCCCCCTACTCTCATAGGGTTCTTGCCTCATGCTGGTGACTGCAGAGAAATAACCGTGGATCTGCTGTTGTCAACTGTGACGTCGACCAATTAAAATGAAACATGAATAGTTTGGAAGGCAGGGAAACGAACAGTGGGGAGAAAAAAATTGGGCCCGGTTCAGAGAGAGATCCATAAGATTTACATCTGAGAGGAAAACATATCAGGGGAAGTTATGATGATGGATTCTGACTTGATGCGAGGGAGAAAAAGCGAGCATTCATGCGGCAGAGTGGGGAAGATCATAAATGATCCCTAATTTGAGAGGGAGCAAATTGGAAACATAACGGCAGATTTGCCTAATTGTCATCATCTGCAGCTGTCAGCGAACGGCGGCGGTCGGGGAAACCTGCACTGGCTGGGCGGTGGTGGCGGTGGCGGGACTCCCGCCAGGATACACCAGAGCAGAGCCAGGGCCCAGTGTCTGTGGAGGGACAGAATCTATTGCGGTGACTGGTGGCGTTTTGAAGTGGCGACGGCAGGCCATAAATCGTGGGTTTTGGGGTGAAGGGGTTTGAGGGAGGGAATTGTTGCTTGTACTAGTGAACTCTAGTTAAGGGAACTCTACTGGGGTAAGGTGGAGAGTCTGACCCCCTCCTCCCCTCTCGTCCTGCCTCTTCCTCTTCTGTCAGCAGCGGGTACTAGCCTGCTGTTATAGATCTGGTAAGGCAAATTTGATCTATCTGGCCCCATAATACTGTCCTGTACAGGATATATATATATACATATATAAATCATTATTTAACATTGCATGACCATCTTTGGTGTTTTATTTTCAGCTGGACAAATATATATTTTCAATAAAAATCTTAGTGAAAGGCATTACATAATATAGTCAATAAAAGTCCAAAAAGGCACCTAAGAACCCAACCTGTACATTACACATGACATCATGGTGGTGTCAGGCTTCATGTTACACAGGGGACGTGTTGATGTAACACATTTACTGTTCTGAGAATCATTTTCCGAATATAATCCACAACCAAGTAACTTCACTTCAGGCATTGTATTCATTATGAATTATCAAATTGTTCTTGGAATGTGTTTCTCACTTTTAGGAATACTATATGTTCCAAAATGGTTCAAAGGAAACTATGTGAATATACACTGAGTGTAGAAAACATTAGGAACACATTCCTAATATTGAATTGCACCCTTTTTTCCCCCTCAGAAAAGCCTCAATTCGTCACGCCATGGACTCTACAAGGTGTTGAAAGCATTCCACAGGGATGCTGGCCCATGTTGACTCCAATGCTTCCCACAATTGTGTCAAGTTAGCTGGATGTCCTTTGGGTGATGGCCCATTCTTGATAAACACGGGAAACTGTTGAGCGTGAAAAACCCAGCAGCGTTACAGTTATTGACACAAACCGGTGCACCTGGCACCTACTATCATACCCCATTCAAAGACACTTAAATCTTTTGTCTTGCCCATTCACCCTCTGAATGGCACACATACACCATCCATGTCATAATTGTCTCAAGGCTTAAAAATCCTTATTTAACCTTTCTCCTCCCCTTTATCTACACTGGTTGAAGGGGTTTCAACAGGTGACATCAACAAGGGATCATAGCTTCAACTGGATCCCCCTGGTCACTTTATGTCATGGAAAGAGCAGATGTTCCTAATGTTTTGTACACTCAGTTTATAACTAAATACAATTTATGCATTTTTCACAAATCATATTTTTTATTTAAATGAATTAAGCTTTGCAGTGAGTAAGTCTATAACAATTGCTGTATGACTATTAACATATTAGAGAAAAAAATATGTTTAATACATCATAGTAAATAATTAAGATACAAAAAACAAAATAGCCTGTAGCAATGTATGTTTCTTGGAGGCATGATGCAAGTGTTTCAGTTACTTGCACCAATGAGAGGTAATTTAGATTTTCCAAACTTTACTTTAATGGCTCATTGAAATCATAACCAATTTCATTCCACTGAAAAGCTACAAAAAGCTCTAATTAACAAAACCAAAGGAGGATTTAGGGGTTTCAAAGCATGAAACCCCCACTGGTCGATTTAAATAATCTACCTGTCTATCATACAATTAATCTGGTGTTTTTTTGCACTTATTCACTTTTTCACAATTAAAATCCAATTAAACTTTTCCACTAAGGAAACAGCATTTCTGTTTATCAATAGACATAAATACCGAATTAATATTGCTCCATGAAGTAGTACAATTCATATTTGGTAGTATGTAAATACATGGCTTCGATTGATTCTGACATCATGTTATAGTTCAGAAGGGAGAAGAGGTGTTTTAAATCACAAGAGTAATTTGATTTCATTCCAGCTTGAAGGCTGATTAATAAATAAATATAGTGCCTCTAACAAAAAATGAATTATTTAATCCCTCACCGATCAAAACATCTTAATAACTGTTGGCCCAGATATTGATATGCAGATTTTGAGCAACTAATAACCTTAATCAAAAAGGTCTTCAGTTTGTTTTGGATTTTGACTGTGTATGTTCATGTTTGTGTGTGGAAACCCTCCATCATAATCTATTAGGATGGGAATAGAAATAGGACCTGAATTATTGCATTTCTTTATGGTACAGTATTCAAGTGATTCAAGTTACTTTTAAGATGATTTATCATGATTCTTGGCTTAGCAGCATACCATGTACATTTTAGCATAAATTGTTATATTTAAAATAATGAGAAATAACAATTGTCATAATAAGCGTATAATAATAAGCTGTTGATGTCTTTAAGAGTATATTTTTGTTCAAAAAGTTAACATCGGTAAACATATGATGAAATGAGTACATTATTCCAAACACTTTGATTCATTCGTGTCTCTCTTCCCATTTCCCCATCTGGAGCAGACCTGACACTTTGACACATTCAGTGTGCCTGTATTGGGACTTTGGTTGGTTATTTTTAAGGGGGGGGATGTCAAACCTGGCCTTTAACATTTCTTCACCATGGACTGGTAAGGATGTGAGAGCAGCAGCTAAAGAAGTGGATGAAAAGGAGTCCAAGTTCTTATCATGTGTCAGCAATCACAGTACCGACCGTGTTATTGTGCTGGAGGGCACTTGGTATCTCTTTACCATTTAAGTGGACCTGAAAGAATGCCCAGAGATTTGAAACCAAAAACACATTAAGGAATGTGAGCGTTTCACTTTCCTGTGGAGAAATACACTTTTAAACCAATTTAATGCTTCATGTCCAAATCTCAAGTTTTTGTTATCACACTGCAGTAGAGTTTGTGGAGGAAGCCCACTATACCCTTCAGTCCTGCTCTTGAAGGATCTGCTTGGGAGATGGGGCTACCAGTTCTCTCACTGGCTGAACCTGCCAAGATCTAGAGGAAATTATGGTTCACGGCAAATTGAGGACCTTTAGCTATCAGGAGACTTTCACAAAACATCAGATTTATGTAGTTGGAAACAAAATAGCTGACAGTCTCAAACATGTTCCTGTTATAATCATATTTCATTTTATGCACATATCAATCTAACTGCTGAGTTTTTCTCATAGACCTGAGGGCATTGGGGAGAGCTACCCCTCTAATCCCATTGTCAATCAAACCCTTGTCCAAGGGAGACCCATTGGACATGCTAATTCCCGTATCGACATATTGCCAATCAAACAGACTCGCCATGAATGGTTCTGCATGCTAAATGGTCTCTGAGAAGCAAGTCAACCGGAGTGGTTGTTGGACAACACATAATCTTATTTGCAAGATACTACATAGAAAACATCCTGATGCGGAATCAAAGAGGTTGCACTACCTCAAATTGCCCTGGGTCTGAATTTTTAAGGGACACCCTGACCATGGGATTGCCTAGAGCCTGGGGCTTTGCTCTTTCCCCACAGCAGCGGAACCTTCGTGGTCAGTGCCAGGATGTTACCCAGAATGAATTAATCTGGAAAGTTGCTCTTGTCCCAGTTCCCTATTTCCCATGTAATGCGTTCATGGTATAATGATTTGACGTTAGTGCCAGGATGGGGACGTACTGTACAACTTCTCCCATCATCCTCCATAGTTTATAGGTTAGATTAAATGGACAAAAACGACTGCTGCTTACGTCATGTCATTTTATGTTCAAATGTTGAAAAAGTGCTCTCTGTTTGAAATTGCAGTGTAATATAAATATTTTCCAAGATCAGAGGACTGTAAATCCTTATGTCGCTGGTTCAAATCCGGCTCAAAGGATCAATATTGATGAACTGAATATGAATCCACAGTCTTTTGTACAAGCAGTGCAGTAGACCAAATCCATTCACAAAACACATATAAAGCATTACCAAAATACACACCTTCTGTTAACCTCAGAGATGTACATTCCAATATACATTCGCACAAAAGGATAAATTGTCCACTTCAAAACAACAAGCAATTAGAGGCTTTGGCGCGAGCGAGCCCAACAAGTAAATAAACCCAATGTGAGTGACACTAGCTCTTTATCAGTGATGTTCAGTGTTTCACTTTCTGAGCCAGGTCCGCGCTACAGAAGGTGCAGGAAGTCCTCTATTACTATAATTCAGCTTTAGAGAGGAGGTGAGAACCCTGCTTCAGCAGCAGCTTGAAGCGCTGTTATACGTATTCGCTGGAAATGAATTGCATTATACGTGTAAGACAAGTGTTGGATCTGAGAGAGGAAAATAATTACTGTTAAATGCAATATGTTTTACAGCCATAACAGGATTCAGGGTTGGTTTTTTTTGCTCAGATGATATATCTATTATTAGATTTTTCTAGTTTAGTCATTGAGATTAACGTTCTTCCCTTTTATGATGTTTTACTAGTTTGATTAGTGTGAAAGTTAACAGAGTACTTTGTCATCAGGCTAAAGACAATTGAAATACAGCATTGATAATAGTGTGGCATATTATGAAAAGTTCCTGCAATTGTGTCCCAAATGAGTTAACTAAACAATCTACATTTGAAACATTATTCATGATTATTATGTAGATTCCGTTGTTTGGAGAGAATAACCCGCCCAAACAAAATGTCATTATGTTATTACTCATACCCTACGCTTGTAATTTTCAACCATCAAAACACGCCACATCAAAAAACATCAGTGCCACCCCCACAGGTCAACATAGGTACTGCGGTTCTGTGCTGAAAGGTTACGGTGTAAGTCCTGGCTCACGCACACAAGCCCAAAAACACCCACACCCGCTGCATGCTGCTAAATGTCAGCTCAGTCCATATGGCCCCCTGGCCGGCAGCTGCCAATTCTTTGCCCTCATCCAATCACAAGTCTTCGAGCCGGAATCTCCCGAGCCCCATTGCTGCTACGGCTTTGAGCAAGCCAACCCAGCCCACCCGATCCCCCTTTAACGCTCTGCTCCTTCAGCCCCCCAGCCCTAGTCCTACCTCCCCTCACACACTCTGCTCCACAATAGGGCCTGGTGCTCAACACCTGCTTATCTGGGGAGGGGGCTACAGGCACATCTGCTCCTGGGGCCTGGGCCAGCCGAGCTCTCTCCCTCTGATTAATGACTCACCAACAAGGTAGAGGCCCCACAAACACTGACACACAGCGCAGAGAAACACAAAGAAGACCGAATCACTAGAATGGCCTGACACATTGAACACTGACCTCAGAGTCAGCTCTCTTGTTCCAGTCTACTGAAAGGATCCAAATGAAATAGCCTGGGCAAGTGTGTCTAAGCCACATCTGTGGATGTGTTAACACCACCAATTAAAATAAACTATTAAATTCGAAAAAGCTGTATGTGGATGAGGGCTGGCATTACAAGAAGAAGAAAAAGCATTAACATTTAAAAAATCAAAGCACTCAGAATTTTTTTTTCCAAAATGGTTCTTCTTCTGTCCCCATTTTTGGTTCCAGGTAGAACAATTTTTGGTTCCAGATAGAACCCTGTTTGGTTCCATGTATAACCTTCTGTTGAAAAAGTTCAACCTGCAACCAAAAAGGGTTCTCATTAAGGTTCTAGATAGCACCTTTTTCACCCCAAAAATTATTTTGTAACTTACTAACACTATTATCCAGTGACATGCAGGAGCAATTAAGGTTACATGCCTTATTCAAGGACACATACAGATTTTTCCTCTAGTCGGCTCTGGGATTCGAGCCAGCGACCTTTTGGGTACTGGCCCAATGCTCTTAACCGCTAGGCTACCTGCTGCTTATGTCAAGTCAAATTGTATTTGTCACATGCTCCATAAACAACAGGTGTAGACTAACAGATAAACACTTACTTACGAGTCCTTTTAAAGATAAAGATACATTTGCTCAAATTAAAATATAAATAGTGGGCCTCCCGAGTGGCGCAGCGGTCTAAGACACTGCTTCGCAGTGCTTGAGGCGTGTAGGAGGAAACACCGCTCAACTGACTACCGAAGTCAGCCTGCAGGTGCCCGTCCACTGCAAGGATTCACTAGAGCGCGATGAGCCAAGTAAAGCCCCCCCCCCGGCCAACACCCTCCCCCTCCCCTAACCCGGAAGATGCATTCGGAAGATGCATTCCTCGACCTTCATCTCCCTGACCCCGTTGGGGAGTTGCAGTTGCAGCAATGAGACAAGATCGTAATTGGATCACGAAAGGGGTACAAAAAAAGTATATATATATAAATAGTGACATGAGGAATAAAATAACATGGATATATACAGGAAGTACCAGGTAATAACATGGCTATTTACAGGGAGTACCAGTACTGAGTCGATGTGCAGGTGTACGAAGTAACTGAGGTAGCTATGGGTAGATAATTGATAGATAATATACTGTGCAGTAGCAGCAGCATATTTGGTGTGAAAGTGTGTGTATGTGCATGTGTGGCATCAGTATGCATGTGTGTGCATGTTATGTGTGTGTGGGTGTATGTACTGTATGTGTGAGTGTGTGAGTAAAGTCCAGTGCGTGTGCATAGACAGTGCAAGAGAGTTAGCTAAAAAAAAAAGGCCAATGCAGATAGTTTGGGTAGCCATTTGATTGGCTATTTACCAGCCTTGTTTACCAATCTTATGGCTTGGGGGTATACACTGTTCATGGTCCTGTTGGTAGTGCAATGGTACGTTTGCTGTACAGTAGCAGAGAGAACGGTGTATGGCAGGGATCAAATCAAATCAGAGTTTATTTGTCACGTTCGCCGAATACAACAACTGTAGACCTTACAGTGAAATGCTTACTTACAAGCCCTAACCAACAGTGCACTTTTTAAGTAAAACAATAGGTATTAGGTAAACAATAGATAAGCACAGAAATAAATTAAAAAGTAAAATGACAGAGGAAATAACAGTTGCGAGGCTGTGTCTTATGGCATGCGGGAAAAAGCTATTGAGAAGCCTTTTGGTCCAAGACTTGGCGTCTCCAGTACCGCTTGCCATGTGGTAGCAGAGAAAACAGTCTATGACTGGGGGACCTTAGGGCCTTCCTCTGACACCGCCTGGTGTAGAGGTCCTGGATGGCAGGCAGCTTAGCCCCAGTGATGTACTGGGCTGTATGCACTTCTCTTTGCGGTCGGAGGCTGAGCATTTTACGTATCAGGCAGTGATGCAACCAGTCAGAATGCTCTCGATGTTGCCGCTGTAGAACCTTTGAGGACCCATGCCAAATCTTTTCAGTCTCCTGAGTGGGGATAGGTTTTGTCGTTCCCTCTTCATGGCTGTCTTTGTGTGTTTGGACCATTCTAGTTTGTTGGTGATGTGAACACCAAGGAACTTGAAGCTCTCAACCTGCTTCACTACAGCCCCATCGATGAGAATGGGGGCGCGCTTGGTCCTCCTTTTCCTGTAGTCCACAAACATCTCCTTTGTCTTGATTATATTGAGGGATAGGCTGTTGTTCTGGCACCACCCGGCCAGGTCTCTGACCTCCTCCCATAGGCTGTCTCGTCGTTGTCGGTGATCAGGCCTACCACTGTTAGGGCATCTGAAAACTCGATGATGGTGTTGTAGTCGTGCCCGGCCTAGCAGTCGTGGGTGAACAGGGAGTACAGGAGGGGACTGAGCATACACCCCTGATGGGCTCCTGTGTTGAGGATCAGCGTGGCAGATGTGTTGCTACCTACCCTAATCACCTTGGGGCGGCCCATCAGGAAGTCCAGGATCCAGTTGCAGAGGGAGGTGTTTAGTCCCAGGATCCTTAGCTTAGTGAAGAGATTTGATGGCACTATGGTTTTGAATGCTGAGCTGTAGTCAATGAATAGCATTCTCACTTAGGTGTTCCTTTTGTCCAGGTGGGAAAGGGCAGTGTGTAGTACGATAGAGATTGCATCATCTGTGGATCTGTTTGAGCGGTATGCAAATTGGAGTGAATCTAGGGTTTCTGGGAAAATGGTGTTAATGTGAGCCATTACCATCCTTTAAAAGCACATCATGGCTACGGACGTGAGTGCTACGGGTCTGAGATCATTTAGGTAGGTTACCTTAGTGCTCTTGGGCACAGGGAATATGGTGGTCTGCTTGAAACATGTTGGTATTACAATACTCAATCAGGGACATGTTGAAAATGTCAGTGAAGACACCTGCCAGTTGGTCAGCACATTCCTGGAGCACACATCCTGGTAATCCACCTGGCCCAGCGGCCTTGTGAATGTTGACCTGTTTAAAGGTCTTACTCCGGAACATATTCCAGTCTGTGCTAGCAAAACAGTCCTGTAGTTTAGCATCTGCTTCATCTGACCACTTTTTTATAGACCGAGTCACTGGTGCTTCCTGCTTTAATTTTTGTTTGTAAGCAGGAATCAGGAGGATAGAATTATGGTCAGATTTCCAAATGGAGGGTGAGGGAGAGCTTTGTACGAGTCTCAGTGTGTTGAGTACAGGTGATCTAGAATGTCTGTCCCTCTGGTTGCGCATTTAATATGCTGATAGAAATTAGGTAAAACTGATTTAAGTTTCCCTGCATTAAAGTCCCCGGCCACTAGGAGCGTCGCCTCTGGGTGAGCGGTGTCCTGTGCTTATTTCTTTATACAGGTGACTCAGTGCAGTCTTAATGCCAGCGTCCGTCTGTGGTGGTAAATGAACAGCCACGAAAAAAATAGATGAAAACTCTCTTGGCAAATAGTGTGGTCTACAGCTTATCATGAGATACTCTACTTCAGGTGAGCAAAATCAAGAGACTTCCTTAGATTTCATGCACCAGCTGTTGTTTACAAATATACACAGACCACCCTCGCTCATCTTACCAGAGTGTGCTGTTCTGTCAAGCCGGTGCAGCGTATGTACCGCTAGCTGAGCCACAATTCGGTGAAACATAAGATATTACAGTTTTTGATGACCCGTTGGTAGGATATTTGTGATCATACCTCGTCTAATTTATTGTCCAGTGATTGTACGTTGGCAAGTAATATTGATGGTTAGGGCAGATTTCCCACTCGTCGTAGACGGATCCTTACGAGGCACCCCGCCCTTTGTCCTCTATACCTGTGTCTCTTTCTCTTGCCAATGGCAGGGATTTCGGCCTTGTCGGGTGTACATCCTGTGCGTCCTGCTTGTTGAATAATTTTTTGTTGTTGTCTAATCCGAGGTGAGTGATCGCTGTCCTAATATCCAGAAGCTATTTTTTTGCTATAAGATACGGTGGCAGAAACATTATGTACAAAATAAATGACAAATAACGCAACAAAAAACACATAATAGCACAATTGGTTAGGCGCCCGTAAAACTACTGACATTTCTTCCAGTGCCATCGTCTCCTAAAATCAGCAACTAAATTCAGTCATGGGACGATTATTTTTTTTTGAGCGGATGGTTGGGGGGCTTAATTAATTACTTAATTACAAATAATTATTAACCTGCAAATTGACAGCAAGAAGCTCAAACAGATACAATATTTGACTAAAACACAATCATTTCAAACCTTCCTTGCATTTTTATGTGATCACGTGTCTCTCTATTATGCGTGGGAATACTTGGGGACAGATTTCCAAAAGCAAAATCACTTGGAGCTGATTTCCTGCTGTTTTTACAGTCTTTTATGTCCGCCAATAAAGACAAGTACAACAATAATAAAAATATTAGCTCAGAAAACCCACGGGCCGCCAGTTTGGGAACCCTGGTCTATGGCTTGGGTGGCTGGAGCCCTGCCACTTCCATTGAGCGTCAGAGCCGGCGTCGTAGTATTCGATCTTAGTCCTGTATTAATGCTTTACCTGTTTGATGTGCATTTTCTTGTTTGCTTATGACCCTATACAGCTCGTAGAGTGAGGTCACGTGTGCAAGCATTGATTTGTGGTGGTAAATAGACAGCTTCGAAAAATAAAGATAAAAACTCCTACTTGGTAAATAGTATAGTATGCAGCTTAATGAAGCATTCTAACTCAGGTGAGCAAAAACGTAAGACGTCCTTAACATTAGAGACCGCGCACCAGCTGTTGTTTTTTCTAAAAGTGTGGGAAATACTTTGTTATTTTACATTTGACTTTTTGTAAACACAAAAATATTTGACTATTGGGAAATGAGTATGGAGCAGAACTTCCTTTCAGTACTCCCTTTAATGATACTGCACATAAAACACACTATACAGTAAACATTTCTTTGTGGTATAGATGTGAGCAATATGACTTGAATGATAATGTGTGGTCATCACCATTTCCCCTACTAGCAACTTAAACTAAACTGTAATGTTGTGTTAAGCACCTGAAGTAAACTTGAGACCGAGCGGTAAAATAACTCTCTACTTCATCTGAGCTTTGAACCTGTAACCCGCTGGTGATGGTCCGAAACCACACTTTCCTCCTCAAATCAAACCCATATCCAAGCCCTGTCATAGTCCATGCTTCCATGCTGATTCAAAACCCTTTATGTTTTTACTATACATCGCCTGTCTCTCAGTGGTTGAGGTAAATATGTATCCAGCTTGTATCACAGGGGAAAGCGTTACGTCTCAGGGACTTATTTCAGTTGCCGTGAAATCCTGTTAGTATTTTATGGAGGCAGTAAAGGAAAACATCCTTGAAAGAGGGGGGTGCTTTTTATATTGTTCACTTAGGTCTCGAAGGTGCAATTTGACTTTAATGCATAGCCAACAGTCTTATGGAACAATGGAAGTGTTTCAATCAGCAATTTGAGTCCTAAGTGTTGGTGTGGGCGGACCGGTGGATGGACACCTGCGATGCTGTGGCTAAAGAGCGTCATCAACATTTCAAATTCTACATGATATTAAGTTGTTGACAGTGGAAACAACTATTAATCATCCATCTATATTAACAGTGTTGTTTTGCACATAAGTTATTAAAAAACCCAACTTAACATGGTGTCGCACATGTAAGACGGTGTCTAAAATAAGTGTGTTGAGAGGCTTTTCCACGGAGTGTTGAAATAAATAAATGTGTGCATGTTTAGCATTAACTTTACGGTATGAGGAAGTATTATAAACAGGTGGCTCAAGGCCTGAATGCTGATTGGCTGACAGCCGTGGTTTATCGGACCGTATACCACGGGTATTACAAAACGTTTATTTTTACTCTTCTAATTACATTGTTTATAAAAGCAATAAGGCACCTTGGGGGTTTGTGGTATATGGCCAATATACCACACCTAAGGTGTGTATCTAAGAACAGCCCTTAGCTATGGTACATTGGCCATATACCACACCACTCAGGCCTTATTGCTTAATTATACAACATGTAATTATGGATCAGGGTTGAAAGCAGTAGGTTGAAAAATTTTTTTTTAGAAAAGGTAAGAAAATGTACATTTTTTAAAATTATGAGTCTGTTTCAATATAAAAGAAAGTTATATTAAAGTTATAGCACTATGACACTGAAGTTAGAACCGTTCACTTTTGAACACAACACTTCAGTTATACTTTTTTCAACATACGGTTGGTTATTGAATTAGAAACACTTCCAATGATTTTAGATCTTAAATTATAAGGCTAATAATTGCAATTTTAGTTACATTTTTATATATGTTGATAAAGGTTGTTACTAAGTTGGTACAATGTACACTACCATTGCCGTGTTCTTCGTTTTTTCCCTTGGACCTACAGTATGACCAGACTAAACATGATGTCTTAAAGGGAATTCAGAAGCGGTGGTTCATTAATAACCCTTAATAACTCAACTGTCTGAGGTAATTGCAGAAAACACTGCAATATATCAAACAATGAAACATTTTAAATATTCCTTTTACTGTATGTGACTTCAAAGTTTCTAAGATGTCCACCATCCTCAATTACCTCTTGAGGAATTATTTAATTTCATTTATCTTTAGAGAAGTGTGATCCTCGGGGGACAAAGTGCCTCCAGGGTCCTGAATTACCCTCTAAAATACAACATTGAATATGTAAATGAACATAGTATCTTTGATAGAAAGTGTCAGTGTTTCCACTGTCTTTAATGTGGGGGTAACATTATCTTTCTTTTGATCCATGTTAACATATTCTTCATCTTCATCGCCTGAAACGATAGTAGATATTTGCCCATGTCCCTGGTGAGAGTCAATATTAAAGTGCCACAGCGCAGGACAAGAAGACAGGGAAGTGTTGCCCATGTCCCTGGTGAGAGTCAATATTAAAGTGCCACAGCGCAGGACAAGAAGACAGGGAAGTGTTGCCCATGGGATAATATGATGAAATTTAACCAGGAAATATGGAGACATGTCTAATGCAGTAAATCATTGTTATCATTGTTTTATTTATTGTGTTGTTATATTATCATCATATACATATTTTTTTGTTTATGTTTATTTACGTTCACATTCAAGTGTTTACATATATTTGTTACTGTAGATGAAAAACAATTAAAGTTGATGTACTGTATTTATTATAACTCAAGATGATCCTAATATAAATGCCTTTTTGAAAAGCTATTTCCTACAGTTTAATTCTTCAGACCTTCAGATTCCCTTTCCAGTGGGCTTGTTCCCAGATGACTTATATAACTTAATATGAACATGACATTACGGATAAGAATATCTATTATAAGTAACTCTGGAAAGTTTAACACTGTAAAATCCTGTCACGTACCACAGCATCTCTAAGCTTCAATGTCTTGACAGAGAGGGAGATGACCTCATGATTTGGCAGCCAAAAAACAAAAATTAAGACAATTAATATAGTTAATTTTGCACTCACGGTGCCGCAATAAAAGTTCATTTTAATAAATTTTGCAGCCTAGTTGCTGAAACATGAATTTCTGTGGCGCTTGTTTAAATGTCATATTTCACCGGCAACTCTGAAAACACTACCAGATGTTGTCATAGGCTCCCCTTCCTGCTTCCTCTGTCCAATTCCCACCAAGCAGTGGAACGTGACACTTTCCCTGGAAAATACAATAAAATAGAAAAGTAATACACAGCCATTTCCTTTCATAAATTCTTTGGCCCTCGCTCGCTCACAGAAAGTACAAGTCCAAAGTACATATATTTTAAAATAAAAGCATAGCAGCACATAGAAGCAAATCTAGGGACGACAACTACCACTGGGCTTTCATCACCTACCTGGCCGGATGACTTATGCAAGGACGTAGTATAGTGCTCATGCGTGTAATCCCTCCTCCCATCCTTCCGGCGGCCCATGTCCCCAGCAAAAGATGGATGGCGTGTGTGTTGGTGCGTCGACTTCAGAATCCATCAATCGGCCCAATAAAGGCAGACTCACATGTTGACACACCCACCAGGTTCTTGATAGGATCTACTGTATATTCCTTAAGTAACGGTTGGACAACTCTTATACTCTGTTACTGAAGATAAGTAAGTAAATACGTCTATTTTACCACTACGGAGTGCCTTGTATGTCAAAATACTGTTGCAAATAAAAGGGAAAATGGGAATACTTTCCAAGTTCGAATATAAGTTGGAAAATATGAATCAAGGTATAGCTTCCCCTTCTTACACAGCGTTCAATTGCTGTGTGTGAGTGTGTTGGAACGGTTGGAGAGGTGGCTGCTGGGAGTGCTGACCTCGTAAAAAAACACCTCCTCAAACAGTGCTTTGGATTGTGACATCACCCTCACAAGTGAAGCAACATCTGGATTAATCCCCTCTGCTAACTGAGGGCCAGGCTCTTCTGCACTGGAAGCTAATTGTGTCTCTTGTCGCTGGAGTTGTGTGTGGTTTCCCTGTACAGCTCAAGACCCTGCTAAGACCACACTCCTGGCCACGCTGCAAGGCTTGCACTGCAGAAACCCATGTGAGTGTCTGTGTGTGTTTAGGGTAAATGTTTACAGTAGATGTGTTATGACATATAGCTATTCCTCTCACATAAATATATAATTAAACTAAATGAAATGCTAAACATTGTCAAATGAAAGTTTTACTCAGACAGACTTTGTAACTTCCAGTCGAATTCAGTTATATCCCTTTACAATGCTTTATGTGTTTTCTCTTAAACCTATGTGATTGCCTGACAACGAATTAAAGTACAGGCAATGTACAGGCAATGGGGGCTAAGCTAAGAACCAGGAAAAGGTGTGGGTGAATGCGAGTGGAGTGGAGAGCTCAACTCCTGCGACCACCTGCAGTCCTAAATTGGGCAATTAGAGCGGTGAAGTGTTTTCGTTGTGGGTAATACTCTGTAATGAGTTCAACAGTGCAAATCTGCCCAAGGCCCCACCTTTACCATCACAAACCCCCTCCAATAAAAAAGGAAATCCACATGAGAAAAACACAGCGCTCGAGCCCCTGACATCGCATCACAGCGGCTGGGCGTTCGGCCTGTCATTCTATATAATCTAGGTCTTCCTCTGCCAGCATCACCAGCACTCTCCCTTCCCCCCTCTCCATGATTCATTGACCAGATCCCCAAAGCTGCAACCAGGTTCTGCAAATCCCCCTGTCCTAATTAAGATTTCTCTCACCCCCTCTTGTGTGTTTTTTCTCCGAGCCCAGCTCCCAACATGGACTGAAAAGTTCTGCGCCTGACAAGAAATCAATGAAGCCCAGGCAACTGGGGCTCAGGTATTGGATTTCAGGTGGACCCAGAGGTGCCCTGTCCGGGTGCAGGCTGCAGCGCTGAGCTGTCCACAGCCGTGGGCCCACTGCATTTCGAGATGGGAAGTCTTTGGCTGCTGGATAAAAATGTCAAGAACTAATAGGTTCCATTGTGATTAGCTGAGATGGAGTTCAGAAATCCTCAGTAGAAAATCTGTAAGAAACTATCTTTACAATGTCTTAGGGTCCCTGTTCTTATTTTGTTTTAGACGCTGCTCGTCTTCGGAGACACAGGAATGGTCTTAATAAATAAATCGATTTTTGAACTTTCCATCAATTAAAATGTAAGAAAAAAGTGGACTTTGACAGTCCATTGTTATGGCCACAAAGAATATAAATGAAGCAATCTCCTTGTTCATTACCCCAGGAAGCTCTTGTTTTGAGGGATGTTTTAAACCCCTCTGAAACTGCCCCCAGATATAAAACGTATTTACATTTTGTTTTTCAGCGTTTTTCTCCCTGTCTTGATTTTTGTATTTTGCCTGAAAGTTTCAGATAGGTCAGATTCCCTATGTAGCTGAAGGGCATCTTTCAGAGAAAATATATTTTATTTGGCGTTAGGTATCTCGCATTACCTGCAGATGGGTACATGCCTCTTAGGTTTGAGGTAACTGAGTTATCGTTTTCTAAATGTTTCCAAATACAGTACTGATAAAGCATTCAGTAAGTAAACTTAGCTTAAGGCAAAATAATATTGAATCATCTTCAATTTTAAATTACAATAGAAAATGCAATATACATTATTACAATATAATGTACATTATTTGACTTGGTCGCAATAACCTTATTTAAATCATTTTAATTGTATTTATTTAAAGTGCCAATCAGTAAAATGCTCGGCTGCTACCGCATTATGTAAACATTTAATACATCCACTGAATTTAATGCATTTTATTTGTATTATAATGTACTTATCATTTTTATATTCAATGAAGGAAATGTCACAGTCATTAGGCCTTAAAGCTGGAATAATGGTGAAACTGCCTCGAAAGAGCACAATATGTACAGCAATTTATTTTTACCATGCTGCCTCAGCTCGGCAACAAAAACAATAACAAGAGGTGGGGTTGCCAGTGGTGCTGTTTCCCGCTACTGCGGATTCCATCTTCAAGTGCATTGGAAGTTTTGCAATATTGCTAACTATTTCATATCAAAAGAAACATTGTATGTCACTTATTTCTTCAGTTTACTTTAAGAAACAACTTTCCTGCCTTATAGTAATTGGGCTCTGGTTCTGAAAAACCCAGTGAGTCTGGTGCTTCTACTTCATCAACACTAATTTCAACAGATATTTAAGCACAAGTTGTAGATACTTGCAAAGTCTCAAATACGATAGTCAATACTTATGTCCCAGCACTGTTTCTCTAAATCGTGAGCTACGAGGGACTTGTCAGTTGTCCTGTAGCTGCCTGTCGTCTTATAGGTCAAGTCGTCACTGGACTCCCAAATCGGCCTTTAGAGTGCACTTAATGAAGAAAATGAAGGATGACAATTTATAAACAAGTTAACAACCTTGTGGCCCGCCAAGTCAAGGGCATTAAAGCCTTTATGGATGTGCCTCTAGGCTGGAGGGTGCAGATGTTGGGTTATGTCGTGCCACTGTTTAATGTTAAGCCGGGAACAGGATTCTACGTCCCTAAGTATCACTCTCTATATTAAGGCTGTGGTGTACGACGCTTGTCACAGATGGGAGCTATAGTCACCAGGGACCGGGCAGGGGCCAGGCCATGCACACCATAGGGCCCTATGACAAGTTAGACTTCTGTAAGTTTGTTTTGCGACTGTTTTTCAAAAGTGGAAATATAAGGGTCTGTGGCTCTAGGTCATAATTGAATTTGTGGGATTATTGTTGGATCCAAGAAGATAAAACACAAATGTGTGCAGAGCCTGTGGTGTAGCGGTAATGCCCCAAGCTCTATGTACATACAGTATATGCACTCCCACCAAAGACTGGGGTTCAATAGCCAACTCTACCCACCTACACCGTCTCTCCCAATTACCTGTCTCCCCCTCTGATTTCAGTCCTGCCAAAGTAAGGTGCAAAAAAAAGGAAAGAGATTTTCTTTTTAAGATAAAAAATAACTGCAACTCTTGAAATGGATATTTAACTGTCCCTAATACCTATGTATTTCACAGTTAATAGGCTTTATTACAGTGTAATTACAATGTGGGTACTTACTATAGCATAGTACTTACAACTTATCTTGACAAATACTTAGAGAGTCAGAAGAGGGTTAGCTACACTTCATTTGATATCAATCAAATCTATTTATGAAGCCTTTTTTACATCAGCAGTTGTCACAAAGTGCTTATACAGAAACCCAGCCTAAAACCCCAGAGAGCAATGCAGATGTAGCAGCATATAAAACCTATAAATACATACATATGCTTATTGTAAAGTGGAACCCCCACGATGCAAAGCAAGCAGTGGGGTATACCTCGAAATATCCACAAATGCACTTAAGATCTACTCTGACCATACAACTATCCAATCCATAATCACCTTGGACTTGCCTATTCTTTTACTGCTTGTGGAGCAACCCTCCCACCCTTCCAACCCTTCCAACCCTCCCACCCTTCCAACCCTTCCAACCCTCCCACCCTTCCAACCCCTCCCCCCCCCGATGCTGTTCTGGTTTTAATGAATTTCCTGTCATGCAGTCTCAATAATGTCAACACTCAAACATAACATAACTGAATTCTAGACCAGTCCAATATTTTTTCTTAAGCTTTACCATTCAAATATTATTTTGTTTGTAGTCTTGGAAACTGTATGGTTGTCTTCATTCAATTCCGTAATGTGCAGACAGAAACATTTGAAAACAAAGTGAAACCATGTAAGAGATATTGAACATCTCCAATGGGGTCATTATGACAGCCTGTGAGTGTAATGCATTGTGAATGTATTCATAAAGTATTAAAATTGAAATAACAATATATTGTGTTACCGATGATAATTGTGACTTTGAGGGAGGATCGTCAATATATGACTAAGTCACAAGTTCAGACCCGTGCTCAAAGTGTTCTATCTTAACAATATGGTCCATGTACAATATTAACAATCAGTTGCGCTTGTGATTTATCAATATCAACTCTAATGGTAGGATTTGACAGTTATATTATGTCGGTCCTCGTCATCATTACTTGACCATGCTTCCCTGATTGGTCATAGCCTCAGAACAGTGCTGAGGTATGTTCTGGACTTCCTGTTGCCTGAACAAAAGGACAGGCCAATTTAAACATACATGAGTGTAGAATTGGGGTATAAAAATTGGGGAGTAAAACACGACACCTGACATGAGGATTATTTATGTATTATATTTCTATATATTTCATTTTATTATCTTTTTCTAATTGGCATGGTCCTCACTTGCACTCTCAGTGTTGCGGTGAAACGGGTCACAGGGGGACTATTCCAGCGAGTGGCCCAGTTCCTGGCGTCTCCAGAGAGCTCTGAAGAATGAACCTGTCTATGGGCAGGCCCATAAAGGCCGTCCGAAAGACCCGTTTTTTATTTCCAGCCCCAGTGTTTTCTGTCAAACCATGCAGACCCGGTCCTTTGTGAGCACTTATCACCTGTAATGAACAGTTGTGAGCCCTCACCCTGCTAATGGTACCAAGCACTGGTTCATGTGGCCTGGTGGTGGCATTGCTCACCTCCGCCAGCTCAACCTCTTCACTGGGCTTGACTTGGGTCTATTTTCCTTGGCCCCTGCCTGCCTGGTCAACTCAAACCTGCAAGGAGAATCAATCACTTTGGTTTGCGCACAACCTTTTCAATATGAACTAATTTGATTTCTGGGTTATAAGGCAATAAATAACTGCCATAAAACAACAATCCCACATTTTCCAGGACAAAACGTGCATTGTACTTCTCTAATTGACTACAGGTTTTTCAAAAATGTTGGCCCTCTGCACCATCCAATAACATTCCTGAACGTTTTATTTCTTAATGAAACCAAAGAGAACCGGTGCAAAGGGAAGAGGAAAAAACACAGAAGATATAAAAGAAACCCTGAAGATTTTCTGTTTCATTGCAGCCTTTCTGTCTTTCAGGTGTTTGGGACAGCAAAGTAGACTAGGACAGCAAAGATGTTTTACGCCATCCCGTGGGGTCATTTCAACATGTGCAATGTGATGCAATTGCTGGCATTAATTGTAGAATCACCCTGTTGGACAATATCCCACTTTGTAATGTGAATTAAAGAGCATTAGCTGCAGTAGTGTTGTCGTCACCCCGGTCGCACAAATGGACAGAAAATGAGTTGCTTCACAATTTAGGGGGTTATTAGAATACAAAGCTTGTGCTAAGAGGGGTTTGGCACTGACTGTCTGTGTGTTCTGAACACTGCTCTATCCATTGTGAGTCATGTGGAGGTACTGTCTCCTTGCCAGAGAGTCTGGGTGGGTGGGGTGCGAGAGGGGTGGGCTTTCGGCCAGCAGAGAGGGAGGAGCTCCAAATTGGCACTCAGTCCATTTGCTGTGACTATGGGTGTCCTTCCTCTACGTGACGTTAATCCTACCCAACTACCCACAAACTAACCCAACTTCCTGGGGCAGACTTGATCCATGCTTCCTGTTATTACAGAGGTATTAGTGGGAATTACCATAATCTTGTGGCCAGAAAATGTGTGGACCAAATATTTGAGTGGTGTCCCCCCCTTGCCTGCTGGAAAACTAGCATGGCCCCGAGAGACTGCTAATAGTACTTTGAATTACTGTTAATTTAATAGTGGAGATATTTTATCCTCCCCTATGACGATGGCCATGTCTTGGTCTGTATTGGTCTGAGGTGTAGGAAAGGAAAGCTTACAGGCAGACAAGAAGCAGTTTTACACTCACTCTGTATCTCTGTGTGTGATCTTGATGAGAAATCCAGTCTTGACTCAGCACAAGGCACTCGGGTATGCCACTGCTTTCAACATTCCAGCTTACACGTTAAAGAAAGATTGAATGTGACAAAGCAGGGGCCAAGGCTGACCACAGTAGTGGCGCTGACCATGCAATCATATTGGTAGGGTGTTATTCCTACAGGTACTTTTCTGGTATTCATACGGGATAAGTAACTTCAGAGATTGAAGTAATAGTAGACAGGGTATATTATATGCTTGCCTCTGAGACCACACAAAATGAGATCTTGCAATATACTCATGGTACTATCAGAGTATCCTTGCCAAACAATTTCATAGCCCCAGAGTGATTCACAGATTGGTTTAGTCCAAGTCTTTATACATTTCCTCCGAGACGATTGATCTGCCTGAGGTCACTTTGTCTGGCCTGAACTAAGTGATGGGAACACTTTAAAAAAACTGCAGAAGACACTCTTGGACACGGTTCTCACTGAAACTCATCAGTCATTGCTCCGCTCATCACTGGTGTTCTTTGTTCATGACACATTACAAACATCTTGGTGGCATTATCTCTATGTGTGTTTTCAATTGCTAGCGATGTTGCATCATAGGGTTCATGTGCAGGTTGTTTTCAGGGAGGTCAGATCCTACTTTGGTTTGACTGTTCATGACACTGTGAGTCACAGACAAGGGGAGTGGTGTGGTTAGTAGCAAAAAAATACATGACGGTTTTGAGATTGTGGTTGAAATAGCTACTTGGCCTTTAATCATTGTTTAAATGTTGTGCTTTTTTAAAATATATATATCCTAACTGTAAACATATTTTCCATCATCCCCCTTACTAATGATAATAATGAGTTATCAAGATCTCATCAATAGATACCTACATTGACTTTTGTATGCGACCTGTGCAAGGACGTATTGGGGCTCTATATGGACATATCAACACCACTATTCCTTTGCCAGGAACTTCATCCGTGCTATGAGTCTCAAACCACCATTCTATTGCATGATATTTACAACGCTGTGAAAGATCGTACTTGAGGATCTCAGTGAAAGTAAGAAAGCAGCTAAATGTAAAAGGTGTTGTTTTATTTAGGCTTAAGACTACCTTTCCTGGAGCCTTACTGCTAAAATATCCCTCGGCCTCACGGTAGCAATGCATTTAGATCAGTGTCTTATGACGGTAGCCATTTTGCCTTTTCCAGATCTAATCGTCCCTATTGCATATTGAGAGGGAAAAAAACATTCCCCCGAGGAACAATGTATTTTAGGTCAGCTCCATGTTTGGCCATCTGTTCTGCTCAACAACTTAAAAGACGTCGGAGAAGAGAGGAGAGTCCAACTGAGATGGGAAGCAGAGAGGGAGGTATTGACCTGAGTGAGAAGCTTGGTAGAGATGGGACTGAGGGGCTGGTGGTGTGCCTGTTGAAAGAGAAGGAGTCTTCACATAAACTGGAAGGCACCTGGTGCCAACCTGGTGCCAACATCTAGCTCAAAGAGGTAGGACATTCTGTGCATTGACTGGAGGGAAGGCTTACATACATGTATCATGCTCAAGCTTCCCAATCTGCCTTTGAGTGAAACAGTAGTAGCACAAAGGATGATGAAGTCTCTTTCATGGCACACAGCAAATTGGCTAGTGTTAACTAGTGTTGATTTTTCAGTGTAACATTTCTAGTGATAATTCAAGACTTAAATGAACACTGTAAATAGTTAAATTAACACTCAGTGGTGTAAAATAACCCCAGTGTTGGTATTGATAACCAGGGTTGAACCAAAACCAAGCTTATCATTATCATATTTACCAGCATGCTCTATTGCAGGTTGATTTTTTAAATTGTTTGTTTCAATATCTATATTTTTGCAAGTAAATTGATTAATTGATTAATTAATGTTATGCTACTCAAATATAATAACATTTTTCTAAACTATTCCAATCTGTAACTTGTACTGTTTGCATGCGTTACTGAAATGGTTGTTCCAGTTCCAGGCAGAGCCCCGCCTGTTTTGAGCCCCACATTTTTAGGTTGCTTGTTTTGCATGTTATTTTGGCATTACTACGTGTCACATATCAGTGTGCAAACAACGTCAAAAAAATGTAACTAATAATTGAGTTAATAAAGCCTCCATACAAACATGCTCTCTTTTTTGCTTTGTTGAGTAAGGCAGATCCAAAATGAAGGTGTTTCAGTCTACAGTAGCTCAGTGCTTTCTGCGGTGGTGGGGTAGCCAGAGGAAAATACGAAGCGTAGGGGTTGGTAATGTTCTCTAGTTGCGCAGTGATTGGCTCAGTGTTCTGTCACTCATGGGGACACTACGTCACTAACAAATCTGAGGGTAGAGCTCGAAAACTCAAGTTCCTTGGGTGCTGCCATAGAGTTACATTAGAAGTGCTTATCCAAGAAGGCTCAAGGTCATTCGCCACAGATAAAATCACGTCAAATCACATTATATCTACAGTAACTTTGATTGGACTGATCATGTCAACAACACACTTTCAAAATCATAGCTAGCGGTCATCATCATAAATTAAGTCAACAATCTACTGGCAAATCCTTTGTAATCCTTGTCATATGAAGAGAACTATTGAAGAGAAAATATAGATAAAACGTATCGGTGCTCACCGGCCTTTGGACAATAACATTACACAAGAAGAGTGGAAATCTCAAATTCAACAATGAGTGGTTTGGAAGGAATCAGTGGCTAACTGCAAGCATTGCAAAGCAATCACTAGCCTGCTATTCAGTGGAGTTGGTGTGTGGTCCCACTTCTGGGTTTAAGGGTCTCTTTTCCAACTTTAAAATGATAAACATTCAACATTGGCCATGCTGTTAATCCAGCATAATTTCTGCAGCACTCAAAACAACTGTTAACTCTTAACTAGGAAATCTGACTTCAGTGAGTTCAAAACAAATCAAATCAAAGTTTATTTGTCACGTGAGCCGAATACAACAGGTGTAGTAGACCTTACAGTGAAATGCTTACTTACAGGCCCTAACAAACTGTGCGATTGTTAAATAAAAATAGGTATTAGGTGAACAATAGATAAGTAAAGAAAAAAAAACAACAGTAAAAACACAGTGAAAAATAACAGTAGCGAGGCTATAACAGTAGTGAGGCTATATACAGTAGTGAGGCTATATATGGGCACCGGTTAGTCGGGCTAATTGAGGTAGCATGCACATGAAGGTCTGGTTAAAGTGACTATGCATATATGATAAACAGAGAGAAGCAGTAGCGTAAAAGAGGGGTTGGAGGGTGGTGGGTGGTGGGACACAATGCAGGTAGTCCGGGTAGCCAATGTGCGGGGGCATCGGTTAGTCGGGCTAATAGAGGTAGTATGTATATGAATGTATAGTTAAACAGACTATGCATATATGATAAACAGAGAGTAGCAGCAGCGTAAAAGAGGGGTTGGGAGGGGCGGGACAATGCAAATTGTCAGAGTAGCCATTTGATTACTTTTATGGCTTTGGGGTAAAAACTGTTGAGAAGCCTTTTGGTCCTAGACTTGACACTCCGGTACCGCTTGCCATGTGGCAGTAGAGAGAACATTCTATGACTGGGGTGGTTGGGGTCTTTGACAATTTTTAGGGCCTTCTTCTGACAACCGCCTGGTGTAGAGGTCCTGGATGGCAGGCAGCTTAGCCCCAGTGATGTACTGGGCCGTACGCACTACCCTGTGTAGTGCCTTGCGGTCGGAGGCTGAGTAGTTGCTTTACCAGGCAGTGATGCAACCAGTCAGGATGCTCTCGATGTTGCAGCTGTAGAACCTTTTGAGGATCTGAGGACCCATGCCAAATCAGTTTAGTTTCCTAAAATATAAAAAAGCTTTGTCGTGCCCTCTTCATGACTGTCTTGGTGTGTTTGAACAATTCTAGTTTTTTGGTGATGTGGACACCTGTAATGCTCCGGGTGTCGTGGGTGTGGAGTCAAACGCAGGAGACAGAGAGTGCAATGCTGTGCTTCTTTAAAAGCACCAACGCACCACAGGGTGCTCACAATAACAACCGCCCCAAACACAGGGAATGAAAAATGTACAACAGAAAAATGCACGACCAGGCACTAACACGTACCTCTACAACAGAGCCGAAGGTTACAATGAAATAATCCCGCACAACAACCAGGCGGGCCGGCTGTCTAATAAAGACAAACTAATCATTCACCAGCAGGTGCTACCAATAAACTGTGTTAACAACCCTCCAGGCAAGCTTCAATGCCATACAACTCTCCTTCCGTGGCCTCCAATTGCTCTTAAATACAAGTAAAACTAAATGCATGCTCTTCAACCGATCGCTACCTGCACCTACCCGCCTGTCCAACATCACTACTCTGGACGGCTCTGACTTAGAATACGTGGACAACTACAAATACTTAGGTGTCTGGTTAGACTGTAAACTCTCCTTCCATACCCATATCAAACATCTCCAATCCAAAGTTAAATCTAGAATTGGCTTCCTATTTCGCAACAAAGCATCCTTCACTCATGCTGCCAAACATACCCTTGTAAAACTGACCATCCTACCAATCCTCGACTTTGGCGATGTCATTTACAAAATAGCCTCCAATACCCTACTCAACAAATTGGATGCAGTCTATCACAGTGCAATCCGTTTTGTCACCAAAGCCCCATATACTACCCACCATTGCGACCTGTACGCTCTCGTTGGCTGGCCCTCGCTTCATACTCGTCGCCAAACCCACTGGCTCCATGTCATCTACAAGACCCTGCTAGGTAAAGTCCCCCCTTATCTCAGCTCGCTGGTCACCATAGCATCTCCCACCTGTAGCACACGCTCCAGCAGGTATATCTCTCTAGTCACCCCCAAAACCAATTCTTTCTTTGGCCGCCTCTCTTTCCAGTTCTCTGCTGCCAATGACTGGAACGAACTACAAAAATCTCTGAAACTGGAAACACTTATCTCCCTCACTAGCTTTAAGCACCAACTGTCAGAGCAGCTCACAGATTACTGCACCTGTACATAGCCCACCTATAATTTAGCCCAAACAACTACCTCTTTCCCAACTGTATTTAATTTATTTATTTATTTTGCTCCTTTGCACCCCATTATTTTTCTTTCTACTTTGCACATTCTTCCATTGCAAAACTACCATTCCAGTGTTTTACTTGCTATATTGTATTTACCTTGCCACCATGGCCTTTTTTGCCTTTACCTCCCTTCTCACCTCATTTGCTCGCATTGTATATAGACTTGTTTATACTGTATTATTGACTATATGTTTGTTTTACTCCATGTGTAACTCTGTGTCGTTGTATCTGTCGAACTGCTTTGCTTTATCTTGGCCAGGTCGCAATTGTAAATGAGAACTTGTTCTCAACTTGCCTACCTGGTTAAATAAAGGTAAAATAAATAAATAAAATAAAAACATACAAGGAGGGGGAGGAAAGACCATCAGTGGCAGCTAATAGGCCGGTGACGACGACCGCCGAGCGCCACCCGCCCGGGAAGGGAAACCAACCTCGGTCGGACTCGTGACAACACCAAGGAACTTGAAGCTCTCAAACTGCTCCACTTCAGCCTCGTCGATGAGAATGGGGGAGTGCTCGGTCCTCCTTTTCCTGTAGTCCACAGTCATCTCCTTTGTCTTGATTATGTTGAGGGATAGTTTACTATTCTGGCACCACCTGGGCGGGTCTCTGACTTCCTCCATATAGGCTGTCTCGTCATTGTCGGTGATCAGGCCTACCACTTTGTCTTCTGCAAACTTAATGATGGTGTTGGAGTCCTGCCTGGCCACGCAGTCGTGGGTGAACAGGGAGTACAGGAGGGGACTGAGCATGCACCCGAGGAGCTCCAGTGTTGAGGATCACTGTGGCGGATGTGTTGCTACCTACCCTCACCGCCTTGGGGCGGGCCCGTCAGGAACTCCAGGATCCAGTTGCAGAGGGAGGTGTTAAGTCCCAGGATCCTTAGCTTAGTGAATAGATTTGAGGGAACTACGGTGTTGAACGCTGAGCTGTAGTCAATGAACAGCATTCTCACTTAGGTGTTCCTTTTGTCCAGGTGGGAAAGGGCAGTGTGGAGTGCAATAGAGATTGCATAATCTTTGGATCTGTTTGGGCGGTATGCAAATTGGAGTGGGTCTAGGCTTTCTGGGAAAATGGTGTGAATGTGTGCCATTACCAGCCTTTCAAAGCACTTCATGGCTACGGACGTGAGTGCTACGGGTCTGTAGTCATTTAGGCAGGTTGCCTTAGTGTTCTTCAGCACAGGGACTATGGAGGTATGCTTGAAACATGTTGGTATTATAGACTCAATCAGGGACATGTTGAAAATGTCTGTGAAGATACCTGCCAGTTGGTCAGCACATGCCCGGAGCACACGTCCTGGTAACCCGTCTGGCCCTGCGGTCTTGTGAATTTTGACCTTTTTAAAAAGGTCTTTCTCACGTTGGCTTTGGAGAGCATGATCACACAGTGAACAGCTGATGCTCTTATGCATGCCTCAATGTTGCTTGCCTCGAAGCGAGCATGGAAGTGATTTAGCTCCTCTGGTAGGCTTGTGTCACTGGGCTGCTCGCGGCTGTGCTTCCCTTTGTAGTCTGTAATAGTTTGCAAATCCTGCCACATAAGACGAGCATCAGAGCCGGTGTAGTACGATTCAATCTTAGCCCTGTATTGGCACTTTGCCTGTTTGATGGTTCGTCGGAGGGCATAGCAGGATTTCTTATAAGCTTCCGTGTTAGAGTCCCACACCTTGAAAGCGGCAACTCTACCCTTTAGCTCAGTACAAATGTTGCCTGTAATCCATGGCTTCTGGTTGGGGTATGTACGTACAGTCAACGTGGGGATGACGTCCTCAATGAATTTATTGATAAAGCCAGCGACTGATGTGGTGCTTCCTGCTTTAATTGTTTCTTGTAAGCAGGAATCAGGAGGATAGTATTGTGGTCAGATTTACCAAATGGAGGGCGGGGGAGAGCTTTGCATGCGTCTCTGTGTGCAGAGTACAGGTGATCTAGAAGTTTTTCTTTTCTGGTTGCGCATTTAACATGTTGATAGAAATGAGGAAAAACTGATTTAAGTTTCCCTGCATTAAAATCACTGGCCGCTAGGAGCGCCGCCTCTGGGTGAACGGTTTCCTGTTTGCTTATTTCCTTCCTGTTTGCTTATATTTCCTTGGGGTAGCAGGTAGCCTAGTGGCTAGAGCGTTGAACTTGCAACCGAAAGGTTGCACGATTTAATCCCCGAGCTGACAAGCTAAAATCTGTCGTTGAACAAGGCAGTGTTCCCACTGTTCCGAGGCCTTCATTGAAAATAATAATTTGTCCTTAACTGACCTGCCTAGTTTAATAAAGGTAAAAAATACATTATACAGCTGACTGAGTGTAGTCTTAGTGCCAGCATATGTCTGTGTTGGTAAATAAACAGCCACGAAAAGTATGGATAAAAACTCTCTTGGCAAATCGTGTGGTCTACAGTTTATCATAAGATACTCTACTTCAGGTGAGCAAAATCTAGAGACTTCCATAGATTTTGCGCACCAGCTGTTTGCAAATATGCACAGACCCCTCCCCTCCTCGTCTTACCGGAGTGTGCTGTTCTATCTTGCCGGTGCAGCGTATACTGGGAACTGGGATCTCTGGAAAGAAGGTTCTCCGACTTGCAAAATACATTTTGAACGGTCATCCAACTCGGAATTGTAAGTCGTGAACTCGGTCCTCTTTCTAGAGCTATGACCTGAAGATCACTGACGTCATCATGATTAGACCTTGTTTTTTCTGACTTCCCAGTTGTCTTGTAAACACCATAAATCCAGAGAATGACAGGCTTTGATGACAAAGTTCAATGACAAAATTTGACCACGAAGGACTGACACACCACCTTCCTGTTCAAGTGAGCACAGCTAAACTAGGTGAGTCAAAAAATGTCTTGTATGCTGCTGCATAAATTATGTAATATGACAGGGAGATATGTATACTATAACTAAGAAAGTAATCATTTTGTGTAGTAAGCTGTTAGTAGCCCATGTGCCTGACCCTGATAATTTGGTCTATTTACCCCTCTTAATTTTGCCTACTGTTCTGACTTGGTGGTGCACATGTAGCCTATAACCCGTTTTAGAGAAATATAATCATCAAATATTGTAAGACGTTTCATTGTCTGCTTATATGCCCCCTTTATTTATCTTACGGTTCTGACTTGGTGTACAGGGAGAACACTGTAACAACGGCCCATGTTCTGAACTCTGTCGCTGTACATTTCAAAAGTGCTGAGCAAATAGCTATATTGACAATGTCCATCCTAGCTCGCTCAGTAATGCCTCTTATCCGCTTGTCGTCCACATATACCATAATTTGTATATCTCAATTGTCATTAGAAACTACATTTGTTTAAGCAAGTCAGGATAATCAGCTATGTTTTTTTAAAGGGCAGTAAATGAGGCTGATTAACTGTTTCGCTGCCAGACAAGGCTCCACTGATAGCCAGCTGTAGCAGTGGTAAGGTGTTGAGACTGATTTTGGGACCCTGCTGTTGGGACAGCTTTATGTAGGCACCAACAGTTTCTGGGCACCGTTTGTCACCGTTATAGTGCAATTAATGTATTGTTTAGTGTCGTTTTGTATAGTAGCTTTGCTGGCATGCAAAAATATTATTTGGTTACAACTGGCACCTTTGTTTTTAAGTGTGGAGGCATGGTTGTTTTTCCATCTATAGGCAAAAGCAGCAACCAAATGTGAAAATTACATATCATCTTTATTTGGGGCTTGAGCTCTGTTAGAATGATCAAGAGTGGTATCAGCGTTGTAATTAAAGGTGTGGATGTTTCTGCACACGCCTCCTGTCAAGCTGGGTTCTACTTTGTCAAATGTGAAATCCTATACTGAGGTCCTGTAGAATCCATTTAAAAATCGCCAACAGAGCCAATATCACCATCACCAATATCATATGCAGTCTCCCAGTTGGTCTTTGTCACTGTCAGATTCAGTGTATCAACACCAGAAGGAAAATGCACAGATACACAGCCAACGTTATGGATGGCCTCGCTGATAGAGAAGAAGTAGGGGGAGAAGAAAGGAAGCAAACGATCATTAGTGCCTTTGGTATCATTAGTGCCTTTGGAAACAGTTCCAGAGGTTTCTCTAGGATCCCTGTGAGGGTCTTGGAAACAGGCGTCTTTGAAAACTGATGATGAGTTTAACTTTAGACATTGGTCAAAAATGTTTCAAATCCGACGGCCACTTTGCTCTTGATTTGACACATTTGATGCTAGTTGAATATCAAATACGTCATGTTTCAGTACAGTGCAAATGCAACTTCAGCAGAGAAGGAAATGTGAACCAAGGATCAGGTGAGGTCAGGAGCCTGGGGAATTGAGGGCCTGCGGCCTAGTTGACAGGGGAAAATATTTTGTAATCTCCAGGGTGTAGCTAGTTCAAATTCAGCACTGGTTTTACTTTCCTCCCAGGACAAGAGCTTGGTTTCACTTACAATGACTATTCCAGATGTGCATCTCACTTTCGTGCCTTTTTCTTAGTCCATTGTGAATTTTTGAATACCACAATTAACAACTATAAATCATGTCCTGAATACTTCCCCTTCAATCACAAGGGAATATACAGGAACAGCCCAATAACTCACTACAAATTGGAGGCGTATAGTATGAAAAAGAAAAAGATAGTACAATTATGACAAAACCAATATAGAAAGAGAGGCTCTCAAGCAATTTAATAACGGGTTACTTAGTTACATTGGGACAGACAATTACTAAAGAACCAGTCAGTTTGGTTCAACCCTCACAATGAACTGAATGGAGCTAGCTCCAAGTCCAGAAGGATAGAAAGTACTTATCAATCCCACTAAGCTTTCTTGGTATTTAATTTGGGTACCATTCATAATGCATTATGACTAGTATTTAACCACATTCATGAATATGAATAACTGTATTATATGATGAACCCATAGCAACTACAGTCAAATCAAATAATTATACTATTTAGCTAACCAACTGCCATTTAACAATATTGACAATGCTGTTTCAGTAAATAGCTTATGCTACACTATATATGGCTTCTTTCAACAGCCTATGAATGACTAGGATACATTATATATATGTGGTTCAAAGAAAGTGTTTTGTGACAGAAAGAAAATACTGTATATGAATTGACTCAACTCCAAGGTTGTTCCTGCCTAACTTCGTCTCCGGGTGCTGTCTTCTGGGGACTGTCTGTTGTCAGCACATAACAGTCAGCCTCTGCTGGATAATCGATGGGCATGGAAAGATGAATACTAATTTTGCCCTTTAGCTCCGTTAGATGCCCGTTGACAATATCCAAGGACAAAAATCAAGTGAGTTTTGACAAGAACACAGGGTTTTAGGCTGAAATCAATTAAAACTCTATAACCTTCTTTTGGTGAAAATGCAACAAAAAAAATTAAACTGTAGGTGTATTTCTTCCCTTAAAAAATGTAGCAGCGTGTGCTTTTCCAAGTGGGTAAATTTCAGATCACAGGACTTCTATTCGTAAAAACTACCTCCATTGATTTTGCTTCAATCACAACGTTAATTGGCTTTGAACCTTATGGTGGTGATATTGCCATACAGTATGTGCCTGTAACATGCAATCAAAGAGATTCCATATGCTGCATGAATTTGCATAGGAATCATGAACATTTTCATTATTAGCAGTACTACACCCAAGAGAGGCGGACTGAAAACGTTTTGGCACAGACTACAGATGTAGGATCTTAATTTGAGCCAGTTTGCCACCACAGGAAAATAATCCTGCAGCAACAGGAAATGTCAATTATTGAAAAAAAACAATCAGTCAAGAACTAAAACCATGAAAAACAGCTAGCTGGAGCTCGTGTGAGTGGTCGGCATTGATATGCTCTCACCCGCTAAATACTTAATACTGATTGGTTTTGGTTCTGCCACTATAGTGCTGTCCGGTCAGAACGTGATGTTGAGGCCCATACTCAAGACTTGGTCACCACCACATAGACACAGACACATCTGATTCCATTAGAAGTTCTTCATATTGTTGTAGTTCTAAAAAGGTGAAACTATCTGTGGCATAATATAAACATGTGAATGAATGCAGTAGCGTAGCATCGAGACATCATTGAAGAATATACATGGTTAGAGAGAAAAGTAGAAGGCCATGGAGCTTTATGGCTATCTCTCTGGCCTGGCTGAGATCTTAACTCAGGGCTTCTATGCATCTGCTGTCGCACAGAAAGAGCTAGAACATTCTGGAAACTTCTAGAATCTGTAGAATGGCACCAGCTACTACACAAGTCACACACAAGGCTTTATATATTGCAGATATAAAGATATGGCAGCGACGGCATGCAAGTAATACACAACATTGCTAATACTAATGAGTAGGCTAATCGCACCAAATAAACACGCTTGTAGAAATGAATAAGGATACTAGAACGAGGTAGCATGCACAGGCAACAAACAAACAAACAATGCTAGCATTAGCAGGAAGCTAGCAAACAACACTGCAAACTTAGCTAACAAACCTATCTTACACAGGTGCATTACACGGTAAAATAACTAACCCTCGTTGATATTGAACCCAATCTCATTTCAGTAACATTTCCAAGACTTACGTACTGCAATGGATGCGCACAACACTTTGGTTAGGAAACAGCATGGAAACACTGAACACTTCGTCACATTCTGCAATTTCTTCTTCTTGCAACGGCATGTAAACCCACACTAGCGTCCTGACTGGTTGACATGAGTGGGTGATTGACTTGGTTGCAGGCCAATCAGGTTGAATGGGCCTTTTTTGTACAATTATTATGTGGAATAAAATTAATGGACATTTTTGTAGAGGTTGATAAAAAAATTTGTAAGGGAAAATTAAGTCTGAAATGTCAAAGTAGAAATTACAAACTTCAGAAGCCTTATTAAACCTCAAATACACTACAAGTTGAAAATCTCCTACATTGCAGGAAGGTTATACTGCAACAGGATGATCAAATTAAGATCCTACATATGTATGCCTGTATTCCATATACCCTACACCTCAGTCAACCACAGGTTAAATACAGCCTTATCTTCTGCTTATCTCCCCCTTCCCCCCTTTGGCTCTTTGCTCTAACCTAGTAACCTCTTAGGACAGTAAATACTCTCTCTCTCTCTCTCTCTCTCTGTATTGAGTGAGTGTTGTTGTCTACTTAGAATGGATTACATTCACTGGGGCTTAGAGCTTATATCTCAGTTCTCTGCTTTTCAATGACTGGTTGAAGGATAACTTGCTTATGGCAAAACATAACTTCATCTGCTAGCACACTAGTAATTGCTGCATGAGGGAATTATAGGAGATGAGGGACGTCTTCATCTGGAAGGTATGTTGCCCATGCTAATTCGCTAAGACAATCATGTGCATGGTTTTATGAAATTACAATTGTGTTGTGCACATTACCAATAACACTGTCATGTAATATGTATCTTATAAACAGTGTCAATATTGTTGTGTAATATAGGCTCAGCCTCTCTAGTCTTATCCAAGGCTTTTATAAGAAGGCAGTTCTTTGTTTCTTTGTTAATCGAACAATGTACAAAAACAATACATACCTGTCAAAGAAACTGCCCTAACAAAGTTTGTTTCTCCGAATGCTTAGTTCGATAAATGAAACTAGACATTCGGTGTGCTCAGGTTCCCTCTTAGATAATGAATTCCTCTTCTCAGAACTAATTCCTCTGTGAACTCCAGTCAACACCCTTGATAATATGTGTGACCCGTTTCAGGAAACTGGGCGTATGTCGCGGGTCACTACTTCACAGCAGAGCTGTTTGAACGTAAACGTTTTGGGGGTTAGCTACCTGCAGATTCATGCAGGGTAGTACGTCATGAGTTGGGATTATGGTTCATCGTTTACCTAGCTAGCTAGCTACATGTCTTAACAAAAGACTCTCGTCTTAGTGTGCCAGAGCACGGAATAACTGATGAATTTACAAACTCTCAATCTCCCTTTGAATACGGCTGGTGTCAGTAAACGTCTGCAAAAAAGTGCCATTAAATTGTTGCCAGCAGCACAGTTACAGTGGGGAGGCAGGTAGCCTAGTGGTTAGAGCATTAGGCCAGTAACCAAAAGATCGCTAGCGTTAGCTTGGGTGCTTGACTGCTGTTAGTACAGAACGCTAGGATCAACCCTTAAAGAGATGGGTGGGGCTAAAGCTTAAGAGGGTGTGAACAATGCCAAATGGGTGTAAACAAAGAAGGGCTCTCCAGTAGTAGTACCAAAACATTCAAAGGCCATTTTCTCAAAAGTGAGTTTACATGGTTATCAACTTTCTAAGCAAAATTACTTCCCCATTGTTCCACAACTGCAGTGTATGATATAACATTTTGTAGCTCTGAGTCTCTACTTTTATCCAATGTAAAAAAAGCACATTTAAAATGTTGCTACATAAGACCGATTTGGGCTTGTTAGTCACATATAGGGCCAACATAATACATTGGGAATTGCCTCTTATCAATACATGTATAGATGTTATTTATAAAATATACAACTTTTCTTTCTTTATCCTTTCAGCAGGGTGCATGGAGATCTTGCACCTACGGAATCTGTCTGGACCTCACTATACCTTTGCGTACACCACTCGCTCTAAATTACATATTTACAATCCAACATCTTAATTTGTCTTCCAGGGCATGGCCTTATGATACAGTGTGTGCAGTGAAGAAGTGTTCCGTATTTCACCCCTCGAGCCCGTGTGCATTGCCTCTAGTGCAGCAGGAGGGATAATGGCTTGTTAAGGTAGAAAGAGAATGTAACTACACCATCCGCTCCCTCTAATCACTCTCTCGGCTTTGATTAGCCGTGGTAGTGGAATAACGTGTGGCATTTTCCAGCCTTGTTGGGCGTTTCAGAGAAATGATTTAATGGCCCTTTCTGCTCCTTCCCTTTTTTTTCATCCCAGTGGTTTTGATCTATTTTTTACTGCCGGTCTCAGTCATTTATCAAAGCCAGAATGGCTAGTAAAGTAATCTGACATTAGCACCCAATGACTAATACCTCAGGAAAAAAAGAGAAAGGAGAGGTTTGTCATTTGAATAAATCATGGCTACATGTCTCCATTAAAAAAAAAAAGTCTGAATTGTCCACGCTACCTCAACCCCCTTTTCAAAGCAAATTGGCGGATGGAAGACAAGTCAGAATTTAGCGGGGCAATGAAAGGTCTAATAGGCATCTTTAAAAACATGAATGTAACCATATTCACTTTGTATCCACCCGTACAGAATTACAAACATGGTTCTTCGAGCCGGACAAGTATATTCTGTCAGACTTTAGTGAGACTGGTTTGTGTTCTCTGTCTCCAACTGCAGAGCAAAGGTAAACAGAAAGGTTTTCAGAAATGTAAACAAAGTACTGTTCACTATCCCTACCACTCCTATAAGTAATCCTCTTGCTCCTGACCACTGAGGGATTGACCAGTTTGTTCCTGGCTGACCAGGAGAAGGAGAGCTGTTTGGTGGTCAGATCTGATCCCAGACAGTATAGTGAGCTATTGAGGATACTCTGCTTGGGTTTCAGATGTCCAGAAGGTCAGTCAGCCAGGCAGAGATGGAGGTAGCTTTACCCCAACGCTCCACTCGACCCCAGATGGCCAATCAGCCACAGGCCAGTGGTCAAACTCTTCCTCTGCATTATGCATGAAGGCTGTCACCCCTCTGAGACAAGCAGAGATGGAGAGAGAGATAGCGAGAGAGAGAGAGAGAGAGAGAGAGAGAGAGAGAGAGAGAGAGACTAATATTTACAGATTACATTAGTGTTTGGGTTTCAATGCCTGTGTGTGTGTGTGTGTGTGTGTGTGTGTGTGTGTGTGTGTGTGTGTGTGTGTGTGTGTGTGTGTGTGTCAGTTCTCTCACAATGTTTCTGGGTTTCAAGGCTGTCAAGGCGCAGCTTGAGGGTATGTGCTTGGAAAGTATTGAGAGATGTTAATTTCACGTTTTGTTGCCTGAAAAAGGGCGTCGGGGGTTTCAGATTTCCACCTTCATCCTGTATTCCTCTGAGTTTAATTGCATGTTTCAGATCAACTACTGTACATCTTTGTCTGCAGGTCAACCTTAATTCCAAGAAGAGTTAACCATCACCAATAGCGTATTGACATGGTACACTCTTAGAAAAAAATGAGCTATCTAGAACCTAAAAGGGTTCTTTGACTGTCCCCATAGGAGAAGCCTTTGAAGAACCCAGGGAGACTTATTTTGGGTTCCATGTAGGCCCTTTTCCACAGAAGGTTCTACATGGAACCCAAAAGAGTTCTCTTTGAAACCTAAAAGGGTTCTTCTATGGGGACAACCGAAGAACCCTTTTGGAGTGTACATTATTGCACTGTGTGGCGATAGTGACTGCACAAGCCACACTCCACTAAACACATACCAGGGAAACTCTGAAAACATTAGGGACCGTTTAAAAAGCACTTTCCAAAGAATTCCCTTTTGGCGACATAAAGTTCAATTAAGCAAACAACCTCTGCTCGTTTACCTCAGCCCATGCCGCACAGTTGATTGACAAAGCCCATAAAATGGCCACTAACAAGTGAAGTGAGGAGACACACCTTTCTAGGCCTTCCCTGTAATTCCAGACAGTGTTAAAGCAGAGATCCTGAGAGTCTATGGCAGTCTATGGCACATTTTAAGTCCAACAGAGGCTTTATTGTTAATGTGTGCATTAGTGAGGAGTGTCTCACCGGACCATAGCACTTCTCCAATTTAATTATTAAGTAGGGAGACTAATGAACTGTAGGATTACAGAGGTGATAATCACTGTCTTGGTAGGTGCATTAAGTCTAGCTCTGTGTCATTACGCAGCACATAGCTGAGAGAGAAGGAGGAGAGAGGAAACGAGAGAGAAGGAGGAGAGAGGAAAAGAGAGAGAGAGGAGAACAGAGAGGAGAAGGAAGAAAAGCACCCTTTCGGGCTGCTGAAAAAAGAAACCTTTGAAATATTGAAACCAGTTTCATTATTTTTTTTTTAAGGGCACTATGAGTCGTGTATTTTATTCTTTTTTTATAGTGGATAGCAGGTTAGGAGACGTTTTGAATTTGGTTTTGATTCTAAGCATAATACATGTGATATGGTCAAGCTGGCATAGTAAACTCCTAGTCATACATTTCCCAAACAGTTTAATATATACAGCACATACACAAAACTAAGGAAGCATTTGTCATTTTAATATTTCTATACATTATGTTGGGCATACATTCTTCAAATAACCAGTCATGTCCAGTGTGTGGGTGTACATCCCAGTCCTGCGTGTTTTCATATTTATATTAGCTCTACTTCATAAAAGCTTGTGTACTCTTTGACTCCTCCTCATATTTGTATTGTATTCTATGCTCTGTCTGTTAGATAGGTCCCCTCTCATGGGACCTGACATTTCAGCAGTGTGTGTGTGTGTGTGTGTGTGTGTCTGTGGGTGTGTGTGTGTGGCCCCTTGTGTAGTTTCCGCACGCAACTTCCCACGAAACCTCACTCCGCTCCCACCCACCAGGGAGCCAACCAGGTCTCATTTACCCATGAATCTGTGCATTCGCAACCCCAGTCGGATGCCACGGAAACTGGCGTCTTTTTTATTTTTATGTCCAGAGGGGTAGAGTCAGATTTATCATCTTTACAGTGACGCCTCACATTCATCACTTGGGTGTTAGTTGTGCAACAGCCGCACAATTGAGCTTCATTAGGTGAATATTGGGGCTGTAAGTATGCTCCTAATTAAATTCAAACAGACTGCACCCAACCAGAGACACAATTATATTATATGCACACAACATGATGAAGTATTCCTCTCCTTTTCATTCTGTGTTACAGAGGCTACGGAACATGCAAGTATTTGCATGTCATTGACCCTACAGCATTTTCAGGCACACAGCGCGGTCACCCAAGTCTGTTTGATAGGGTTTCAATAATAAATAATAAAGCATCTGCTTCAGCAGCTGAAGCTTGCACAATTAAGCAGTGCTAGGTCTCCCTGCTTGGGCCCTGCAATGGAACGACATGAATATCTTATTAGAGTGGAATTCTAAACCTCAAAGTGTATACCTATTGGGTTGGTCATAATGAAATGTTTTTCAAAAGAAAGAAAGATATCTTGCCAATGCTGGATTGAATTGTGCTTTTAGGGAATTCTTTCCAAGGTGTATTTGACTGAGATAATCTATCAGGTTTAGAATCGCTACAGTTTTCTCAAAGCTCGCCTTCCCAAGACACCTCCGTGAAAAAATGTAGCCACACACGTTTTCGCTTGCCCGAGACTGACTGACAAACCTATGGGTGCGATAAAGACATTTCCTGCAAAGGTCAGTAAAGAAAACAAACAAAGAAAAACAAAGAAGAACGATGAAGAACACTTTCAAGTGAGATTTCACAAAACAGTATTTCCAACAAAAGACCCAGTGTGTACTGAGACGTAATTATTATTTTACACAGAGGATATCTAGGTCGTATTTAGCGAGAAGTTTTGGGTAGACATCCAGAAAGAAGGCCATCAGATCTGAACGGTCACAGATGCCATGCTATGGTGGAGACTCTGGGTTCCCCTCTGTCTACTTTTCCAGTCCATTGACTTCTTTTACTGTCCTGGTCCATGCATGTCCCCCTGAACATCCTCTGCAGAGGTTGGGCTGCCCAGTGTGATGCTAGAGGTAGAGGGGAGACCAGTGGAAATGGATTGTGAAATAGAGCCTCTGGGGTCTGCATGAAGTGGACCAAAAAAGGCCTCCAACACATGTGAAAAGGACACTTGCGTTAGAGGTGGTGGGGTGGCCTAGCGGTTAAGCGTTGGGCCAGTAACCGAAAGGTGGCTGGGTCGAATCCCCAAGGTGAGAAAACAATTCTGTTGATGTGCCCTTAAACAAGGCCCTTAACCCTAAGTAGTCCTGTAAGTTGCTCTGGATAAGAGTGTCTGCTAAAATGGGTGCCTTTTCTGTTGTTGTTCAGGTCTACCCTTCACTTTTTATACCCCCATACGTCCCCCCGCAAGCACGCACACACACACACACACAAAATCAACAGTGCCGCTTGGGCATACCCACCCATTGAAGACATCTGTGCATATTCAATGAGTAGATAAATCATTTTCTAAGAAGAATGTTGATAAATGAGGCGCTCATTTCAGGGTTCCTGACTGCTGTGCACCTAGACCCCAGTACTCCAGACCCACTCAGTGTTTCCAACACACACAACCTGGATTGACCGATGATAGAGTATGAATTCATCAACCTTTACTGTACATTATGGCCTGTCATTGTTGATTTACACAATGTTTTCATGATATTCCTATTTTCCATTTCAGTTACAAGAAACATGATGAGGACAATGTTCTAATCTGACGTCGTCTAGCATATCACTTTAGCTTCTGATGACTGCACTCTAGTGGTAATCCTGCAATTCCTGAACAAGAAACACGCCTCTGTGCCCATTGGTAGTCCCAGTGTAGCTTGCATTGCCATTCCCTTGTGTTGCCAGCGGTCCTTAATTCATCTCTCTGGTCGTCTTTTTTAAGTTTCAGGTCAACCCTTTTCCGTCAAGGGTCTTGTTTCACCATTGATCTGTGCTGTGGCTGACATGGTCACCCAGAAGACTGATGTTTTCATTGGCGCTTGGTTGAAACGTTGCTTTCTTACTGCTTGGTTTACATTCAGGCACCCATCAAGAGTTCAGGACTTCAGAGGAAGGAGTCACCGCCATCAGGAACTCAACTTTAACTGCTACTGGCAACCAGGACTCAAGAAGGAACCAACTCTGAAAATGATAAAAGAATGGAGAGTTTATGCAGCCCATTAGATTTGTATTTTCATGTTTAATGTAAAGGTCAAGACATTGCTGTATCTATTATGGTTATTTCGTTTAGTATGACATTATGTAGGATATTGTGTATTTACAGTGTTATTACATATCTCATAAAATCTAATTGCTAGTAGAATTACCACAGCTCCTGACAATGGTCAGACCATGGGCACTATCAGTCACACAGGCATAGTAGCCAGAATCATATAGACTTTTACCAGCAGAGAGGCTGACCAGAGAAGTCAGACCATAGCAATAGAATGAATAGAACGGGCTTGGAAGCTCTAAACCTGGCAATTTGACTGGTAAACTCATGGGTACACTTGCAATGGCTGCCTGGTATTGTGATGCAATCATTTCCATTTCATTTTGGAATGTTATATCAACTGATCCTGGATTGCCATAGTAAAATAGAATATTAATTCAAATGATGCTAACTGATGTGACTCATGCAATGGAATATATTTTTTGTCATGCCAGTTGAGTTTACACAACAAATCACACCACAGAATGAAGAGTACACTTCCTGCTTTTACTTACTGGCATGGGTACACTCAAAATGGCTGCCAGTCCACCCACTATGCCATCATTGACTTGAATGGAGAAGACTTTTCTATTCATTATATTTCTATGAGTCAGACCCTGTGATTTCCAGTGATGTACTACTGCCACCCAGGCATCCCTGCAGTGCAGTGGGTCTGGTCTTGGAGGGAGGAGGGGAGGGAAGGGGAGGACTGAGTGAGCGGGTCTTTGTTTTCCGAGGGCGGTATGGTAATCACATCATAATGTTATTTAGATCCATTGGTGTGCTGGTGCTCCCCGCGTTGCTGGCCCTGCAACTCTAAGGTCAAGAGCCATGGGGGTGACGGGTTACATTTGCAAAACATGGAGGCGCACCACGTCCCCCTGGACTAAGGAAGTGTCTGAGCCTGGCGTTGTATCTTGTTGTACCTCTAGTGCCCCATGCTGCCTGCTCACACTAGTCACACGTTTCGGCCTTTCCCCCGCCAGCCTTGTCAAAGTGAAGACCACTGACAGCACTTCCCACAACAGAGGCCCACTGTCCTCCTCTCAGCTAGCTCTTCAAGCAGTCAAAGAGTAAGCTGAGTCGGAAATCACCCTGACTTATTCCATTTAAACTTATTCCACTTATTCTTCTCCTTATAAAGTTTTATCAGTAGCAGTAAGCCAATGCTTACTAATACTATTGCTGCAGGTGTGAACCACTGAGCAGATTTTTATATGTGGTCTTTGTTGTAAAGTTATCGCCAATGTTGCTTTCTCTGTTCTATGCCTGCCTCACTTGAATGAGAATTATTGACCTGTCAACTTTGAACAAAAAGTCATTCTATTACACTTTCCAGAGCATTTCAAATGAAGTATGTCTCCAAGTGAGCTGTGAGAGAAATGTGGCATCTCTCATCACTAAGATCCCTCAGTATCACACTTCACATTTCATTTCAAATTCTCAACATCCTTGCGCGTTATTTAATTGGGATGATTTGAGAAAGGCTGAAACAAGGAATCATGTCATAAATGGAACAATGGCAAAATATCTGAAAAGGTTGAGATATGACTAACGTTGTTGTTTTTATTTTATTCCTAGTTCTCTGTTTGCTCTAATTCATTTGTGTGCATGAATTGATACAAAATGTAAAAATAATTTTGCTTAGCTAAAAAAAGTGTACTGTAAGTGTGAATAATAATTCAAATGTCGACCATTTGAGATTCTGATGGGATTTCTTCATGTACAATCAATGCCTGAGTGAAGCCTTTTTATCAAATATAGAAGCTAGGTTATCGAGCAGAACACACTACCATACTCAGAAATGGAATTAAACAGTAAGGCTAGATAGTTAAATTGTCATGGTGTTTTTGTTGTCTGTTGTCATACAAAGTAGGTGTTCATCGTAGGGTTAGATACACACCAAATAAAAATGCAGACTGGAGCTCGTCTTAGTACACTCTCCTCAGAAAGCACAGCTCAACCTGGCCTCGGCTCTCACTTTTTCCATAGCTCGAAGTGCACACAAACACACACACACATTCACACTTGTTTATCCTCCCACGAGACCCACAGGAGTTCTCAGTACTATCCAGTCTCCCTTGACGATACAGTTCACCAGGTGTTGTCTGCAACAGGCAATTAGTAGAATAGGTGTACCTGTCAATCATGGAGCTAGAAGATTAGCTGCTTGCCCGTAATTAGCGGGTTAGAGGCTTCTTGGCCCGGAGGATAAAGGCTTTGCCAATAATGTGCCCTGGGGTATTAATTACTGAAGGTCGAAGCTGCCGAAAAGGCCAGGATCTTAGCAGCAGCGCACGTAAGATGATTGTTTAAATTTCAAAAATAATACTGGTCTGACAGTTGTTAGTGTCCCGAGGGGTTGTGGGTACAAGGTAACCAAGGTAATTAGTTTGAAGAGGAAAGGGCATGGTTGCAGGCCTATTTGTGAAGAGTGAGGAAGGGAAAGAGTGAGGGAGAGTGTGTGAGAGAGTGTGAGAGAGAGAGAGAGAGAGAGAGAGAGAGAGAGAGAGAGAGAGAGAGAGAGTGACAGAGCGGGGAAAATATTATGAGGGGATGGAGAGAGAAGTAGTGGATGAAATGTGACGAACCGGATAAAATAAATGAGACACATCTGCACCCTCATATAACCCGGTTCCTGCTTCCCTATTTTCCCTCGCTGCTCCTCAGATGCATAACCCAGCGGCGTGCAAAAGCCCTCGTCTGCATCATGGCTCCGGTATTTCCCTCCATCTCTAGTGGTGGCGGCATTGAAGGCAGCATGAGGGGGATGTGATGGAGGGAGGTTGAGGGCATCCAGGCAGGGGGTGAGTGGGTCTTATTGAAGTACTAAAGATGGCCTGGCAGATGCTGCGAGGAGGTGGAAAACAAAAGGCGCGACTCACCTTATGTCTCATGCGGGAACAGGGCAGATGCCAAGGAAATAAAAGCAGGATGGCTGGTGGTGGCCCGGTTCAGCCAGAGTTCACGTGGAGGAAGGTGATAAAGTGGACCTGCCACCCGCTTACTGGGCCCTGGAGGCCCCGGGGCTGGCCTCTCTCTGCCTGCTAGTAAAGGCTGTCCTACTAGCTACATTAAAGTCAGAGAACCCCTAAATACCATTCAGTTCACACTGTCCCCTTTAACATTATGGCTGGACAAGTGCATGTAGCACTGGTGAGGAAGCACTGCACACAATGAAGTAACACACTCTGCATATCCCGTTCGCTCAGTCCTACAAAAAATGTTCATTAATTGTAATTCACATTTTCTGTTGCTGCAGGATTATTTTCCTGCTGTAGCAAACTGACTCAAATTAAGATCCTACATCTGTACCACAGTTATTTCTTCGCTAAGTTTATCAAAGAGGATTTCTTATCCCTTCCTCCAATTAACCTGCACTGTAATTTTAACAACTGTAACTTGTAAATAGTAATGGCAAACAAATGGCTGCATAAAATGCATCATAGTTTGCCAATCGTTTTAGTCTGCTATTGCCATTACTGTTAGTCATTTGATATTCTCCTGTGATTTGGCAAGAGAGGGTGTAAGAGATACCCAGAATTTTAAAATGGGAAGAGCATGTGGAACATCTTCTTCACTCCCATAGACCTTTATTTAATTTATTGATCTAAAATCAAGACCACTGGGATGAAATGACAAGTATATCATCATAATAAAATTAAAATAAACAATTTCTGGACTATAAAGCACTTTCATACATTAGACTACATCTGGGAAACCAGTCCCAGGTCCTAAATCAGGGTTTAGGCCAAAATGAAGCACTAGGAGATTTTAACTGTGCCCAGCAGAGGGCAATATCCTCCTCCACCACCTCTTCCTCCTCCACCGCCTCTTCCTCCTCCTCCTCCTCCTCCCCGCTCGCCTTTGGCCACCATAAATCGGCCCTCATGTAAAACTCTGCACCTGTGGCTCGCGGCAGGTCCTGATCCGAGCGGACGATAAACATGTCACTCCACTCCTAATCCGCCCGCGTTCTTTATCTGCCCAATTATACTATCCCCATAAATAAAAATAAAAACAGCTCAGCATGCATACTGGCCCCAGACGAGGGGGCCGGGGGGCCAGGCTTGGATAGCCATCCAGAGTGGAGCACAAGCAATGGGATGGGAGATCCACTGGGTCATGTTTACCCTCTGCAGAGTTCATCATTTTTATTTTGACAGTTAGTGTCTGGTCAGAGGGGTTCCTCCTTGTTCTTCCTCTGCTGGACTCAGCAGTAAGCTTAAGCACAGCAACAGCACTGGAAAACATTTCTGTGGGGTAGCTAACATGTTTGAGGATATTCACTAGAGCTGGGTCTGTAAACTGTAGCTAAATTCATTTAAACGAATATATTCACTGTGCTACTGTTTAGTATATCTCTGTAGAAGGAACATGCTGAGAGCATTAACAAAGAGCTTGACTGAGTTATTATTACTGTCAATTTTGCAGACTGGTGCAGACTAATCATGCAATTTGTGTGAACTATTTTTAGCATGCGGTATTGTGCTCATTAAGGCTTTGTGAATGCTAAATGAAATCCTTTCAGGTGTATACCAGTTTCAGTAGAAAATATTTTAACATATGCCCTTTAGATAGGTTGCTCTTGGAATAAAGGGTATTGTGCTCCAAATCGAGCTTGCTTTACAGTAGCATTGACTTACCTTGTTGTTTTAATCTTAGACTCATTAAAAGATCATTAAATTCATGTTTTTCAGTGAACAGCACATTATGCTTCTCTTGAGACGGTTCTAAACACACCTTCGATTGGCAAGGTTGATTAACAATTCACATGAAATTTGACGGATTTATTAAACATCCTAAAGCCGAGCTAAGCTGACGACTCATCGTTTTCCCCTAATGCACTGTATCGGAAGCAAGACATACTTTTCTGTATATAGAGCATGAAAAGAGATATGCACTGTGAACAAATGCCATTAGGGTTCTATAGAGAACTTTGTGAAGCTAGCCATTGAATCTTTTTGGTTCTGCGGTATAGCACCATATCTTCAAACTGTGTACTCAGTATGTGATAAAATTCTGGCCTCATTGCATAAGCCTTTCAGTAATAGGACCAATAAGTCAAACCAATACAAAACCATTTATTGCCAGGAAAAAAACATAGTGAACCGTTGGAACTATATTATGTTAAAACAACTACACATTTTGCAGATAGATCATGAGCGAAATCTTGCACTGTGGTCTGGTAACACTTGCAAAATGTTTATCCTTTCTCTATGTAACTTTTCTCGCTGGCACCATATGAACGTGTCACGTTAAACTGAAAACGCAGTGAGGGAGGACTGAAAAATGAATTGATTTATATTTATAACAATGACTGCCGGAGCTTTACAGCATATTTTCGGACTGCACAGCAGACTGTAAATCTGCAGCTGGCGTTCCCTTACGTCGTTCCCAGCAGACACACAACGAACCCAGGCCCTGCACCTTGTTTAGGAGGAAACAAATGGCAAATGAATATACATTAAATTCCACATGTTACACACAGGTGTCAGTGTAATAATGCGTATCAGGAAAAAGACGTGGGGAGGGGAAAAAACCAGCAGTGCATTTTGTTTACTCTGTGATAATCTTCTGTTCTCTTCGGGGAATGCAGTGAGTAGTGCTACCAAGTCCCTCTTGTCCACCAAGGACAGGAGAGGTTTGGTACCATTATTGTGTTTGATCTAGTGGAGTGTGTTGGCCTAAATGATTTTCATTCACTTTGCCTTCAGAAAGTAATCATACCCCTTGGCTTATTCAACATTTTGTTGTGTTACAGCCTTAATTCAAAATGGATTAAATATATGTTATCTTTCACCCACCTATACACAATCCCCCATAATGACAAAGTGAAAGCAAGTTTTTAGAAATTTTTGCCAATGTTTTGAAAATGAAATACATAAATATCTCATTTACATAAGTATTCACACCCTTTTGCTTTGACACTCCAAAACGAGGAGCTCAGGTGCATCCAATTTCCTTTGATCATCCTTGAAATGTCACTACAACTTGATTGGAGTCCAACTGTGGCCAATTAAATTGTTTGAACATGATTTAGAATGAAACACACCCGTCTTTATAAGGTTCCGCAGTTGACAGTGCATATCAGAGCAGAAACTATGCCATGAAGTCCAATGAACTGTCCGTAGATCTCCGAGATATAATTGTGATGAGGCATATACAGTGGGGAGAACAAGTATTTGATACACTGCCGATTTTGAAGGTTTTCCTACTTAGAAAGCATGGGGACAGGACGACTGTAACGTATTGAGGGGAGGATGGATGGGGCCATGTATCGCGAGATCTTGGCCAACAACCTCCTTCCCTCAGTAAGAGCATTGAAGATGGGTCGTGGCTGGGTCTTCCAGCATGACAACGACCCGAAACACACAGCCAGGGCAACTAAGGAGTGGCTCCGAATGAAGCATCTCAAGGTCCTGGAGTGGCCTAGCCAGTCTCCAGACCTGAACTGAATAGAAAGTCTTTGGAGGGATCTGAAAGTCCGTATTGCCCAGTGACAGCCCCGAAACCTGAAGGATCTGGAGAAGGTCTGTATGGAGGAGTGGGCCAAAATCCCTGCTGCAGTGTGTGCAAACCTGGTCAAGAACTACAGGAAACATATGATCTCTGTAATTGCAAACAAAGGTTTCTGTACCAAATATTAAGTTATGCTTTTCTGATGTATCAAATACTTATGCCATGCAATAAAATGCAAATGAATTACTTAAAAATGATACAATGTGATTTTCTGGATTTTTGTTAGATTCCGTCTCTCACAGTGGAAGTGTACCTATGATAAAAATTACAGACCTCTACATGCTTTGTAGGTAGGAAAACCTGCAAAATCGGCAGTGTATCAAATACTTGTTCACCCCACTATCTGGGGAAGGGTATAAAACAATTGTAGAGTTTTGAAAGTTTCAAAGAGCACATTGATCTCCATCACTGGAAAATGGAAATAATATGGAACTACCCAGACTCTGCCTGGAGCTGGCCTTCCAACCAAACTGAACAACCGGGCAAGAAGGACCTTGGTCAGGGGAGTGACCAAGAACCCAATGATCACTCTGACAGAACTACAGAGTTCATTGGCTGGGATGGGTGAACCCGGCAGAAGGACAGTCTCTACAGCACTTCACCAATCTGGGCTTTATGGGAGAGTGGAAGCAACTCCTGAGAAAAAGGCACGACAGCACGCCTGGAGTTTGCAAAAATACACGTGAAAGACAAAAGACATGTATGTGGTCTAAGGAGACAAATATTTAACTCTTTATCTTGAATGCAAAGCACTACGTCTGGAGAAAACCAGGCACAGCTCATCACCCATCTAACATTATTCCTACTGTGAAGCAAGGTGGTGGCAACATCATGCTATGGGGATTCTTTTCAGCAGCAGGAACTGGGAGACTGGTATGGATAGAGGGAACAATGAATGGAGCCAAATACAGGTAAATCCTTGATGAGAACGTGCTTCAGAGTTCAAACAACCTTAGACTGGGGGCGAAGATTTACATTCAAACAGGACAATGACCCCAAACATACAGCCAAAGCAATGCTGGAATGGCTTTAGAACAAGAATGTGAAAGTCCTTTTATGGCCCAGCCAAAGTCCAGACTTGAATCCCTATTGAAAATCTGTGGAAAAACTTGAAGATTGCTGTTCACCACCGCTCCCCATCTATCTAACAGAGCTTGAGAAAATCTGCAACGAAGAATGAGAGAAAATCCCCAAATCCAGATGTGCAAAACTGATACAGACACACCCAAGACATCTCAAAGTTGTAATTTCCGCCAAAGATGCTTCTAAAAAGTATTGACTCAGGGGCTGAAAATGTATGTATATTATATATTTCATTTTCAATAAATTTACTAATATTTCTAAAAACAAGTTTTCCCTTTGTCATTATGTAGTGTGTGTAGATGGGTGAGAACAAAAATATATTCAATCCATTTTTAGTTCAGGCTGTAACACAACAAAATATAGAATCAGTCAAGGGGTATAGATAACTTCGGAAGGCAGTGTAGCTATACACATTTACATTCACATGTAACATTCAATCTGTAGATTATTTTGTACTGTATACTGTCCATGTTGTGCCTTGGGAACACGCAATCTGAAGCCATAGAACACAGCATGAAAACCATCAGAACAATAGGGGCCCAGAGAGCGGCCTGAGGAGTTGTAAGATTATGTTTGAGCTTACTTTATCATTTAACTTCTATAAATCTATGTATGGTTTATGATGAACTTCAGTGTGTGGCTTGTTGGTCAATGGGACAAACCTACTTGACTACAAGCTACTAGAAATACAACAGGACGATTTTTCCCAGTGGTTTAATGTGCTAGGGATTTCCCATCAAGCCCTGTAGCCATTGGCCTGCAGTATCAGCCCTCCTCTCCAAAATATGTGTGTCCCATGAGCGGTCCACGCCTAAGGACTTGAATCCAGCGTAAGTAGATGCTTTACTTTCTACCCCTGACTCAAAGGCGTGACCATTGTAGCTCACCCTTTCCAACCCTTTCCAATCCTTCACAATACTACTATTTTTTTTGTTATTTCTCACATCCCAGTTGCTTATCACAGACAGAATACTGGATATTCGGCGTTGGCTGTCTTAGAAGACATCTAATAAAAATGGAAAGTCCTCTTTCAACAATATTTGGTGCACCCACAAATGCCTAAAACAAAGCATAGCTAGCTAAAGCCTAAAGCCAAAAGCTCTCGAAGCACCGTCCCCTCCCTGCCTCTTTGTTTGGGGCTTGGAGGGGACCCAAGTTGATTAGCAGACATCAGCGAAGCCACGGGTGTTGGCTGGAGTTAATAGTCTGTCCCGAGTCCATCAGGCAGCTTTGCAGTGTGGCAACAGGCTAACTCCCCCTCAGTGACTCCTAAACGCTCTCATGAACACCAGCTCCCCTCACAGGTTTCCAGACCTCCTGTCATTTCTACATGACCCCAACAAAACTAGTATTACCTTACCGTGCTCTATGATGAGGATGAAAGATGTGAAAACGATTCATACATCTATCTGATTAATTGGCTAAACAAAATTGAATTTGGTAGGCAAATGGAAAGTAAAGCATTGGAGTGGTGTTTCAAATAACGAAACAGCCAAAAGGACAATGGTAAATAACAAGATGTGTCCAATCGTAAGCAAACGCAAAGTGTAATCCTCCAGCCGACATTTATGTGGAATATAATTTCATTGAAACGTGCTAAAACGCAATCTCAGGTGATGCCCTTGAATGTGAATGAATTGTATTGCATGGGCCCTTAAAAAGAAAATCACCACTTGAGCATCCTTGCCTTTTCTTGCCCTCAGGAGTCGTGGTATAGAACTGCTCTCGACAGTCTGACGATCCCTTTCTTTGTTGCAGTGAGAGCGTCCTCAGGCCATGACGTTAACAACAAAGTTGCTGAGCAACCATGTGAACATTAAACAACTATCGAGTCTATGTAGTATGTAGAACAGTCGATATGAGGCTATATGGTAAATATTGTAGTGAGAGGCATATGTATCTTCAGTAGATGTCCATTGTTTATGAAAGCTATGTATTAATCTTAATGCCTTAGAGGCAGAGTGGATTTGCATGCAAAGAGAGCTTGCAGTGGTGGATGGGCTCCAGAAGGCCCTGCAAGAAGAGGGGTGTGGACGGGCTCCAGAAGGCCCTGCAGGAAGAGGGGTGTGGATGGGCTCCAGAAGGCCCTGCAGGAAGAGGGGTGTGGATGGGCTCCAGAAGGCCCTGCAGGAAGAAGGGTGTGGATGGGCTCCAGAAGGCCCTGCAGGAAGAAGGGTGTGCTGGACTGGAACAAGCCAGTCTAGTTACAACAGGGACCAGGCTAGTATACCAGCGCAAACACAAAGCAGTCCATGGTCTGGAACACTCCACTCCCCCACCCATCTCTCTCTCTCTCTCTCTCTTGCTCTCTCTCACTCTCAGTCTCTCTCCCCCCACCCCTCTCTCTCACTCACCACCCCCCTCTCTCTCGCTCTCTCTCTCTCACACTCTTTCTCCCCCCCTCTCTCTCGCTCTCTCTCTCTCACACTCTCTCTCCCCCACCCCTCTCTCTCACTCGCTCTCTCTCTCCCCCACCTCTCTCTCTCTCTCTCTCTCTCTCGCTCCCTCTCTCTCTCTCGCTCCCTCTCTCTCTCTTAGCACCGCCTCTGCCTGCTCCTTGGAAGGGCTTCATTAAATAGATAAGGGATGCCTGCCCAAAATAAAGTCAACAATTGACAAGAAAGCAATCATACTATGTACGCAGTGTCATATCATGAAATATGGTGTTATTGTTACAAGATAAATGTTATTTGTGAGAAAGGGGATATTTCCATAATGTTTTGCAATTTGGCAATCACAGTGTAAATACAATATGGTATAATGACATAAAACAAAGCTTCAGACTATCAATAAATGTCAGAATGTTAAATGAACATTCACCACAAAAGTTGCATCACTCAAAAAAACAGGTCTAAAAAAACAGTGTGAAAAAATACTTAAATAATAGATAAAAACAAGGCAATGGTGGAGCAAATGGTTTCTTACTGTAAACATTTTGGAAATCCTTTGGGGGGCTTTCGCCCTCAGCCTTGAAGTGGAAATGTATAAGTAGAAACCATATTCTATAGAGAATAGAGAATATGGCTACCATATGGAAATGACATTACTGTTTTATTACCGATGCGTGTCACTAAGGAGCACTGTATATCAGGGAATGGGATGGGACCCAGCTTTGTCTGGGGTTTATTCCCAAATAAATCTGGCATGGTATCACTACTTAAAAGACACACCTACAGAGTTGGGGCCTCGTATGAGGCTATATAAGAAGTAGTGTGAATCCTGTTGGAACTTCTCAAATTCAAACGGAGAACTTATTTCCATCCCACTATGCCAGTATTACAAAGGCTGCATATGTGTTGCCCAAAAACTGTAGGCCTCCACCATAAAAAATCCCTGCACAAATAGTGTAGCCCCTCAATAGAATTCATTATGAGGTTCAAGACGAAGGGAAAAGTACCCTAAATCATCATATTGGTTGGTGACGTCCTGGCCATTAAATCATAGTGATCACATGCTGGCACATGTCTGCTTGTGCATGACCTCCTCCAGCCTGCACTTCCTGTTGGGGCCCCAGGCCCCTAGCCTGCTGCAGCCAGGGGACCCGTCTCACAGGGGCCAAGCCAAGGGGTCCATAAAAATCTATGATCCTCCATAGCCCATTGGCAATGGCGTTTCCTCTACACGAGGATCAAAACTTGAGCCTACCTCTGGGGAATATCGGAGCGGGAGAATACATGGCTAATCCAACTGTAAGCCCAGGGTGCTGCTTTAAGATCAGGGGTTGTCTGGGAGGTAACCATGTGTGGAGAAATAGCGAAATCATTAGTAGCCTACCAATATTTAAATTGTGATTACAGTTTACTGTATACAATGTAATTATCTCTTTAACTTTACTGTAGGCTACTGTATTTTGTTGACTTCAGCCATATACATTTTTTAAATAAATCATCAGCACCAATATATTTTGTGGATAGCATTTAGATATACATAGACAAACAATATCTTTGTTAAAAACACCCTAACCATATGGCACAAAGAACAGCAATATATGGGTAAATCCCCCGTATCATCCAGTTTTACACCAATTTGGGGCGATGACAATTTCACACCTGGTAAAAATGACTTGAGATCTAAAGAATGGGGAAAAAAAGGTATTGTTAAAGTAATGGACTTATACAGTGAAAAGGGGCTTAGGCTGTTTGAAAAACTTCAGGGAAAATTTAGCACAAAAGCATTTTTTGAAATAGAGTTGAAGTCAGAAGTTCACTTACACTTAGGTTGGAGTCATGAAAACATGTTTTTCAATCATTCCTCAAATTTCTTGTTAAATAGTTGTGGCAACTCGGTTAGGACATCTACTTTGTACATGACACAAGACGTTTTTCCAACAATTGTTTAAAGACATTATTTCACATATAATTCACTGTATCACAATTCCAGCGGGTCAGAAGTTTACATACACTAACTTGACTGTGCCTTTAAACAGCTTGGAAAATTCGAGAAAATTATGTCATGGCTTTAGTAGCTTCTGATAGGCTAATTGACATAACTTGAGTCAATTGGAGGTGTACCTGTGGATATATTTCAAAACTGTAGACATCCTCAAGTCTGGTTCATCCTTGGGAGCAATTTCCAAACGCCTGAAGGTACCACGTTAATCTGTACAAACAATTGTACGCAAGTATAAACACCATGGGACGAGGAAGAAGCCACTGCAAGGAAGAAGCCACTGCTTCAAAACCGCCATTAAAAAGCTAGACTACGGTTTGCAACTGCACATGGGGACAAAGATCGTACTTTTTGGAGAAATGTCCTCTGGTCTGATGAAACAAAAATAGAACTGTTTGGCCATAATGACCATCGTTATGTTTGGAGGAAAAAGGGGGAGGCTTGCAAGCCGAAGAACACCATCCCAAACGTGAAGCACGAGGGTGGCAGCATCATGTTGTGGGGGTGCTTTGCTGCAAGACGGACTGGCGCACTTCACAAAATAGATGGCATCATGAGGAAAGAAAATTATGTGGATATATTGAAGCAATATCTCAAGACAAGTTAAAGCTTGGTCGCAAAGGGGTCTTTCAAATGGACAATGATCTCAAACATACTTACAAAGTTGGCAAAATGGCAACAAAAGGACAACAAATTCAAGGTATTGGAGTAGTCATCACAAAGCCCTGACCTCAATCCGAAAAACTTTGTGGGCAGAACTGAAAAAGGGTGTGTGTGCAAGGAGGCCTACAAACCTGACTCAGTTACACCAGCTCAGTCAGGAGGAATGGGCCAAAATTCACCCAACTTATTGTGGGAAGCTTGTGGAAGGCTACCTGAAATATTTGACCCAAGTTAAACAATTTAAAGGCAATGCTACCAAATACTAATTGAGTGTATGTAAACTTCTGACCCACTGGGAATGTGATGAAAGAAATAAAAGCTGAAAGAAATAATTCTCTCTACTATTATTCTGACATTTCACATTCTTAAAATAAAGTGGTGATCCTAACTGACCTAAGACAGGGAATTTTTACTAGGATTAAATTGTGAAAAACTGAGTTTAAATGTATTTGGCTAAGGTGTATGTAGACATCCGACTTCAACTGTACTTACAATTGAGAAGCTTTATTTTTTCCCGTCGAAAACAATCTGCCCTTCAACCTCCTTTGAACACTTTAGTAAAGCTCTCTGTTAATATGTGTTATGGGAGAGGTGAAATTACATTTTTATATGGGAAAATGGCAGCTACTAAAGGAAGACTTGGGTATGATATGCTCTAAAACTCAGATACAGACAAACATTTACCTGAGATTGTTGCAATACAATTGGATAATGAGAACTTATATCACCCCTATTAAGCTTCACAAATTTGACCCTAATATCCCATACATGTGTGTTAAATGTAACACGCATCTAGGAACCTTATATCATTGCACGTGGGAGTGTGCTGAGATACAAAAGTTTTAGAGCTCAGTACTGCGCTATATCTCTGAGATTACCTCTCCCACAATACCACTAATCCCTAAACTTTACATGCTAAATCTTTACCCAGAGAGTGTCTCTTTACATAGGAGAGACAAGAAAATGGTTGACCTCTTTTTGTTGTTAATGTTTGGCTGTTGTTATGTTCTTGTCTTTGGGTTGGGGGGAGGGTAAAAAAAACATTATATTTCTGTAACTGTTGATTGTCCTATTTGGAACAAATAAATATAGTATATGTGTAAAAAAAAAAGCTTGCATTTGTGTGGAACATCACTAACTGTACAGGATGAAATCACTAACTGTATAGCATTAATTAAGAGATGGAAATTGGGGTGAGTGACACTGCATACAGATGGTCATCCTGAACCAAGTCAGGAAACCAAACAATTCCTGTATAAACACTTACACTGTACAACTTCCTCTTTGGGAACATAATTCACACAGAGGGTGGTTGAGCAAAACAAATCAGGAACACTTAAGGAGCTAAAACAACATCCTGAAGCAGGAGGTAATGGGGTCCTTAAGATGGTGGGTTAGGCATCTGGGGAGTGCCTGTCAAAACTCTATTAATAAGAGAAAGTATGTAAATATAGAGAACATGCACTCTCTAACCAGCTTTAAGCCAAAGGTAAGAAGGTAACCTTGGACTTCAAAAAAACAGCCACCAAGCTCACAGAGGTCCAGTCTAATGTTCATCTGTTATGATCAGGTAATGGTGTTGTAAACTAGCCTTCTGTCTAGTTACAGAGCCCTACGATTCATTCAGATTTGGACATATCCCTACACAGTGGCTACATAGTAACTAACTACACAGTGTCTACATAGTAACTAACTACACAGTGACGACATAGTAACTAAATACACAGTGCCCACATAGTATCAATGTTGGCATTACACAATGCCACATAGTAACTAATGCCACATAGTAACTAATGACACAGTGCCTACAAAGTAACAAATGACAAAGTGCCTACATAGGAAGAAATGACACAGTGCCTACATAGTAACTAACGACACAGGTTCTACATAGTAACAAATGACACAGTGCCTACATAGCAACAAAAGACACAGTGCCTACATAGTAACTAACGACACAGTGCCTACATAGTAACAAAAGACACAGTGCCTACATAGCATCAGATGACACAGTGCCTACACTGTAACTAACTACACATTGGCTGCATAGTATCAAATGTCACAGTGCCAACATTGTTACTAACGACAAAGTGCCTACATAGTAACTAATGACACAGTGCCTACATAGTAACAAATTACACAGTGCCTATGTAGTAACAAATGACACCGTGCCTACATAGAAAGAAATGACACAGTGCCTACATAGTATCAAATTACACACTGTCTACTTAGTAACTAATGACAGGCCTACATAGTAACAAACTACACAGTGCCTGCATAGTGACTCAAGACACAGTGCCTACGAAGTAACAAATTACACAGTGCCTACATAGTTACTACTGTCTAGTTACAGAGCCCTACGATTCATTCAGATTTGGACATATCCCTACACAGTGGCTACATAGTAACTAACTACACAGTGTCTACATAGTAACTAACTACACAGTGACGACATAGTAACTAAATACACAGTGCCCACATAGTATCAATGTTGGCATTACACAATGCCACATAGTAACTAATGCCACATAGTAACTAATGACACAGTGCCTACAAAGTAACAAATGACAAAGTGCCTACATAGGAAGAAATGACACAGTGCCTACATAGTAACTAACGACACAGGTTCTACATAGTAACAAATGACACAGTGCCTACATAGCAACAAAAGACACAGTGCCTACATAGTAACTAACGACACAGTGCCTACATAGTAACAAAAGACACAGTGCCTACATAGCATCAGATGACACAGTGCCTACACTGTAACTAACTACACATTGGCTGCATAGTATCAAATGTCACAGTGCCAACATTGTTACTAACGACAAAGTGCCTACATAGTAACTAATGACACAGTGCCTACATAGTAACAAATTACACAGTGCCTATGTAGTAACAAATGACACCGTGCCTACATAGAAAGAAATGACACAGTGCCTACATAGTATCAAATTACACACTGTCTACTTAGTAACTAATGACAGGCCTACATAGTAACAAACTACACAGTGCCTGCATAGTGACTCAAGACACAGTGCCTACGAAGTAACAAATTACACAGTGCCTACATAGTTACTAACTACACAGTGCTTACATAGTAACTAACGACACATTTCCCACGTAGTTATACATAACACGGCTTCTACATAGTATCAAGTGGCACAGTGCCTACATAGTATCTAACGACACACTGATAAACATAGTAACAAATGACACAGTGCCTATTCCGTAAAGTAACAAATGACACAGGGCCTATATAGTAACACATGACACCATGCCTACACCGTAACTAACTACACAGTGCCTACATTGTAACAAATGACACAGTGCCTACATAGTAACAAATGACACAGTGCCTATATAGTAACTAACAACATATTGCCTACATAGTAATACATGACACAGTTTCTACATAGTATCAAACGACACAGTGCCTACATAGTACAAAATGACATAGTGCCTACATAGTATCAAACGACACAGTACCTACATAGTAGAAAATTACACAGTGCCTAGATGGTAACTAACTACAAGGGGCTATGTAGTAGCAAATAACACACTGACTACATAGTAACTAACGGAACAGTGCCTATATAGTATCAAGTGACACAATGCCTACATAGTAACAAATGCCAGAGTGCCTACATGGTAATTAATGGCACAGTGCTTACATAGAAACAAATGAAACAGTGCCTACATTGTCACTAACAACACAGTGTGTCACGGTCGTCATATGGAGGAGACCATTGCGCAGCGTAGTAAGCGTACATACTTCTTTAATTAAGAAAGAACACTGAACAAACCATACAAAACAACAAAACGAACCGTGAAGCTAATATGGCTTGTGCAGACAGGCAACTAAACATAGAATACGGGCCACAAAGTACCCAAAGAATATGGCTACCTAAATATGGTCCCCAATCAGAGAAAACGACAAACAGCTGCCTCTGATTGAGAACGAATATAGGCAACCATAGACATATAAAACCCTAGGCATACAAAAAACCCTAGACATACAAAAAAAAACTAGACAATACAAAAACTAAACAAACCACCCTCGTCACACCCTGACCTAACCAAAGTAAGAAAGAAAACAAAGATAACTAAGGTCAACTAAGGCCCCTCCCTCCAAAGGTGCGGACTCCCGGCCGCAAACCTAAACCTATATGGGAGGGTCTGGGTGGGCATCTAACTTCGGTGGCGGCTCTAGTTCTGGACGCCGCCCCCCTTCTTTACACTGAGCCCTCCGCCCTTGTAGCACTGACCCGTGGATCATCGACGGAGGCTCTGGACTGCGGATCCTCGCCGTAGGCCCCGGGCTGGTTACACTCGCTGCGTGGATCATCGCCGGAGGTTCTGGACTGGGGACCGTCGCTGGAGACCCCGGGCTGGGGACCGTCGCTGGAGACCCCAGGCTGGGGACCGTCACTGGAGGCTCCGGACTGCGGATTGTCGCTGGAGGCTCCGGACTGGGGATCGTCGCTGGAGGCTCCGGACTGTGGCCCGTCGCTGGAGGTTCCGGACTGTGGCCCGTCGTTGGAAGTTCCAGACTGGGGCCCATCTTTGGAGGTTCCGGACTGTGGCCCGTCGTTGGAGGTTCCGGACTGTGGCCCATCGTTGGAAGTTCCGGACTCTGGCCCATCCTTGGAGGTTCCGGACTGTGGCCCGTCGTTGGAGGTTCCGGACTGTGGCCCGTCATTGGAGGTTCAGGTCTGTGAACTGTCGCCGGAAGCTCTGGACTGGGTACTGTCGCTGGACGCTCTGGACTGGGTACTGTCGCCGGACGCTCTGGCCTAGGTACTATCGCCAGACTGGGGATCGTTGCTGGAGGCTCCGGACTGGGGATCGTCACTGGAGGCTCTGGACTGTGGCCCGTCGCTGGAGGCTCCGGACTGTGGCCCTTCATTGGAGTCTCCAGACTGTGGCCCGTCATTGGAGGTTCCGGACTGTGGCCCGTCGTTGGAAGTTCCGGACTGTGGCCCGTTGTTGGAGGTTCCGGACTGTGGTTCGTCATTGGAGGTTCCGGACTGTGGCCCGTCGTTGGAGGTTCCGGACTGTGGCCCGTCGTTGGAAGTTCCGGACTGTGGCCCGTCGTTGGAGGTTCCGGACTGTGGCCCGTCGTTGGAAGTTCCGGACTGTGTCCCGTCGTTGGAGGTTCCGGACTGTGGCTCGTCGTTGGAGGTTCCGGACTGTGGCCCGTCGTTGGATGTTCCGGACTGTGGCCCGTCGTTGGAAGTTCCGGACTGTGGCCCGTCGTTGGAGGTTCCGGACTGTGGCCCGTCGTTGGAGGTTCCGGTCTGTGAACTGTCGCCGGAAGCTCTGGACTGGGTACTGTCGCCGGACGCTCTGGACTGGGTACTGTCGCCGGACGCTCTGGACTGGGTACTGTCGCCGAACGCTCTGGACTGGGTACTGTCGCCGAACGCTCTGGACTGGGTACTGTCACCGGACGCTCTGGACTGGGATACTGTTGCCAGAAGCTCTGGACTAGGTACTATCGCCGGACTGGGGATCGTCTCTGGAGGCTATGTAGGCACTGTGTAGTTAGTCACTATGTGGTAACTGTGTAGTTAACAAATTACACAGTGCCTACACAGTAACTAATGACTCAGTGGCTACATAGTAACACATGACCCAATGCCTGCATAGTAACAAATTCCACAGTGTCAACATAGTAATTAATGACACAGTGCCTACATAGTATCAAATGACACAGTGCCTACATAGTGCCTAACGATACAGTGCCTACATAGCAACAAATGCAACATTTTTACAAACGACACAGTGACTACATAGTATCTAACTACAGAGTGCACTACACAGCAACTAATATCGCAGTGCCTTAATAGTATTTAATGACACAGTGCCTACATAGTAACAAATGACACGGTGCTTACATAGTAACAAATTACACAGTGCCTACATAGTAACTATGACACACTGCATACAAAATAACAAATGACACATTGCCTACATAGTATCAAATGACACATGACCTACATAGTAGCAAATAACACAGTGCCTACATAGTATTTAATGACACAAGTAACAAATGGAACAGTGTCCTACATAGTAACAAATGACACGGTGCTTACATAGTAACTAACTACACAGTACCTACATAGTATCAAATTACACAGTGCCTAAATAGTATCAACTGACACAGTTCCTACACAGTAACAAATTACACAGTGCCTACATAGTAACTATGACACACTGCATACAAAATAACAAATGACACATTGCCTACATAGTATCAAATGACACATTACCTACATAGTAGCAAATAACACAGTGCCTACATAGTATTTAATGACACAAGTAACAAATGGAACAGTGTCCTACATAGTAACAAATGACACAGTGCCTACATAATAACAAACTACACAGTTCCTATACAGTAACAAATTACACAATGCCTACATTATTATTAATGACACAGTGCCTACATGGTAATTACAACACAGTGCCTACATAGTAACAAATAACACAGTGTCTAGAAAGTAACACATGGCAAAGTGTCCTACATAGTAACAAATGACACAGTGCTTACATAGTAACTAACAACACAGGGCCTACATAGTAACAAATGACACCTTGCCTACATAGCAACAATTGACACAGTGCCTACATAGTAACAAATTACACAGTTCCTATATAGTAACACATGACACAGTGCCTACATTATAACTAACTGCACAGTGCCTACATAGTAACTAACTACACAGTGCCTACATAGTAGCTAACAATACAGTGCCTACATAGTAACAATTGACACAGTGCATATATAGTAACAAATTACACAGTGCCTACATAGTATCAAATGACACAGTGCCTACATAGTAACTAACTACACAGTGCCTACATAGTAACAAATGACACCTTGCCCACATAGCAACAATTGACACAGTGCCTACATAGTAACAAATTACACAGTTCCTATATAGTAACACATGACACAGTGCCTACATTATAACTAACTGCACAGTGCCTACATAGTAACTAACTACACAGTGCCTACATAGTAGCTAACAATACAGTGCCTACATAGTAACAATTGACACAGTGCATATATAGTAACAAATTACACAGTGCCTACATAGTATCAAATGACACAGTGCCTACATAGTAACTAACTACACAGTGCCTACATAGTAACAAATGACACCTTGCCCACATAGCAACAATTGACACAGTGCCTACATAGTAACAAATTACACAGTTCCTATATAGTAACACATGACACAGTGCCTACATTATAACTAACTGCACAGTGCCTACATAGTAACTAACTACACAGTGCCTACATAGTAGCTAACAATACAGTGCCTACATAGTAACAATTGACACAGTGCCTATATAGTAACAAATTACACAGTGCCTACATAGTAACTAACTACACAGTGCCTACATAGCAACTAACAACACAGTGCCTACATAGTGTCTAACGACACAGTGCCTACATAGCAACAAATGAGACAGTGCCTACATTTTACTAACGACACAGTGACTACATAGTAACTAACTAGAGAGTGCACTACACAGCAACTAACATCATAGTGCCTACATAGTAACAAATGACACAGTGTTTACATAATAACTAACTACACCGTGCCTACATAGTATCAAATTACACAGTGCCTAAATAGTATCAATTGACACAGTGCCTACATAGTAACAACTGACACAGTGCCTACATAGTAACTATGACATAGTTCCTACAAAGTAACAAATCACGCAGTTCCTACAAAGTATCAATTGACACAGTGCCTACATAGTCACAAATGACACAGTGCCTATACTGTATATTAGTAAATGACACAGTGCCTATTTAGTAACTAATGACACAGTGCCTACATATTAACTATCAACACAGTGCCTATAAAGTAAGAAATGACACAGTGCCTACATAGTAACTAATGACACAATGCCTACATAGTAACCAACGACACAGTGCCTACATAGTAACTCATAGCAGATCCTCTCAAGCTCTGTCAGGTTGGATGGGGAGCATCGCTGCACAGGTATTTTCATGTCTCTCCAGAGATGTTAGATCGGGTTCAAGTCTGGGCTCTGGCTAGGCCACTCAAGGACCTGTCCCGAAGCCACTCCTGCGTTGTCTTGGCTGATTGCTTAGGGTCATTGTCCTGTCGGAAGGTGAACCTTCGCCCCAGTCTGAGGTCCTGAGGTCAAGGATCTCTCTGTCCTTTGCTATGTTCATCTTTAACTCAATCCTGACTAGTCTCCCAGTCCCTGCCGCTGAAAAACATCCCCACAGCATGACGCTGCCAGCACCATGCTTCACCGTAGAGATGGTACCAGATTTCCTCCAGTCGTGACGGTTGGCAGTCAGGCAAAATAGTTCAATCTTGGTTTCATCAGACCAGATAATCTTGTTTCTCATTGTTTGACAGCCTTTAGGTGCCTGTCTCTGAGCTCTGCAGACAATTCCATGGCTTGGTTTTTACTCTGACATGCTCTCACTTGTGGGATCATAAATGTGACTCACCACCTGGATTTGGTCTTGTATAGCAATATTTTAAATTGTGTTTTTTACATCGGATAAAAGTAGAGACTCAGAGCTACAAAATGGTATATCATATAATACATTTTTGAGGAACAATGGGAAAGTAATTCTGCTTTGAAAGTTGATAAACTTCTAAACTCGCAATTGAGAAAATGGACTTTGAATGTTTTGGTACATGTCTACACCCATTCTCTGTCTACACCCATTCAGCATCGTTCACACCCTCTTACGCTTTAGCCCCACTAATCTCGTTTCGCTCTCAGCTCGTTCAGAGCGCACACATGACACTCTGGCCGATGATTTGTTTACCTCTGGATAATATGAAAACGGCCTGGCCAGCTCTGCTGGAAACAATTTCATTCTGCTTTTCAGCCGACGTTTACTGACACCGACGTATTCAACGGGTGTTGTACACTTTAGCTTAAGAGATGTAGATAGCTTGGTAGGTAAACAATGAACCTAGCTAGATAAACAACATGTAAGATAGCTAACGTTACGTGACATGTGTTAACGAGCCAGCCAGCTAACGTTAGCTAGTTAAACAACAATGAACAGTGCCAAATCATGTCGTTACTACCCTGCGTGATTAAGCTGGGAGCTAACCAACCAGGTTCAATGTTAGCTAGCTAACATTAGGATCTAACTAGCAAAGCAAACGGCTTTGGGATACGAATAATAACGTCATACATGTAACGCCAGCTAGGGAGCCAGCCAGCTAACGTTAGCTAGCTAGCTAACAGTACACTTAAGCTTAAGACATGCAGCTAGCTCGCTAGGTAAACAATGAACCTAGCTAGGTAAACAACGTGTAAGATCACACATGTTCAAATGGCTCTCCTGTGAAGTCGTGACTTCCGACATATGCCTAGTTTCCCTAAACGGGTCACAAATAAGCGGGTGAGCGCCTTTACAAATCATGTCCAATCAATTGAATTTACCACAGGTGGACTTCAAACCAGTTGCTGCGAGCAAACCCGGATCCGGGATCCTATTTATAGACCTAAGCTCATTACCATAACGCAACATTAACTATTACTGAAAATCGCAAATGAAATGAAATAAATATGCTAGCTCTCAAGCTTAGCCTTTTGTTAACAACACTGTCATCTCAGATTTTCAAAATATGCTTTTCAACCATAGCAAAACAAGCATTTGTGTAAGAGTATTGATACCTAGCGTAGCATTTAGCGTAGCATTCAGCATGCAACATTTTCAGAAAAACAAGAAAAGCCTTCAAATAAAATAATTTACCTTTGAAGAACTTCAGATGTTTTCAATGAGGACACTCTCAGTTAGATAGCAAATGTTCAGTTTTTCCAAAAAGATTCTTTGTGTATTAGAAATCGCTCCGTTTTGTACATCACGTTTGGCTACCAAAAAAACCTGTATCCAGGAGTGTATTTATCCCTGCAAGCTCATTAGCATAACGCAACGTTAACTATTCATGAAAATCGCAAATGAAATGAAATAAATATGCTAGCTCTCAAGCTTAGCCTTTTGTTAACAACACTGTCATCTCAGATTTTCAAAATATGCTTCTCAACCATAGGAAAACAATCATTTGTGTAACAGTAGCTAGCTAGCGTAGCATTTAGCGTTAGCATTAGCGTTAGCATTTAGCAGGCAACATTTTCACAAAAAACAGAAAAGCATTCAAATAAAATAATTTACCTTTGAAGAACTTCAGATGTTTTCAATGAGGAGACTCTGTTAGATAGCAAATGTTCAGTTTTTCCTGAAAGATTATTTGTTTAGGAGAAATTGCTCCGTTTGGTGCGTCACGTTTGGCTACCAAAAAACCCCGAAAATCCAGTCATCAATAGGCCAAACTTTTTTCCAAATTAACTCCATAATATCGACTGAAACATGGCAAACGTTGTTTAGAACCAATCCTCAAGGTGTTTTTCACATATTTCTTCGATGATATATCCTTCGTGGAAGTGTGCTTTCTGTTCTGAATCCCAGGAGAAAATGACCGCAACTGAAGATTACGCACTAATTTAGACAAAGGACACCGGGCGGACCCCTGGAAAATGTAGTCTCTTATGGCCAATCTTCCAATGATATGCCTACAAATACGTCACAATGCTGCAGACATCTTGAAGAAACGACAGAAAGCGTTCCTGCTGCATTCACAGCCATATAAGGAGACATTTGAAAACAGAGCTTCAGGATTTCTGCTCATTTCCTGTTTGAAGTTTCATCTTGGTTTCGCCTGTATAATGAGTTCTGTGGCACTCACAGATAATATCTTTGCAGTTTTGGAAACGTTAGACTGTTTTCTTTCCAAAGCTGTCAATTATATGCATAGTCGAGCATCTTTTCATGACAAAATATTTAATTTGCTAAAATTTCAAAAAACTGTTTTCACTTTGCCATTATGGGATACTGTGTGTAGACTGATGAGGGAATTTAAAAATAATACATTTTAGAATAAGGCTGTAACAAAATGTGGGAAAAGGAAAGGGATCTGAACACTTTCCGAATGTATATATAGTTTAATAGTCAGGTTGTGCGCTACTGGTAAGAAGTCAGGTGCAGGAGAGCGGAGAGTTGTGATCAGGCACACACTTTAATTAGCAGAAGTAACAACAGACGGACGCAACTGCGTCAAAAACCTCCAGCCAAATGGCAAAAGTGCAAAGCGCGACACCAGTGACAATAATGCATAAGTCAAACAATTACCCACACTCGGGTTCCACACGGTACCCAGGGGAAAACCAACCCAGGGAAAAACCAGCCTGGCGCGTAACACGAAAACATGCAACGAAACATTTCCACACAAAGACATGGGGGAAACAGAGGGAAATGTATGTAGTGTGATTAGGGAATGTAAACCAGGTGTGCGGGGAAACAAGACAAAACAAATGGAACAATGACAAAGGAAGAGGCGATGGCTAGAAGACCGGTGACGTAGACTGCCGAACGCCGCCCGAACAAGGAGAGGAGCCGACTTTGGCGGAAGTCGTGACAATAATAGTATATAGTATAGTATTTTATTTATTTTTTATGTAAATGTTTGTGCCTTTAGTTGTAGTTTAAAACATTTTTGGTATGTATATATATACATTTATATATACATTTATATATACATTTATATATACATTTATATATACATATAAACATCCGATGCCCGTATACATGTATAACATACCGTATATGTATATACATACACACATTTACATAAGAAATACAAATAAAAGTTAACTATTCTGGTTCTACCATTAGGAAAGGCCTTCAGAAGCTGTGAGTGTCTGTCTTAATAGACCACCCTGTAAATTTGGCATAGCCCCACACGAATCCATTATGAAATTGACAGAAATCGATATGCTCTTTCTTCATCTAAACTGGCTGGCTACAAATTGTAGTGTTCTGAGAGTTGTGGGGCATGTCTCTAGGGCTTTCCACATTATCATGCAGATCCTCTTCCATATATAGTTGAGCAGCGTAATAACCACTAATGTCAAATTATGCAGCATTTTTGCCTTATTTTATCTGTGGGTGGAACCAATTGGCCCACTGTACAACATCAGAAGGGGTTAATCCATACAAACGTTGAAACACATATTGCTTACACAGGGAGTTAATAAGACCAACATATTATTAGCTTCATAACATTCCCCCATAATAATGTGGCCTCCTGTCAATCATTGACACAATTAAATTGTTTAATGAATAAATTTGCATTGATAATGGGAGGGTTGTGGTGAACATCTGGCTGCAGCAGTTTAATGGCATACCTTGCATCAGATGCCCATATGGAATGTGAACGGAAAGGCTGTTTTTGAAGCTAACTAAATGAAAAGTATCACTCAAATTAATTTGCCTCGTTTGACAGAGAGAAAATCACTAAGTAAGAGAGATTCTGGCATATTACAAGCTCTGTGGCTAATTGCTATAGGAGGAGCTATTTTTCTGCCACTCCCCCCCCCAACCCGAAAAAATGCCTCCTGTTCGTATAAGTCACTGGTAACAGTTTCTTCCTCAGTGCATTTCAATATTGCAAATGCATCAGGATTTTCCTCGACAGTGCCGAATGAAATGCAAATCAGCCTGCTAGCAATATAACATCTGGCTGAGTTATTTTTTTTACAAATCTTCATACGTTTCCACAATTAAAATGAACAATTGCCACTACATTGCTCATTTTACCGGCACAGTCTCTATTGCCAAGATATACATTTCAAAATGACTGGCTGAAGAGAGGATGAGGATATAATTATGCAGCATGTGAAATGAAGACATCAGTGTCGTTACTACATGCCGACGTGAAAAATCACGTAATGGTATGCAACAAAATCACTTCCCAAAACCTTCTATAAATATTCATGTTGTGGTAAAATGTCAAATGAATTCAGGTTCCAAATCTTTCAGTATTTTTCCCCCTCCATGACTATTGTAATTGATTATATTAACAGAACGTCATGCAAAGTTTGGCAAAGTAAGGTAGACGTGCGGGAACCTAACAGTTTTGTGTTTCTAGAAAGTATGAGGCTGTCTTTATAACTCTTGAGTGCAATAAGAATATTTAGATACAATGTACAAAAATGTGTCCCATATAAGATACACATAGAAACACTGTCATTAGTAGGGTACTGTATGACCATAATTGCCTGTCAAATAGAACAAACACTTACATTTCTCCATGCACCCAGCTCAGATCCAAGATGGCTTCCTTTACAGTGTTTCCTCCTACTGCAGTTTACCTGCTAAATCTCATCAGCCCATTCTCACAGATTACATCATGTTCAGTGATCCATGAGGAACGTATAGTGGAAGGCAATATGATGAAATTTTTCACATATCAGTTATAAACTGAAGACAGGCTGGAAGGAGAGAAGAAGAAGTCAATTCAAACAGGGCCAATTGTTCACTGGCTTTCCCAGAGGTCCTGAAACTTGGAAAACAGTCGTCCCCCGAGATGCCGGCGTAAAAAGAAATAGAGTACAAACAACATTGCAGCTCTCAAAGTGAACGAGCCAGCTGTAAAGGACTGATTATGATGGAGCAATGCAGGCAGGCTACAGGGAGACTAAGCTCTTCAGTGATTAGAGAATCAGCAATTGAGAGGAGAGGAGCCATCATGAACATAATTGTATTCACATCAAACACATAACACCTCTCTCCCAGTGCCGAGGTGCGGTAGCCTGGAGCCATAGAGGTGGATTACAGCACATGCCGCTAATAAAAACCTCATTAATGTTGTTATTACTGTATGTGAACTGTGTATTGTGAGACACTTAGATGCACTGCTGACATTGTGTCTACAGATGTAGCTTATTAAAGTGCATTTGTGTCTTTGTGTGTATTTCATTCATTGCTTGCTTTTGACTTTTTGTCCTGGAACTTCTTGTAGAACCGGATAACAAGGTGGATATTTAACGAGACATTGTCACTTCATCTATCAAAGGCGTCTGCTTTCTGTTGCCACAAGCGGGGGAAACAAAGCACGAGAGAGAGAGAGAGAGCAAAAGAGAGAGAGAGAGAGAGAGAGAGAGAGAGAGAGAGAGAGAGAGAGAGAGAGATCAGAAAATGTCTGTGTGAGAGTATGTTAGGATTACAACTTAAAATGAGGGTTGATTTCAAAACAGACAAAGCTGTATCTGCCAAGTGGCAGGGAGTGGCAGGAATGTCCTAATTTTCCCAGTTTGTCCGCTGGTGGGACAATATGGATGGTCTGGCATATGACCCCGCTAACCCACGCAGGCTCCTCTGTGCTAGTAACACACTGCTCTGCATTGTGCACTGAGCCAGGGCCTATCCCTGTGCATGCTGTACAATGTGGGTGTCAATTAGGGATCGGGGGCTCTCCTACATCCAAACTCCCATTGGTAGTGTCCCATTGAGGGGAGCACTTCCTGAAACACACCTCACCTTCCAGTGACCTCATCTACCACTTCCAGATCTGAAGCCTCAACAATGTAGATCCTGTACAGAAATAATCCTATTGTACCTCAAGGGCCTTGACATGGGGGATGAGTGTGTAGATGTGGAATAGTGAATTGGTTGAGATTATGAATCCGGTCTTGTTGAAGTGGTTAAACTATAATGCCCATCAACACTAAATTTGTCTGAGGGAAAACCTCTGTCGATTTTTTCCAATGCGCACTTTACTTCTGTAAATCATCTATGATTGGCATTGCAGTCATTGACAAAATATTCTACAATTCCTCTAGCTATATGGCGCATAACAGTTTGATTAAAATTCATTCGAAGACAGTAGGCCTACCAGTAACTGTCTGTAGAAGGACACATTCTGAATACTCCTTTGTCACACAAAATGTTTCAACAAAGCACTTATGTGCTCCCCTACAGTCTTGAAAAAAGGGTTCCAAAAGTGTTCTTCGGCTGTCCACATAGGGTTCTACATGGAACCCAAAAGGGTTTAACCTGGAAACAAAAATGGTTATTCAAAGGGTTCTCCTATGGGGACAGCTGAAGAACCCTTTTAGGTTCTAGATAGCATATTTTTTTCAAAGAGTGTACAAGAACACACAACTGGAAGTAACTATCGTCTATCATTTATTCTGGCCCGTCTCCCAAACCATTAATTGTACTCAGTTCATTATCAACTTTGAATAAGTCTAACGACGACTGATACTTTGAACATTTACGGAAAAGGTGCCCACTCTTGAACCATTATTCACTTCTAATGACTGACCTGTCTATACTCTTCTTCTCCCTCTTCCTTGTAAGCAAAACACGGGAGCTGGTTTTCTCACCCTGCGAATGCGTTGCAACGTAGCTTCGCCGGGCTGTTAATCTGTTTGCACATTTGCGGCGCTAACAATGTGTTGACAACACGCTGACATCACCCAGATGTCAGCCGCATCTGCCTCCTCCGGCCCATGAATATTAATCAGACCAGGCAGCCAGGGCTACTTCTTTTCCTCGGATTGTTCCCTCTTTCACTTGGCTCTCTATCTCTCTCACTCCTTCAGTTTCTATCCCCCTCTTTATCCGTCTGCCCTGGTGTCTAAGCCGTTCCCTCTTTCACTTGTCTCTCTCTCTCTCTCCTGCCCCTTTGATTATATCTCTTCCGTGTCCCCTACTCTCTAACCCTGTCTTTCTCTTCATGTCTATCCATGTCTCAATTTATCTCCCACAGTCTTGAAGACCCTCTTTCCATGTCTCTATCTATCTCCCACAGTCTATAAGACCCTCTGTCCTTGTCTCCTCTTTCTGCATCCCTTTCCATCTACCCTGTCTGCAACTCCCCTCTCTGATTCACTCAATATTTATTCCCTTTTTCTCCATCTTCCCAGATCTCCCACTTTCTACTGAATTCAAAGTCAAATCCGACCTTAAAATCTGTGGTTGCAACCTGAATGTAACCCCATTGACATCAATGCATGATTTACGTGAAAATCTGAGTTAAGCATGCAAATCTCAAGTTAGCATTGGGCCAAGTTTTACTTTCCTGTAAACCTTCTATGGGATTTGTGACTTTGTATGGACGTGCTCAGTGGTGGAAAAAGTACAAGTATAAGTAAAGATACCTTAATAGAAAATGACTCAAGTAAAAGTGAAAGTCACCCAGTAAAATACTACTTGAGTAAAAGTCTAAAAGCATTTGGAGTCTAGAAGAATTTGGTTTTAAATATACTTAAGAATCAAAAGTAAAAGTATAAATTGTTTCAAATTCTTTATATTAAAAAAACCAGACAGCATCATTTTATTATTATTATTATTATTATTATTATTATTATTATTTTATTTTACGGACAGCCAGGACCACACACCAACACTCAGACATAATTTACAAATATAGCATGATCCTCCAGATCAGAGGCAGTAGGGATGACCAGGGATGTTCTCTTGATAAGTTTGTGAATTAGGCCATTTTCCTGTCCTGCTATGCATTCAAAATGTAACGAGCACTTTTGGATATCAGAGAAAATGTATGGAGTAAAAAGTACATTATTTTCTTTAAGAATGTAGTGGGTTACTTTGAAGTATTTTTACTTAAGTACTTTACACCACTGGACGTGCAAAGCAATGTAGGGAATCTTCTATGTGCCTGGAGCACATCGGTAGCTTCTTAAGTCATTAAATATAGAGCACATTATTGTTCTGAATCATGCACTCACCTTCCATTGATCTTTACTTTAATAAAACTCTCAGCTAATACACAGTTGCCAGTTGAAGGGCATTCCTTTCTGCTCTCTGCTAATTGCAATTATATAAGACAGAGGAAGAGGGATACAAGGCTCAAGCAATGGATGTGGGAATGGAACATCCAGAAGATGAGGTAATCCTTGTTTAACGATTGGTTTTAATGGCCGCAGTGCTAATGAATTCACATCAGTTCTATTTCAATTCCAGTACATTCATAAAGTTCAATTAAATGCAGTTGATGATTATTTTATTTATCACCACATTCCTACCTGTTGTCACGAGATGGCCATTCTAGAATGGACAAAAGTATCAACAGGGCAAATCAATACAGTGCCTTGCGTAAGTATTTGGCCCCTTTGAACTTTGCGACCTTAAGCCACATTTCAGGCTTCAAACATAAAGATATAAAACTGTATTTTTTTGTGAAGAATCAACAACAAGTGGGACACAATCATGAAGTGGAACGACATTTATTGGATATTTCAAACTTTTTTAACAAATCAAAAACTGAAAAATTGGGCGTGCAAAATTATTCAGCCCCCTTAAGTTAATACTTTGTAGCGCCACCTTTTGCTATGATTACAGCTGTAAGTCGCTTGGGGTATGTCTCTATCAGTTTTGCACATCGAGAGACTGACATTTTTTCCCATTCCTCCTTGCAAAACAGCTCGAGCTCAGTGAGGTTGGATGGAGAGCATTTGTAAACAGCAGTTTTCAGTTCTTTCCACAGATTCTCGATTGGATTCAGGTCTGGACTTTGACTTGGCCATTCTAACACCTGGATATGTTTATTTTTGAACCATTCCATTGTAGATTTTGCTTTATGTTTTGGATCATTGTCTTGTTGGAAGACAAATCTCCGTCCCAGTCTCAGGTCTTTTGCAGACTCCATCAGGTTTTCTTCCAGAATGGTCCTGTATTTGGCTCCATCCATCTTCCCTGTCCCTGCTGAAGAAAAGCAGGCCCAAACCATGATGCTGCCACCACCATGTTTGACAGTGGGGATGGTGTGTTCAGCTGTGTTGCTTTTACGCCAAACATAACGTTTTGCATTGTTGCCAAAAAGTTCAATTTTGGTTTCATCTGACCAGAGCACCTTCTTCCACATGTTTGGTGTGTCTCCCAGGTGGCTTGTGGCAAACTTTAAACAACACTTTTTATGGATATCTTTAAGAAATGGCTTTCTTCTTGCCACTCTTCCATAAAGGCCAGATTTGTTCAATATACGACTGATTGTTGTCCTATGGACAGAGTCTCCCACCTCAGCTGTAGATCTCTGCAGTTCATCCAGAGTGATTATGGGTCTCTTGGCTGCATCTCTGATCAGTCTTCTCCTTGTATGAGCTGAAAGTTTAGAGGGACGGCCAGGTCTTGGTAGATTTGCAGTGGTCTGATACTCCTTCCATTTCAATATTATCGCTTGCACAGTGCTCCTTGGGATGTTTAAAGCTTGGGAAATATTTTTGTATCCAAATCCGGCTTTAAACTTCTTCACAACAGTATTTCGGACCTGCCTGGTGTGTTCCTTGTTCTTCATGATGCTCTCTGCGCTTTTAACGGACCTCTGAGACTATCACAGTGCAGGTGCATTTATACGGAGACTTGATTACACACAGGTGGATTGTATTTATCATCATTAGTCATTTAGGTCAACATTGGATCATTCAGAGATCCTCACTGAACTTCTGGAGAGAGTTTGCTGCACTGAAAGTAAAGGGGCTGAATAATTTTGCACGCCCAATTTTTCAGTTTTTGATTTGTTAAAAAAGTTTGAAATATCCAATAAATGTCGTTCCACTTCATGATTGTGTCCCACTTGTTGTTGATTCTTCTTTATTGCGTGGCCAACATAACATCATTCCATCTAGTAAAGTACGACAGGAAAATAGAAGCACAGTTTATCTTGTCTCCCAATAAGGTAAAATGTAGTAAGGAAAGTGCAACCTAGTCTCCTCCCACCACCAACACACTATTCATTCACAACCTCCCAGGCTTATTCCCTGTGACTGTGTTAGAGTCATGATATGGAGTTCATGCTCAAGATGAATATTGGTGGCATCACACAGATTAGCCCTAATGTGTGAGGGTTAATTGCCATAATCAAGAGGGGTTAATTAGTCTGTCTGTGTCTACAACCGACCGCAAGTGTTATCACAGCACTGCCGCTGGCTTGGTTGATTGACACAAGCCTTCACCTCTTTTGCAATTAGGCCGACTCGACAGAGGCGATAACGTAGGGTTAAATATTCACTGTGAGCTCACCAGAGAGAGAGATGATAGGTAAAGTGATAACCCTCTCTCTGAGGTATATGGGTTTGAGGTTGTCACTGAGGGAGGTGACATCGATGGTCAGAAGATAACTTTCCCTTTCATGGCCATCACCGACCCCAAAAACACTCACTCAACCACACAGTTGGTTAAAAAAAATATATATATAATCTGTGAACAGGTTCATTAATTACCAGTGCTGGAAAAAGTACCCCGTTGTCATACTTGAGTAAAAGTAGAGATACCTTAATAGAAAATGACTCAAGTAAAAGTGAAAGTCACCCAGTAAAATACTACTTGAGTAAAAGTCTAAAAGCATTTGGATTTAATTATGCTGAAGTATCAAAGTAAAAATACAAATACTTTCAAATTCCTTATACTAAGCAAACCAGATGGCACCATATTCTTACTTTTCTTTTTATTTACAGAAAGCCAGGGCCACACTCCAACACTCCAACACATAATTTACAAACGAAGCATGTGTGTTTAGTGAGTCCGCCAGATCAGAGGCTGTAGGGATGACCAGGGATGTTGTCTTGATTAGCGTGTGAATTGGACCCTTTTCCTGTCCTGTTAAGCATTCAAAATGTAACGTGTACTTTTGTGTGTCAGGGAAAATGTATGGAGTAAAAAGTACATTGTTTTCTTTAGGAATGTGGTGATGTAAAAGTAAAATTAGTCAAAAATAGAAATAGTAATGTAAAGTACAGATACCTCAAAAACGATTTAAGTAGTACTACAAATATAAATACTATAAAGTATTTTTACTTAAGTACTTTACACAACTGTTAATTATAAGTGCAGTACACACATTTATTTCACTCATTATTCTCAATGGTGTTTGGTCTGTATTTGATTGACTAGCAGCCTGTGTGTGTTTTTGAGAAGGGTTCCCATGGTGCAAAGGGTTTCCATGGTGCAAAGGGTTTCCATGGTGCAAATCGTTTCCCTGGTGCAAAGAGTTTCCATGCTGCAAAGGGTTTCCATGGTGCAAAGGGTTTCCATGGTACAAATAGTTTCCATGGTGCAAAGGGTTTCCATGGTGCAAAGAGTTTCCATGGTGCAAATAGTTTCCATGTTGCAAAGGGTTTCCATGGTGCAAAGGGTTTCCATGGTGCAAAGTGTTTCCATGGTGCAAAGGCTTTCCATGCTGCAAAGGGTTTCCATGGTGCAAAGGGTTTCCATGGTACAAATAGTTTCCATGGTGCAAAGGGTTTCCATGGTGCAAAGGGTTTCCATGGTGCAAAGGGTTTCCATGGTGCAAAGTGTTTCCATGGTGCAAAGGGTTTCCATGCTGCAAAGGGTTTCCATGGTGCAAAGAGTTTCCCTGGTGCAAAGGGTTTCCTTTGTGCAAAGAGTTTCCTTGGTGCAAAGGGTTTCCATGGTGCAAAGAGTTTCCTTGGTGCAAAGGGTTTCCTTGGTGCAAAGGGTTTCCATGGTGCAAAGAGTTTCCCTGGTGCAAAGGGTTTCCTTGGTGCAAAGGGTTTCCTTGGTGCAAAGGGTTTCCATGGTGCAAAGAGTTTCCCTGGCGCAAAGGGTTTCCATGGTGCAAAGAGTTTCCTTGGTGCAAAGGGTTTCCATGGTGCAAAGAGTTTCCATGGTGCAAAGAGTTTCCATGGTGCAATGGGTTTCCCTGTGCAAAGAGTTTCCCTAGTGCAAAGGGTTTCCATGGTGCAAAGGGTTTCCATGGTGCAAAGAGTTTCCATGGTGCAAAGAGTTTCCATGGTGCAAATGGTTTCCATGGTGCAAAGAGTTTCCCTGGTGCAATGGGTTTCCATGGTGCAAAGAGTTTCCATGGTGCAAAGGGTTTCCATGGTGCAAAGAGTTTCCATGGTGCAAAGGGTTTCCATGGTGCAAATCGTTTCCCTGGTGCAAAGAGTTTCCCTGGTGCAAAGAGTTTCCATGGTGCAAAGGGTTTCCATGGTGCAAAGAGTTTCCATGGTGCAAAGGGTTTCCATGGTGCAAATCGTTTCCCTGGTGCAAAGAGTTTCCATGGTGCAAATCGTTTCCCTGGTGCAAAGGGTTTCCATGGTGCAAATCGTTTCCCTGGTGCAAAGGGTTTCCATGGTGCAAATCGTTTCCCTGGTGCAAAGAGTTTCCATGGTGCAAAGGGTTTCCATGGTGCAAAGAGTTTCCATGGTGCAAATCGTTTCCCTGGTGCAAAGAGTTTCCCTAGTGCAAAGGGTTTCCATGGTGCAAAGGGTTTTCATGGTGCAAAGGGTTTCCATGGTGCAAAGGGTTTCCATGGTGCAAAGGGTTTCCATGGTGCAATGGGTTTCCATGGTGCAAATGGTTTCCATGGTGCAAAGAGTTTCCATGGTGCAAAGGGTTTCCATGGTGCAAATGGTTTCCATGGTGCAAAGAGTTTCCGTGGTGCAAAGAGTTTCCCTGGTGCAAAGGGTTTCCATGGTGCATATCGTTTCCATGGTGCAAAGAGTTTCCATGGTGCAATGGGTTTCCATGGTGCAAAGGGTTTCCATGGTGCAAAGAGTTTCCATGGTGCAAAGGGTTTTCATGGTGCAAAGGGTTTCCTTGGTGCAAAGAGTTTCCCTAGTGCAAAGGGTTTCCATGGTGCAAAGGGTTTCCTTGGTGCAACAGTGATTCGAGGATAATGGCAGGTTTCTCAATGTGTTATCAAATGCACAGCAGCACATCTTGCCTGGCCCCCCTGTGGACAGTTGCTGCTATCACAAACAGCTCCTGTTAAACTGCAAGGCCATTAGAATGCATGCTCCTAACCTTCTTACCATACACTAAACTAAAACATCACCCACATGTCCATTTTCATTCAAACTATTTATTTATTATTTTGTATTTGTTGCTGAAATGATCTGTTATGAAAAACATGGGAAATGATTTTACACTGCAACACAATTGCTGTACAGTAGGCTATTTCTTCTGTATATTCATTCTGGTGTGAGCCAGTGAGCATATTATTTAGACCAGCTTGAGTACTTGTCTGGAAATGATGTTTATTGGACTTTATTTGAATGACATTCATGTAGTTTATAGCCAGTGCAACACAAACAAAGTGTTTTTGAATTGATAAAAAGTGGCTTTTTAAACATCAAACTAGACTGTAAGAATATAGTACGTCCCCCTCATCTACTTTACCTTCTGTCTGTCGGAACATGTTACATCAATAAATTATGTTGAAGGTACATGTAAAAAAAAATAAGTCATCCTGACATGTATGGCAAATGAATAATGGAAACACTGTTTTTTTTTAAACTTTCCTTTGTCCTTCTTAAACATCTCCCATGTTTGAACCTGAAGGCACTTCAATGAAACAATGCGTTTTCAGATCCAGCAGTAAGTGGTACAGCTGGTTTCTACTTTGTTATTACATGAAATTACCCGCTTTGTGTCTGCTATGCCTCTTGGGATTGGTTCACAGAATTGCACAAAAGAGGAACTAAAATGCTCTGGGTGATTTTAATCCCTAGAGGAAGGAGGGGGGGGGGGGGAATCAATGACAGACAGTATTTTGACTGGAAGCTACTGTAACTGCAGCTGCCATCTTGACGTAGCTGAAGTCAACCACAGTTTCTCGCCACTATTCACGAGCCTCTCTGACAGGGTGGCTTTGAAATTTTTACCAGGGCCCGAATGCTCTTGTTGCAAAGACTGAGATGTGATGTGTGATGACACTGTTGATTCATGAGACTCATTCACTGAAAATATGACTGGTGAGAAAGTGAAGCTAAGCAATCCGATGGACAGAGTACAAATGGTACACCAGAGAGATGTTGTGATACAGCTGCAGTCTGCCTTCTGTGTTTTTTTATCCAGGTGAAAATTCACCTGCACTGGTAAAGGAAAAACTAAAATAAGACGTTTTTAAAGAGTGATCCATACTCACTTCGGTGAGTATGCTGTTTTTCTAGTCTAAAGTCAGGTCTAACAAATTCCAACATGTTGGAGGGACAGCCTGTAACATGTGTTTAGCCAAAAGGACCACACATCCTCCCTCATGCTAAAGTTTGTCTGTGTCAAGATATTGGACATTTCCATGAAGAAAAAGAAACCTGGTGCAGCACACAAAACGACCAAGCCAGTCACTGTGAAGCTCTGTCTTCAGCTAAGGTGACCCTCCCACAATCCAAAACTATGACAAAACGCTAGGCACAACGAGATGCACCTTGCTAGAACTCTTCACACCCTATCTCTCTTCAGGAATATTCATTCTCCTACAGGCATCATTTTCAGGCACGTTATTCCAGATTTCAAAAGAAGGAAAATAGTTTACAACACCAACATTTCTGTTTGTTGCTTTGGCGAAGGACGAAATACTGAAGCGTTGGCATTCAAATGAGTGACAGTGAAACTTGTCAAGCAAGCAGTGTGTGGGAATTTCTTCTTCAGAATCGTGTTCAATATCCCAATGCACCTGCAGGAAACTCTTGAGTAGGTACACTATGTGAGTGAGCTCATTCTTTTTCACTGTATTCCACATTTAACATACTGTGCCTTTTCTACAGTATGTTGAACTGGCAGTCAAACGAGCCCCCCCTCGTCTGTCGAGGGCTGTGTTTTGACAGGCATGTAATGAAGTGATGTTTCCTTGCAATGAGCTTCTGTTATGATTGTTGCCATGATGATCGTTACCTTCAGGCTGGGTGCCACTGCTTTTCTTTGAGATGGAAGGAGGGGGATCTATGTTCCCTTTGTTCAAACCATGATCACTTACAGGCTCCCAATCAACACTCAATTGTCCCCCTAGGGACAGTCCCATCAGTCTGGGTAAGGTGGGCAGTATGCGATATCTTTTGTATGTTCATTTGTTTGACATTGCCTCTTTGCCAGACTCTTTTTCCAAGGAGGGCCTAGGACCTAGAGACAAGTGGAAATAAGTTAGAAATTGCTTGCAAACCATTTGTGAGTTTAATTTTTATGTACCTCACTCGTCGTTCAGCTGGACTTCAACTTTTGTAAGGTGGCGTTACATGATCTGTGATTTGGAAGACTATAAATTATGAGAGACTGTATTCACTCTGTATCTCGCCAAAGCTTTTTTCATGCTCGCTCCCCAGGTGCAGAGTGTCAGTGTCTGTTTGCGGTGTGCTTCAAGAATTAGGTCTATACAGTGCCTTGGCTTGGATCAGATGTGCAATGTAACCGCTCATGACCTAAGAGACTTAGCTAAGTGAGGAGCATGAATGAGTTATGGTTCTAGATCTGTACAACGCTGTGTTTCCTGGGTTCACGCAGATGACAAAAACATTATCCCCAATCCATTTTTTCTCTCCAGTCTCCACTGAGACATTGGGGATTTCAAACTGAACCTAGTCTCCTCGTATGAATATGTTTTTTGGCACAGAGTTGTGGAAGAAATGTCCAATTTAAGAAAAAAAGTCTGACTTAGGAGTTCATCATGTTGATGACAGACTTGACAATGAACAGGGCAGGATGTCATGCTAGGTGAACCCTTGTTTCGAAACTGTTTTGAATCGCCTCGCTGGATGGTTTCCTGTTAAAAGCAAATGATGGGTTAACGAGCATCATTTGTGAGAATATTGTTTGGTAGACTCATATTGGACCTGATGGCTCAGAGACTCTTCTCCTTCTCAAAGAAAGCCTGTCATGAACTATCTCAATAGTTGATATGCAGTTTTAATTAAGCAAAATCTACATCATTATTTTATCCCTCCTGTTTTACTAACTGAAGGGCTACTCCACTTTACAGATCTCATATTGTAATGTTGGTCCTGATTCAAATGGACTTTGTCAAACAGATTAAAATCATCAACTATGTAAAGTGCTACAGTGCTACTCATTTGTATCTTTAATGTGAAACAAAAGCTCCAAGAAAGTCATTGGACAAACTTAGTGAAAGAATTGGAAATATCAGGCTATGTCAAGCCCTTAAATTAAGCCTCACAATGAAGTGTTTTACCATTTTCTTTTCAGGACAACCAGGGCTACGAGTAGAACACAATTTGGTATAAACAGTTGCATTCATGAGTTTTATTAACAAGTGTCAATAAAAAAAAAAGGTCCACCGAAGCGAAAACTTGATAGAAAATGAATTTATATGTATACTGTGAGTACAGAAATGGTTTGCTCATTGGGAAATGAATAACCAACTAGTCAACCAGGTAGGCTGTTTGGAGTGTTTATCTGGCTGAAAAAATAATAATAATACAGTGTATTTGGAAAGTATTCAGACCCCTTGACCTTTTCCAAATTGTTGTTATGTTACAGCCTTATTCTAAAATTGATTAAAGAAATAAAAATACTCATCAATCTACATACAATGCCCCATAATGACAAAACAAAACAGTTTTTTTGGAATTTTAGCAAATGTATAAATAATAAAAATAAATAAAAAATACCTTATTTACATACAGCTGAAGTCGGAAGTTTACATACACCTTAGCCAAATACATTTAAACTCAGTTTTTCACAATTCCTGACATTTAATCCTTGTCTTAGGTCAGTTAGGTGCACCAATTTATTTTAAGACTGTGAAATCTCAGAATAATAGTAGAGAGAATGATTCATTTCAGCTTTTATTTCTTTCATCATATTCCAAGTGGGTCATAAGTTTAGATACACTCAATTAGTATTTGGTAGCATTGCCTTTAAATTGTTTAACTTGGGTCAAACGTTTCAGGTAGACTTCCACAAGCTTCCCACAATAAGTTGGGTGAATTTTGGCCCACTCCTCCGACAGAGCTGGTGTAACTGAGTCAGGTTTGTAGGCCTCCTTGCTTGCACATGCTTTTTCAGTTCTGCCCGCAAATGTTCTATGGGATTGAGGTCAGGGCTTTGTGATGGCCACTCCAATACCTTGACTTTGTTGTCCTCAAGCCATTTTGCCACAACTTTGGAAGTAAGCTTAGGGTCATTGTCCATTTGGAAGACCCATTTACGACCAAGCTTTAACTTCATGACTGATGTCTTGAGATGTGGCTTCAATATATCCACATAATTTTCCTCCTCATGATGCCATCTATTTTGTGAAGTGTACCAGTCCCTCCTGCAGCAAAGCACCAAAACAACAACATGAACCTGTCACCCCCGTGCTTCACGGTTGGGATGGTGTTCTTCGGCTTGCAAGCCTCCCCCTTTTTCCTCCAAACATAATGATGGCCATTATGGCCAAACAGTTCTATTTTTGTTTCATCAGACCAGAGGACATTTCTCCAAAAAAGTACAATCTTTGTCCCCATGTGCAGTTGCAAACCGTAGTCTGGCATTTTGATGGCGGTTTTGGAGCAGTGGCTTCTTCCTTGCTGAGCGGCCGTTTAGATTACGTCGATATAGGACTCGTTTTACTGTGGATATAGATACTTTTGTACCTGTTTCCTCCAGCATCTTCACAAGGTCCTTTGCTGTTGTTCTGTGATTGATTTGCACTTTTCGCACCAAAGTACGTTAATCTCTAGGAGACAGAACGTGTCTCCTTCCTGAGCGGTATGATGGCTTCGTGGTCCCATGGTGTTTATACTTGCGTACTATTGTTTGTACAGATGAACATGGCACCTTCAGGCATTTGGAAATTGCTCCCAAGGATGAACCAGACTTGTGGAGGTCTACAATTTATTTGTCTGAGGTCTTGGCTGATTTCTTTTGGTTGTCCCATGATGTCAAGCAAAGAGGCACTGCGTTTGAAGGTAGGCCTTGAAATACATCCACGGGTACTCCTCCAATTTACTTAAATGATGTCAATTAGCCTATCAGAAGCTTCTAAAGCCATGACATCATTTTCTGGAATTTTACATGCTGTTTAAAGGCACAGTCAACTTAGTTTCTGTAAACTTCTGACCCACTAGAATTGTGATACAGTGAATTATAAGTGAAATAATCTGTCTGTAAACAATTGTTGGAAAAATTACTTGTGTCATGCACAAAGTAGATGTCCTAATCGGCTTGCAAAACTATAGTTTGTTAACCAGAAATGCATGGAGTGGTTGAAAAACGAGTTTTAATGACTCCAACCTAAGTGTATGTAAACTTCCCACTTCAACTGTAAGTATTCAGACCCTTTGCTACGAGACTCGAAATTGAGCTCTGTTTCCATTGATCAAGTTACCAAAGGTGGACAACTTGATTCCACCTGTGGTATATTCAATTGATTGGATATGAAATTGTCCATAGAGCTCCAAGACAGAATTGTGTCGTGGCATAGGTCTGGGGAAGGTTACCAAAACATTTCTGCAGCATTGAAGGTCACCAAGAACAGAGTGGCCTCCATCATTCTTAAATGGAAGAAGTTTGGAACCACCAACACTTTTTCTAGAGCTGGCCGCCTGGCTAAACTGAGCCTCAGTGGAGTAGGGCCTTGGTCAGGGAGGTGACTCTGGTCACTCTGTTTCTCTGTGGAGATGGGTGAACCTTACTGAAGGACAACCATCTTTGCAGTACTCCACCAATCTGGCCTTTATGGTAGAGCGGCCAGACGGAAGCCACTCCTCAGTAAAAGGCACGACTGCCCGCTTGGAGTTTTCCAAAACGCACCTACTGTACACACCCTCAGACCATGAGAAACAAGATTATCTGGTCTGATGAAACCAAGATTGAACTCTTTGGACTAATTTCCAAGCGTCACGTCTGGAGAAAACTTAGCACATCCCTACGGTGAAGCATGGTGCTGGCAACATCATGCTATGGGGATGTTTTTCAGCGGCAGGGACTGGGAGACTAGTCAGGATCGAGGCAAAGATAAACGGAGCAAAGTACAAAGAGATCCTTGATGAAAACCTACTCCACAGCGCTCAGGACCTCAGACTGGGGTGAAGGTTCACCTTCTAACAGGACAATGACCCTAAGCACACAGCCAAGACAATGCAGGAGTGGCTTCGGGACATGTCTCTGAATGTCCTTGAGTAGCTCAGCCAGAGCCCGGACTTGAACTCAATCGAACATCTCTGGAGAGACCTGAAAATAGCTGTGCAGCAATGCTCCCAATTCAACCTGACAGAGCTTGCTGGGATCTGCAGAGGTGAATGGGAGAAACTCCCCAAATACAGGTGCTCCAAGCTTGCAACATCATACCCAAGAAGACTCGAGGCTGTAATCGCTGCCAAAGGTCTGAATACTTAAATGTATTTCAGGGGGGGTTATATACATTTGCAGAAAAATCTACAAATCTGTTTTTGCTTTGTCATTATTGGGTATTGTGTGTAGATTGATGAGGGAAAAAACAATTGAATCAATTTCACAATAAGACTGTAACGTAACAAAATGTGGAAAAAGTAAAGGGGTCTGAATACTTTCCGAATGCACTGTATATATTAACAATTATATCCCCATCACTTCTAAAACCAAGTTGCACCCCTGGTGACAACTGTGTGAAGTTTGTAGTATGACACAGCAACTATATGACTTTATTACAGTATTATAGACACTATGTCCTTGGATTTCGTATGGTCTTCTATGTAGAAGAACCCATTACCTCCTAGCGACTCTTGTGTAGCTTGTGTATGTCATAGAGCAAAACATGTGCATGGTCATGAGAGTCTTAGCTTTTCATAGCTTAAATAGTTTGTAGCTCAAACCATTCAGACTCTACAGATGTTTGGGTTGGCTGGGGGAAGTATATCCAAAGCATGAAGAACGTGTTCTTACTGCTACAAATGCAAATTACTGCGTCAATGTCATCTTATAGGAAAGTAACAACCTGTGAAATCCTCTCGTAGCTATTGCCCTAATGTATCCGTAATGATTGGCCAAAGGTTGTTTAGCATGAGAGATCAGTTGGGCAAAGTGCAATGGGACCTATGCTATTACAGAAGCTGTGTTTTGAGAAATGCAGAGAGATAAGACAGTGGAACATTGTGTGGAACATCCAGAGATCCTCAGTGGTTGTGAGGTGCCATCAACCGATACAAAAACAGTGAAATTCTTATGCCTGTGTTTACATTTTAAATTGACTGAACTCATTTTGGAAACTGAACTGAACTCATTGGTCAAAAGGACACCGCCATAAACATAGTCACAATCAAAGCAACAACAAAAAAAGACAGGCAGATAACTTTCTCCAGAGCCCGGAAAAACGAATTGTGATCGAACAAAGAAAGTGGGCTGTCTACAATTATTTCATACATCATAACCGTGGGTAGTGAGGTCTGCACAACGCATCACCGGGGGCAAACTACCTGCCCTCCAGGACACCTACACCACCCGATGTCACAGGAAGGCCATAAAGATCATCAAGGACATCAACCACCCGAGCCACTGCCTGTTCACCCCGCTATCATCCAGAAGGCGAGGTCAGTACAGGTGCATCAAGGCTGGGACCGAGAGACTGAAAAACAGCTTCTATCTCAAGGCCATCAGACTGTTAAACAGCCATCACTAACACTGAGTGGCTGCTGCCAACACACTGACACTGACTCAACTCCAGCCACTTTAATAATGGGAATTGATGGGAAATGATGTAAATATATCACTAGCCACTTTAAACAATGCTACCTTATATAATGTTACTTACCCTACATTATTCATCTCATATGCATACGTATATACTGTACTCTATATCATCGACTGTATCCTTATGTAATACATGTATCACTAGCCACTTTAAACTATGCCACTTTGTTTACATACTCATCTCATTTGTACATACTGTACTCGATACCATCTACTGTATCTTGCCTATGCTGCTCTGTACCATCACTCATTCATATATCCTTATGTACATATTCTTTATCCCCTTACACTGTGTACAAGACAGTAGTTTTGGAATTGTTAGTTAGATTACTTGTTATTACTGCATTGTCGGAACTAGAAGCACAAGCATTTCGCTACACTCGCATTAACATCTGCTAACCATGTGTATGTGACAAATAAAATTTGATTTGATTTGATTTGATACTTCCAAGAGGTGGCAGGTAGCCTAGTGGTTAGAGAGTTAGGCCAGTAACTGAAAGGTTGCTGGATCGAATCCCCGAGTTGACAAGGTAAAAATCTGTCCATCTGCCCCTGAACAAGGCAGTTGACCCACTGTTCCCCAGTAGGCCGTCATTGCAAATAAGAATTTGTTCTTAGCTGACTTTCCTAGTTAAATAAAGGTACAAAAAAAAACTCACTCCACTTTCCAGCAGTCTGCCATGTTGAGGTTCAGTGCCTGACAAGGAGAGAATGTAATTCCAGGCTGCTATTCCATCCACCCATAAGGTAGGCTAAAATCCTCTGGGCTAGTGACTAACTGTGTCAACATCCCTTTCACAAAAGGAGGAAATATTATTCAGCGCACACACACATACATTCATAGTGGCATCATGCCCATAAGGGACACAAAGGCACGTGCCTTTGTTTTTCAGTTGTTAAATTAATTACTAAACTTAATTTTTTATCCCACGTTTTATAATAATTATTTATAAAAAGATCTGTCAGTGGTATCTTGGGGAGGGGGAACACTGACTGGATGGGAACACTGATTGAAAGAGTACCCCCCCCCCCCCATCCCCTATTCTCCCTAGTAAGTGGTTCCTTCCAAGGTGCACCATAGAGCAAAAAGATGCCTGGGAAGGATGTTAGATACTCTAGTGTGTTCAGTATTATCAGAAAATGAGGCAAAAGAGTCTACAGTGACACACACAGAGTTTGATTTATTTTAGCTGCCAGTGATGAGCAGGAGGTATGTTTATATATTAATTTGATCAAGCTATGTAGCCTATTGATTCCTTTCTTGATTAAAAAAATAAAACAAAAAGTTTTGTTGTTTCTCTGTAATATTAGCTACCTAGAAATTTGATGAAGTTTGCTTTAGCTACTAGATACTGTAGGTTCCCAATCTCCCAACCTCATAACAAGCTATCAAGCCATTTCAGGCTATCAATCAAGTTAGATTACCCCCCCCCCCCCCCGCCCCATCTTCACATACTTCATGCCCCTTCAAAAATGTAAAAATAATGGGTGCATCACGCCCCTGCACATACATACACATATGGTGAAGTAGGCCAAGTGCCACAGAAAAGCATACACTGACACTTTTAGATATGACTAGGGTTGCAAAGCTACCGATAATTTACCAAAGTTACTGGAATCTTCTGTAATTTTAGTAATTAACAGGTAATCTATGACAATCAATGGTAACTTTGGTCATTTATAATTGAATAACTTAAAAAACATGTATTTATATATATATATGTATGTGTGTGTGTGTGTGTGTGTGTGTGTGTCAATAATGTCCATTAGTTTACATATGGTTCAAGAGAAAATAGCCTAATTAATGAAAAAGCATCAAATCAACATTGGCAATTAACTCCGCAACTCTTCAAACTATTGACTTTTTCACAACTGCCATCAGTTTGGTGGCAAACACATTTACAACAAAGATGTATTGACATAGTAAAATAAATTAAGTACCAATGGTATACACCAAGTCAATGGTTTATATTTAGGATAATTGGTTATAGCTTTGTCATTCTATATTATATTAAATAAAATCATATTATTTGATTATTTTATATATTTTACTTGTGATAAGGTCACACAGAGAGCTAAAGATAATTACAAATACCTGTGATAATCTGAAGCACCACAAAAGGCCACAAGATCTGATCAAATTCCCCCCCAAAAAATAATTCTAAATGACCAAGATTCTGGTAGTTTACTGGTAAACTTAGAAAGTTTCCAGTAATATACCCCCCTTTGCAACCCTAGGTCTGACTGAAATCCTGGCAATCCAGCGTGTGGTTTCAGTCAGATCTAACTGCAGCATTTGGCCTCCCTCACCATGTCTGCGGCCCTCCAGGGTTACAACCTGACAGTGCAGCGGTGTGCAGTTGTCTTCCTTTCCCTTTTATCTACTTTGAGCTCAGATGAAATTTGACTGCCCTAAGAATAGAAAAAGAGGCAACAATGTCATTTAAACACCATCTTAATACACAAAAGAAAAGTGTGCGCACACACTAATTCACCACATGAAAACTGGAAATCTGTCAATACCTGTAAAGCAGACAGGCGCAAAAATGGGTCCAACATCGCATTAATTCCTTCGCTCTCAACTCAAACCAGCCCACCTGTTTGAAGGAGCCCCAAAACTCATGAGACACATCGGGCTGAGAGAAAGCGGGCAAAGAAGAGAAGTAGGTGAGTTCGTATCAATTAATACCAATAAGGACCTTAAGTGACAACACAGAGAGACATTAGGCCCGACAAAGCGCGGCAGCTTTGTTCCTGCGAAGCGCCAGCTGCCGGTGCGCAGGCCCAGAGGACTGCCGGGTAGCCGTCGGTTCTACTCCAGCGGCGCTCTGGGCTGGGATGGGCGGCTGCTGTATGGCGCGCACGGGCCGGGCCAGCTCCCCGTGCGAGTGCAGTATTAATGAGGCGACAGCATGGCCCTGCTTCCGTATTCATTAGGCATCTGGGCCAGCAGATGTGAAGTGCCGCCTCAAGACGAATAAAAAATGACTTCCCATCTGGACTCCCTAAACTAGAAAAGACAAGAGCAGTTCTCTCTCTTTTTCACTTTCTCTCTCGTGGTGGCTTTCTCTCTCCCTATTACTCTCTCTCTCTCTCTCTCTCTCTCTCTCTCTCTCTCTCTCTCTCTCTCTCTCTCTCTCTCTCTCTCTCAATGGCTAGGTTCTTTAAATTAGCTCAAATAGGGAGTCTTGTCGAAGTGCTGTATGCTATCTTGTATCAGCCACTGATGAAGTGATTGAGGTGGTGATTATGAAAGATAAAGGGTTAGTTTTATCTCTATAATATATTCAAGTAGCCTTAGAGACCATCTTATTTATGGTTCCCAGCTTCAACTCAGGTCACAGCACATCATTTGATTGATCATTTCAATTGACCAAGTTGACTGTCTATGATGCAAGGCCATTTAGAGGGCAATTATTTCTGAACTACTTTTTATTCTGCCTCCTTCAAGCTTGAATAAAACAGATCTCAAATCAAACACCTCTCATCAACATACTATATATGGATAGGTGAGTCAAATCCTATGAGTATGTCAAAGTCATCTCTTTGGAATAAAGATTTGGTTACTATAATATCCCACACAAATTCCAAAGCACAGAGTAGGCTAAGCCTAAAGACCCAGCCAAGGTTGAACAATTCCTGTGAACTTGACCTATTCTGATATGAAAACGATAATATTACCGGTTCTCCTTCCTCTTTCCTCTAGCACATTTAAGGCTTCAATTAAAAGGCTCATTTCCCCTCATCTGCTTCTTTGCTGATTTTATCTGCTGAGTCCAAATGACCAGGCTAGCGTACAGACACCAGGTTGTCCTCTGATCCCTGGCTCCCTCCTGAGATACTGTGACGGTCAACAGGCAAAGAGCTGCAGTATCCTCCTCCCTGTTCTTCACTGCCCTCCACCTCACTGCCTCTCAGCCCAATGTAAAGGCCCATTACCTGAAGTCCATTAAAACCATGGTTGTGGTCCACTACCACTTCTATAACTTCCTTTTCCCATCTCCTTACCTCCTAGACCACTCATTTGATTTTACATGACAGGTGGGAGTGATATGTTCTCCTCCTATCCACAGCCATTTAACAGTATGTAGGTTACATCGCAAAATGACTTATTGAGCAAGTTTGTACAAACTGTGAGATTTCAGTTGACAAAGTAATTGCTGTCTTTTTCCTCTGTTTCTAATGAGGGCACTGCTGCTAGTCAATAAAGCTGTCCATTTACAGTTTACAATGGAGCCCTGCAACAATTGACGAGAGGAAATGTTGTATTATTGTCACTGGTCATGTTCTTTCACTGCAAACGACACCAAATATACTATATATCCCCAGAGATACAATTAGCAATCGAAGGCCTCGGTAAAAGAAAGACCGGAAAATAGGATTAAAAACAAAACGAAAATAATGTCGATATCATATTCAATAATAAAAGACAGGTTTATAATGGGGAGTGATTATTGTTCAAGTTTGAGGAACACCGACCAAGTGTTTGTGTCTAAGAAATATGGACCCTGAAGGCAATTTGTTTCACTCAGCCAGATTTTGTTGCCTCTCTGGGTGGTAGGCGTCTTTAGCTCAGCGCTTTGCACCCATATCATCCACTTAGATGTAGCGTAATGAGCACTCCACTGTGGCCAGGCCTTCAAGACATGGCGAAACTAAGGTAGGCAAAGACATCATGATTACCCTCAACTCAGAGATCAGGCCTGCCAAAGCATGTCACTAATGGTTTGTGAAAGCTCGTTTAGCGGACAGCCATCATTCGATCGGGGCGAGTTCATAGCATCACATATACTCGCGATGATGGACTTTGATTGTATTGCCAGAGTTAACCTGTGTAGATTCTGCAGAGTCTGACGGGACCGTGGGAAGTTAAGCGACAGTAAAATATCATGCAAATGGATTTATGATATTGGCAAAGTCATGCGGTACAGATAATTTATTGAAAGTCAACATAATGTGGATTATGTACGGTACATCTTTTTCCTCAACATCAATCAGTAACATATCGTTTACCTCGTTTAAACAGGACCTGCTCTTAACAATGGTGTTTCATTTGAGGAGGATGACAGAAATTAATCCCTCCTCTTCCTTTTATTGTAACACTAGAGTGGCCGCGTTGGATATCACTGATTATTAGGGCAGATAGTCCACCTGATGCCTGTAGCTCTTCAAGCTTAATAGGGCTTCAGGCCAAGCACCAGGCAAGATGACAGTGATTTGAACAAGATAACCCCAAGTCCGTATAAGCAATAGGAAACTTTGTGAGGGAAACCGAGGGAAGAAAAAAAAGATTTATCTGGACATTTTCGACCACTCTTGATAGAGACAGGCACCATTCTGGGCAAATGAGATCTGTCACATATTTTACGCGGCCGCGCTCTCATTAAAGACGGAAGGCGCTCGCTGCGGTAATTGTTTTAATTTATTTGTTTATGGCGAAGACAGAGGGGACGGGCACATGGCACTTGCTTTTTTTATTGGGAACATATGGAACACATTTATCACCATTTGCAGCGATCGGCCTAAATGATTTTATTAACTAATTTGTAACTTTACACTTTTTTAATCAAACACATGCTGCGCACCGCAATGTTCTGTTAATGCTCCTGGGCTTTGTAAAGGGAGCAGCCGCAGCCAAAGGGAAATAATAAAAAGAGGAAAGCAAAAAAAAAATCTGACGAAATGAAAATGCAGAGCGGGGTTTTGGGATTGGTGGGGAGGGAAGGAGGGAGAGGGAGAGGGCACGTCGCCCCCGAGGTATTACCGTTAGCATCAGCGGTTTTAATGTATGGCAGTGATGATGAAGATTATTATGGGGCTGCGCTACAGGGCTAGCACTGGGCCCGAAGGTATTTAGGATGCCATAGAGCACAGTTGTTTACCTGAGCTAAGTGAAGCGGCAAAGGCTTTTCTGCTGTAGCGAACACGCTTTTGTTCTCTCCCTAGGACCGCTGCTTTGGCCCAGGCCTCATTGCTTGGATAATATGTGGTCTTCAGGGACTCTTGGCTACTGTGGTAACTTATGTTGGGAGTTGAAGTAATGTTATTTGGGCCAATACACCCATGGCACAGGCAATACTAATAGTTTTAAGTCTTGGAGTGAAATGAACAGGGCCCTAGAGGTTGTAATCAGGAGCGCCAGTTAAAATAACCATACATAATGTAGCCTTTTATTGATTGTGTACAGTAATAATGTAGTAATTGAAATGGTTCAGCTGCAAGTGTAATAAAGTTAATTGGCAAAGCTCCTAACAATGTATGCATGATTACAGTCATGTTAGCAAGTTTGTACTGTAGAATAATTCCTCCAATGTGCAACATCATGTTATATGCTATCGAAACTAGTTAAAAGCCTACAGCAATGTACATTAATGTTATGATTTGGGGACATGTTATTCATAGTTCAGCCCAATCAGTACAGCTTCAGACAGTACATTGCTTAACCCTCACAAATGAGATAGAATGTGACTGCATGAAATAGACCAGCAGGCCTATCTTTCAACAGCTACATAAGGAATGAGTCGCTCACCACAACCACACCATTTATTTAATAGCCTGTCTGTCCACAGAGCAGCACGTTTGCTGTTCTTAGATGTGTTACATTAGTCATTTTTCAGAAGTAAAAAATGCATCAAACATCAAGGCTGTCGTCTAAAGTATCGGACAATGAATCTTGATTGACTGTTGGAGAGGAACATGAGGAATGACAGATATGTTAGAGGCAGCAGTGGACTGGACAGTAGAAGTATCAGCCCCCAGGCCCCACCATTCCAGAAATATTATCTGGTCTCTTGGTGCACAACTTTCATATCGGCTGTTGAAAACAAATATTTGTTCCCCTCACCATTGAATCCAGATACCCTTTGAAAGCACCCTTCAAAGATGCCCTTTGAAAACAAGGAAAGATCAGCCTGAAAGACTGTCATGAACAGAACAAGCCAAAACCTCCACCAGTGAAGCACTGCTAGTGTGACATGCCAACAGGTCCATTATCACAGAGGCAAAGCCAAGGCCTCCCATTGGGCCTCCCGATCCCAACCCCCTCATTCTCTCTCTCCTTCCCTCCTGATCTCTCAGTGTTTACAATAGTAATAACAAAGGGGTGTACATGCAGACAGGGGCACGTGGGTAAAGTCATTCCCAATGATGTCAGCTGTCAAGTCCATGGAAGCTTGACCAGGGGCGATGCCGCACACTCAACTTCACTTTGTTTCACAATTAACGTCCCGGCTTGGCAGGACAGGGCGAGGGGGCGAGATGGTTGTTGTTGCTACGAAGGGGTAATTGAGTCCCATTTGTAGATCGACAGCTGGACAGAATTCACTGGTGCAATTTGGACACGAGTCGAAAGGGGGAAGATGCTACATCTTCTAATTAAAATTTGATCTCTGGTCCCACGGAGGTTTCTTTTCCAGCCCTGGTTTGATGTCCCCCTCTTTAGGGTCTTAAAGGGATACTTCGGGAGTTTCGCAATGAGACTCTTTATCTACTTCCCCAGAGTCAGATGAACTCGTAGATACCATTTTTATTTTTGTTTCTGTGTCCAGTAGGAAGGAAGTCAGAGGGGGTTTTGCGGGCTAATGCTAACTAGTGTTAGCGCAATGACTGTCTACGGAAGTATATGGGCATCTACTAGCATGTCACCCTGCTTACTTGGGTATCTCTCCGGTGGTATAGGTTATTTACACTGGCAGCTGGCTCCCCATTTTACGAGTTGTTGTGTGGGATTTCAATGCACTTGTTTGTGTCCAGATGCTCGTGGCTGGGTAGCGTTGAGACACTGAGAAACTGTCAGCCGTTTTGGTTTATTGGAGAGATCCTCCAAACAGGCTGCGACACAGCAAAGGAGTTAACACAAAAGATGATTGGAATGGCTGTGGAAGTGCAAAATCACAGCAACAGCCTGTTTGTGTGTATTATTTAGAATGGGCAGATGACAGAAAGGGCTGAATTACATGCTTGGTTTTGCCATTTAGAGCCTTGAGAAAACTGCTTGTCACAGTCTGTCCATTTACAGCACAGTGACTACAGATGTGATTCACAGGACATAAAACCACAGATGGGGTGCTCAAAGGAAAGACCTTACTTATACAGTACCAGTCAAAAGTTTGGGCATACCTACTCATTCAAGGGTTTTTCTTTATTTTTTACTATATTCTACATTGTAGAATAATAGTGAAGACATCAAAACTATGAAATAACACATATGGAATCAAGTAGTAACCAAAAAAGTGTAAAACAAATTAAAATATATTATATATATATATTGCCTTTATGACAGCTTTGCATACTCTTGGCATTCTCTCAACCAGCTTCATGAGGTAGTCACCTGGAATGCATTTCAATTAACAGGTGTGCCTTGTTAAAAGTTCATTTGTGAAATTTCTTAACTTCTTATTGCGTTTGAGCCAATCAGTTGTGTTGTGACAAGGTAGGGTTGGTATAGAGAAGATAACCTTATTTAGTAAAAGACAAAGTCCATATTATGGCAAGAACAGCATAAATAAGCAAAGATAAACAACAGTCCATCTTTACTTTAAGACATGAAGGTCAGTCAATATGGAACATTTCAAGAACTTTGAAAGTTTCTTCAAGTGCAGTCGCAAAAACCCTCAAGCACTATGATGAAACTGGCTCCCATGAGGACTGCCACAGGAAAGGAAGACCCAGAGTTACCTCTGCTGCAGAGGAAGCATGGAGGAGGAGGTGTGATGGTGTGGTGGTGCTTTGCTGGTGACATTGTCAGTAATTTATTTGGAATTCAAGACACAATTAATGAGCATGGCTACCCCAGCATTCTGCAGTGATACGCCATCCCATCTGGTTTGTGCTTAGTGGGACTATCATTTGTTTTTCAACAGGACAATAACACAAAACACACCTCCAGGCTGTGTACGGGCTAGTTGACCAGGAAGGACAGTGATGGAGTGCTGCATCAGATGACCTGGCCTCCGCAATCACCTAACCTCAACCCAATTGAGATGGTTTGGGATGAGTTGGACCGCAGAGTGAAAGAATAGCAGCCAAGAAGTGCTCATCATATGTGGGAACTCCTTCAAGGCTGTTGGAAAAGCATTCCAGGTTACTACCTCATGAAGCTGGTTGAGAGAATGCCAAGAGTGTGCAAAGCTGGGTGGCTACTTTGAAGAATCTCAGATATCTAATATATTTTGATTTGTTAAACCCTTTTTTGGTTACTGCATGATTGCATATGTGTTATTTCATAGTTTAGATGTCTTCACTATTATTCTACAATGTAGAAAATAGTAAAAATAAAGAAAAACCCTGGAATTAGTAGGTGTCCAAACTTTGGACTTGTACTGTATGTCACTACATTTAGATGTATCAATATATCATCACTTCACCTCACATCAGAGAAGCAAGTACTGTACAATCTTAGAAAGAAAAGTGCTATCTAGAACCTGAAAGGGTTCTTCTGCTGTCCTTATAGGATAACCCTTTGAAAGACCCTTATTGGTTTCAGGTAGAACCCTTTTGGTTTGAGGTAAACACCGTTTTGGGTTCCATGTAGAACCCTTTCCATAGATGGCTCTACATGGAATCCAAAAAGGTTCTACCTGTAACCAAAAAGGGTTCTACCTGGAAACAAAAAGTGTTCTCCCATGGGGACAGCCAAAGAACCTTTTGGAATCCTTTTTCTAAGGGTGGAGTTCCAGCAGATCCTACAGAGCGAGGGCTCTACGGCAGGTCTCTATAGGATATGGTAACTGACAAACAAAGCAAAGTTGGCGAGCACTAATACATTAGGGATGCTGACCCCACCGAAGGAATACTTCACCGGAGGAGTGCTGCACCTAAATGAGAACTACACCGAAGGAGTACTGCACCGAAGAAGTATTGCATCGAAGGAGTACCGCACCGACGGAGTACTTGCACCAAAGGAGTACTGCAGCGAAGAAGGCTTCATACTGTCTGTTGTAATGCTTTTTAAAACCATGACTTTGTACTATATCAGTCTCTATTACGTTTTTCTGGGTAAGAAATATGGCTATTGTAATGACATTCTACAGCAATATCGCCATGTAATTTTACTACCATGAACTACTACAACAACATATAACCTACACTACTACTACTACTACTACTACTATTAGAATAACAATAATAATAATAATTGTTATTATACCACATAATAATCTTAGGAACATGGTGTTTGTGTCTCCTACTCTCCCCGTGACACCTGGACACACTGTACTGACAAGAGGGCCCATGTGTTAATTAAAGTCCTATCTGTATGGCCACTGACGTATTCGCACCTCGGGACACTGGGGACGGCGAGGTGCACAGAACAACAGCCTCTTCTCTCTCAACTTCTCCTCTGCTCAGAGTCCTCAGAGTATTCCACGGTTAAAGACAACAGGCCTACAGCAAAAAAAGAAGGGAAAGTTATTTATTATTGGAAGAAGTTGAATACACAGGCTTGTTTTCAGAAGACATACATTCATCTGACAAATGGTCTGCAGTGGACATTATATTTCTGTATTTATCCAATGCTTAGTGGTCTGATATTATATTCTGACCTGTTCCAATAGATAAACAGTAGAATTCGGTTTCTTGCATGTGCTATACAATGGAACACAGTGAAGTCTTTGTTAAAAACATGCAGGAAAGGGACATTACTGAACATCACAATGCTGGGTTCTGGAAGGAAAGTCAAATTATCCATATTACACAGACTATTTTGAGAAGTGAATATTTCCATAATCTGCCAAAAATCTGAGCCAAAGTAATTGATGTTTCTTCATAATGGATTACTGTTATTTGGAAGAAGGTTGTGCTCTGTTGTAAACCATTCTCACATATTTTTGGACAAGGGCCTTTACAAGCAAGACAGCCTCCTATTGTACTGGAAGATCTATGGCTCCAGGCATGAGAACCCATTTGGTTGAGGTTGATTGTGCAATCTCATATTTTGATTTGGAATGGTGTTGGGTAAGTGCCAAGTTTAACTCAAATGGTGGGTTTTTGTTAAAAGCCATCATATATTCATGCTGCCCATGTAAATCACAAGGAATGTTCCATACTAATCCATACCGCTCACAGCTGTAGGCAAATTATTCAAGGAATACATCATCATGTTCACCGGATGTCCTCCACTTGAAAAACCCTCCATTTGCCTCAGGTAGTCTGCGCTCACACAGGAGAGAGGTGTGGGGAAGCTAGAACAGACTCCGAGGTCAATGCAACAATGGTGGAACAGGTTTCTGCTGGGTCACAAAGTTTGATGCAGAACTCGGCAACAATTTTCAAACAATACAATGGCGAGAAATGGAGATGAACTGACCTGCGTTGGGAAAGATGGTTCACATCTTCTGTGGTTCTTCAACCATCTGTTTCCTATTCATTTCTCTCATACCGCCTTCTCTTTAAATGGCTGTATTAATCGTTTTTCATATGGTTTGAATTTGAAAACCTACAAAATGACTTAGTGGTTGCCATGGCGGCGCTCTCTCCAGGGGGGGTCAGGGGTTGAAACACATGTCAGGTTTGTGTCGGCCCAGATGGAGGGCTGAAATACTTCCTCCACTTCCTCTCACTCTCCCAGGAGTTCTGTCCCACTCCCACACTAGAGAAACAGAAGGGATAGGCCCACATGGGAAATACCATTACAAATCTTTACATTAGGGAGTGCTGTGTGTGTGTGTGTCTGCATGTGTCTGTGCGTGTGTGTGTGTCTGCATGTGTGTGTGTGCGTGTATTTGTGTGTGCACGCGCGCATGTGCGTGAGTACAATATGTGTGTCAAAGTACATTTACAACTGTGCAAAAAGTAAGCAGAGTTGGCATATGAACCTTATACTCTCCCTCCTTTGTTTTTTGAGAACTTCCCAACTTCCCAGTAATAAAGCTCTTTAGCAGAACCTCAATGTTCTGCTCCACTCTTCCAAGAGAAAATGCTTGAACACGCTGATAGATTGTGACATGGTAATCAGCAAATGATTCTATTATGAATGTGTCTCATGTATCACATATGGAAAGGCAGCAGTAGTCTGCAGGCTGGATGCCATGTCTGTGATGGCTCACCATTTGAGAGGTATGTATGCAGGCCACTCTTATAGACACAACTTTGCACACGTTGTTGCACTAATTTAGATGTTTATCATCCTCAATGGGGAGCATGTTCAGTTAAGTAGGCAGATTACTTTCATATTGAATATATCTCCTGGGATTTCCACGGGGTAATCACTGCCTCCCAATCATTTGTTTTGCCACACTGATGCATTGTTCATATCTCACATCCATCCATAAATTAACATTTGCAATATTGAGGCTGGAATGGCGGAAAATTGGAGTAGGCATACATTACAACCATATTTTATTTGATCAGTATTGGTGGTACTTACAGTATAATGTATAAAGTGCTTTTAAAAAATGTGGAAATAAGTCATTTACAATGAAACAACTTAAACTGTCAGACAGAGAACTCTTCATAGATGACCGCGTGCTTAGTTTTGACTTGTTTTGAAAGGGAGCAGACTGTTTAAGTTTCATCCCAGTACATACTGATATTGTATTTGATTTCATATTTTTTAATCTTATTCAATGCTTTTTTTATTTATTTTTTTATTTACATCAAGCCACTGCCAGGGGAAATGGTAAACTACTGTAAATCAAAACAACCTAAAAATGAAACGCCAATTCAATAAATCCTATCCATACTTGAACTGAAGTTGAGGAAGAGGCTTCAGTTGGTCATCCCTATTGGATCTCTGGCTCTTATTCATTAACTGAGTATTCAGTCTTTGAGTGAAAGATGTGGATGATTTTATTTATTTATTATGTATTTCACCTTTATTTAACCAGGAAAAGACCCTTGAAGTTAAAAAAGGGGGACCTGATAAGACGTCAGCAGAAAGTTGTCAGTGTGTACCCATAACAATACAATACATTAACAATAAACTATTTTAACAGATAATCAAACGATAAGACGTCAGCAGAAAGTTGTCAGTGTGTACCCATAACAATACAAGACATTAACAATAAACTATTTTAACAGATAATCAAACGAGACACGCTCAGCAAAACCTCAGTGCTGCCACACTGAGTATTAAGTTATTAGGTATGTATGTGCTTATAGTTAACCTCTGACCTGTTAAGTTTGTATAGTGTACATTACCTGTTCTGTATAGAGCATGATGCCAATGATGCAAAGCCCCATTACACTTCAATCCACACGTAGGTTGAAGAGTCTATGAGTCAAAGTTGGGAGGATTACGTATTTTAGATGTGGGTTGATCCATTGGGACCTTATAGAAGAATTCCTGCCTCCCTGCTAATGGAGCCCTCTTGATGTTTTCTGCCCCCAACTTAACCTAAACAAACCACCAACCACAAGAACCCAAGGTACAGATGACTTGATTAGATCATTAGTAGCTAAACACAAATTAATTTAGTCTTTGTATTCTTTAGTTATCCTGTGCATTCAGGCATTCAGCTCAGACTGAAATAAGTTGTACGCAAGCGGGGCTTGTAGCTTTTTGGCAACTCTACCTCATTCACATTCTGTTCGCATTGTACCAAACAGGGGTGGTGATGTGTCTGCCCAGGGGCCCTGCCTTCAAACTCTACAGCACGAAGTTTGGCCTACAGAGGCTCACCTCTCTGCAAACAAACAAACGCCTCCCCGGCTCTCCGTGAGCACCATAAAGCGCTTTGTGGTGCTGGGCAGGGATTTACCGCCAGCTCCAGCCTGGGCTCCGACGCGAGCCTCCCATTTACATACGGGCTCTCTCCTCTCCTCATCCTTGGCCCCTGCGATGTTCAATATTTCAGATGATGCGACGGGGAATCGGGCTAATTACCGCCCAACAATCCCTGCGATGGCCTGACCTGCGCTTGTAGAAAGGGTACATTTCCATGTAGCGCCGCTATGCAAATGAGAGCCTTCTCTCTCTTTTCCACCCTCTCTCTTTTTCTCTCTCAGCTTTATCAAAAAATGATGACCCCCGGCTAATTATTAGCGAGCAGGCCCCTCGCCGGGGGACAAGCCATTGTTCTTTCTGTGGTTTTCACATTAAAGATGGATGTTGAAGGCAGAGTGTAGGAGGAGAGGAGGGAGCACGATGCTGAAAGACAGACAGGGGCACTCTCATGTCCACGGGGGCGAGCCAGAGGAGAGACGAGAGGGCAGATAAGACTTAGATATAGACCTGGAGTCCTTGTCTCGCATCTTGCCTTGAGTATTCACCGCATACATTAGCATTATCCTAGGGCATCAAGGATAAGCACTGCAGCATCCTTTACGAGAGCGTTGGGTTTCAGCGAGGCAATTCAGGACAAGTGTCTAGCTCCAGGGCACAACAACAGTGAGAGCCACCAGGGAAATAGACTTGTGAACTCGTTCACCACCCGTCCATTTCCTTAATCATAATATCACATTACTGTATGCGTATCACTTACCCCGCGATTGACGCCACAAGCTTAAAAGGTAAAAAACGATAATGTTTGCAGATGCTAAACAACATTTACGTTGGGATAACAGAGTGAGTTTAACGTTAGCTTACAGCTGTGGAATATTGAACATAATATACCCAATGCCTGTAAGGGAAATTGCTAAAAGCTCGTTTGGAAAACCGCGAACAAAGAAAGGGGCTGGGAACAATTCTTTGGGTTTTCAATGCATGCTAACGCTCCATCTGTTCCCCTGTAATGACCTTTCCTCCCATACTTTAATTAAGGGGCCCCTTTAATTGTCATATACACAGATGAAAGGTGTCACTCGCAGATGCCTAGTGATGTCACCGTGTTCACATCATGCGCTGAAGAAATAACACAACCAGGTAGACATCTAGGTGGTCAGTCCATCCAGCATATTTACGTGGGCGGAAACAAAGGAAGGGAAAATAAAGAGAGAAAAAGAAAGAGAGAACCAAACGTCAAGGTCACAGGGTCTTTCACAGGTTGAGAGAAGAGGCGTGAAGTCTTAACTTATGCTGATCGGATTCCGGTTGTCTCTCAAGGCTGGTCATGTGCCTCAACAGGGACCCTGAAGAGCAAATACAATCAAAATAATTGAGCCTGAAACCAAGGGTCGGCATTAGCTATGGAATGCGCCTCCCAGATTATTTGCATGCTCATTAATAATAAATGGGATATATTGGCATGAAATTCAAAAGGCTTTACGAGAGCACTCTGACACTTGAGGAGTTTATTCCGTGCTGTTAAAAAACACTCAGGGAGTGAAGTCTGCACTAAGCAACCTGGTGTGATCACAATGGAAATGCTTTTCAAGCTCTGCAGTGGTGGTTGAATATACAATCACTAGAACAAATGGATGCGTTTCGGCGGCAGCCTTTGTCAGATTTTGGAGAACAATAGACATCAACCATATTTATGGATGACATCACATTGCAGTACTACAAAAAAAAACATAATACTGTATATACATTAAAACTTCAGGAATATTTCAGTGAGTGCGGCTTTTTCCTTCCTTCAAGTACAGTGCCTTCAGAAAGTATTCACTCCGCTTGACCTTTTCCACGTTTAGTTGTGTTACAGAATGGGATAAAAACGGATTTCATTTCTTTTTAAATGTCAACGATATACACAACACACTCTGTAATGTCAAAGTTGAAGAACAATTCTAACATTTGTAAACAATTGTGAAAAATGAACACTAATACATCTTCATAGGATAAGTAATGTATTCGCCCCCTAGGTCAATACATGTTAGAATTTCCTTTGGCAGCGAATACAGCTGTGAGTCTTTCTGGGTAAGTCTCTAAGAGCTTTCCACACCTGGATTGTGCAACATTTGCCCAATATTCTTTTCAAAATTACTCAAGCTCTGTCAAATTGGTTGTTGATCATTGCTAGACAACCATTTTCCAGTCTGGCCATAGATTTCAAGCAGATTTAAGTCAATACTATAACTTGGTCACATATTCACTGTCGTCTTGGTAAGCAACTCCAACTCTTTAGATTTGGCCTTGAATTTTAGGTTATTGTCCTGCTGAAAGGTGAATTCATCTCCCAGCATCTGGTGGAAAGCAGACTGAACCAGGTTTTCCTCTAGGATTTTGCCTATGATTAGCTCCATTCCCTTTTTTTATCCTGAAAAACTCTCCAGTCCGTAGCGATTACAAGCATACCCATAACATGATGCTGCCACCACTATGCTTGAAAATATGGAGAGTGGTACTCTCCAAACATAACACTTTGTATTCAGGAAAAAAAGTGTATTGCTTTGCAACAAATGTTTCTTTAGTTCATTGTTGCAAACAGGATGAATGTTATGGAATATTTTAATTGAGATGTTCCACTCTTTACAATTTACATAAACTTATGTAAATTGTAAAGTATTTTGTCTGTAATGTATTTTTCGTTCTATGTCGGACCCCAGCAAGACTAGCTGTCACCTTTAGCGTCGGCTAACGGGGATCCTAATAAATCAAATCAATTAGGTTAATATTGTGGAGTTACTACAATGTTGTTGATCCATCCTCAGTTTTCTCCTATCACAGTCATTAAACTCAGTAACTGTTTTGCAGTCACCATTGGACTCATGGTGAAATCCCTGAGCAGTTAGGAAGAACGCCTGTTTCTTTGTAGTGACTGGGTGTATTGATATACCATCCAAAGTGTAATGAATAACTTTACCCTGCTTTTCTTACATATCTACCAGTAGGTGCCCTTCTTTGTGAGGCATTAGAAAACCTCCCTGGTCTTTGTGGTTGAATGTGTGTTTGAAATTCCCTGCTCGAAGCTTCCCAAGTGGCGCAGCGGTCTAAAGCACTACATCGCAGTGTTATGGGGTTTTATTTGACTAATCGCACTCTAGCGACTCCTTGTGGCAGGCCAGGCACCTGGAGGCTGACTTCAGTCATCAGTTGAACAGTGTTTCCTCCGACACATTGGTGCAGCTGGCTTCTGGGTTAAGCGAATGGATCTTAAGAAGTGCGGCTTGGCGGGTCATTGGGGAGTTGCAGCGATGAGACTGGATCACAATTGGATATCATGAAATTGGGAAGAAAAAGGGGGTAAAAAAACAACCTTATAGATAATTGTATGTGTGGGGTGCAGAGATGAGGTAATCATTTAAAAACACTATTATTGCACACAGAGTGAGTCCAAGCAACTTGTTAAGCAAATGTGTATTCCTGAACTTATCTAGGCTTGCCACAACAAAGGGGTTAAATACTTGTTTTACTCAAAACATTTCAGCTTCAAATGTTTTATTCATTTGTAAAGATTTCGAAAAACTGAATTTCACTTTGACATTATGGGGTTTTGTTTGTAGGCCAGTGACCAACAATATAAACTTAATCCAGTTTAAATTCAGGCTGTAACACAACGAAATGTGGAAACATTCAAGGGGTGTGAAAACTTTCTCAAGGCACTGTATATTTAAATTTTGAACACAGCACCCAAAGATGTTTTGTTACTACAAACATTTGAGCTGAGCACGCCAATTTTTATTTCTATGAATATACAACCTCCCATTAGTCTTTATACACTTTTATAAAAGGGTAAAACAAAAAAATATATATTTCTGATGTGTCATATAAAATACATTTAATTTGTTTTTGTTTTGTATGCTTCCCAGTGGGCAAAACAGGCAGAACTAGTGGAAATCTGGTTCTAATGACATCATTGATTAACAAGTATTGGCCACTGGGTTTTGTTGAAACGGGGTTTTAAGCCAACAAAATATTCAAGCTAAATCCAATTAGTCAACAAACTGCCGTTGTCAAGAATATTCAATGTAATTTCTAAAATGAACATGATTATACCAATTTGATATTATAAAATTGCTTACATTAAATTAAGGTGAGAGGTACAAATTGCTTTATTTGCTGTTCATAGCCTTCGTTCTAATACAGCTTGACATACCCATAATGCAACTCAAAATCTTCACAGGAACTCAAGCAGAGAACTACTTACAGAATGGGTTGCTGCTTGAAACCCTCACAAACCCACCTTGGCAATGACCTAGGTTCAATACATAAACACATATTCAATCAGTACCATGCTCTAGTCTGTTTAATAATCACAGACCAAATGTACATACATCTGGGTTTCAGCAGAGGAAACAGTGTGGTGACCTTGTTGTTATCTCCTTGACCTAGAGAGTACTTGGACATATCAGACACTCTCAGCTCTTCGGTTTGATAGGAGGCCTTGGTGGAACAGAGACCTTGAGTGACTGATTAATGGACTGGACGGCAGAGCGGCAGTCAGGGGGCCAGATTACAGAAATACTGTCTCTCATCTGGGGACGCCGCCTCCTTCTGTGCTGCCACGCTGCGAACAGAAACATCCAGAAGCTTCTGTGCCAATCCCCCTCTCCCGCGATTCTCCTCTCTACCCTGGAATTCCAGACGTTGGGGAAATTAATGTTCGGATCGAGGAGGGTAAGGCAAAGCGCTTGCCAAGCCATCTGAGATCGTCTCTCTTTTTTTCTATTTTGTTTGCACCCGTGAAATGCTGCCGGTTCCTAGCCTGGAGTTTTTAGTCTCCCCGTCAAATCCCTGCAGTCTTTATGGATTCTCCAGATCTCATTACAGTCAATGATGCTGCAAAGACTTTCAGATCAAAGTGAAAGACTTTAGCTCTGCAGGAAGCAAAGGGGGCAACAACAAAAAAACAGCCACAGCGAGCCAACAGCAAGTGGGAACCATCCAGGAAACACAAGTTGGGAATAGGCGATAAATAAACAGCGGTCAACAAAGTTTGCATCAACAACCTCGCATGTATACATTCAAAGCATTGTGTTCATCATAAATCCAATGGCCCTAGTATTAACATATTCATAATTTGACGGTAGATACTGATTTCCAAGTCTGAGGAGCTTACAGGCCAGAATGTGAGGAGCTGAATGTATGGAACGGGACTCATTGGCCTGACCTTGAATAAATTGGCCAGGGGGAGTAAAAGGCTTGCTAGCGTCAATGTGACAGATCTGTGTGTCCTAATGAAAATGAATGGTTGTTGGTGGGCTAGTTCAGTGGAGAACTGATGAACTCTCAGTGATCGATCCTGCAGTGAGCGTGGCATTATGCTCGACACCACTGTACACTGTATCTGTCACAGAGAAGTGCTGAGCAGGAGCCTTTCGGCCTCTCACTGATTATGGAATGAGTTGGGGCTCAGAGCAACAATGTGCACTTCCTAAGTAGGATTATTAGTAAATAATGACTTTGATCTGGTTTGGAACTTTTTTCCAATTCTAACTACACAGCCACAGCTTCCTGTCATTCGTTCATAAGGAGCTGTCCCAAAAACACCTTGGAAACACTTTTTCTTAGCCTAGATGGTTTGATCTCATTATACCTCCTTGTAAATTCTTTCAGAGTTAAAGAAATCTGTCGATGTCGTAAAAGCTATGCAAAGCACTTTCTGATTAAGTGTTAGGAACTTAGTGCCAGACACGCTGTAAGTGCATCAAAGTGAGCCTTGCCAGAAAGGCTATGTGAATGTCAAAAGTTAACTATTATTCCAGATAATTTGGGAGAATTCTTCACCTGAGAGTAATAGTTTAACTTTGGTGTTTTTAAGTGTCTTTTTGGAGTCTGGTAGACAGCAATTTGTCATCAAATTGGGAGTATCGTCTCTCTGTCTTCTCATTTCAAACCTGGGACACTAAAAATCTATGAAACGGGACACGACTGAATTAGCCAATCCTAGTTCTTCATTCCTATAGCTGGAAACCATGGTCCATTCACAGGGACGACACAAACGGTAATCCCCTCCATAACAGACAGCAGTGCAATTCACATAATTATACGTAATTAATGATATCAGCAGACTGTAACAGATGGGGGTTTTATTTGTCCACGGGAGAAACTGAAAGCCAAAGGCCTGCACCCAGATCCAATCCAAACATCTGAGTGTTGTCCAAGTTCAAGTCCATTTAGGCTGAGAGCAAATACCATAGAGAAGGGAATGTTTAGTATATTGGTAGTAAGGTTTATAGTCATTCCCCACATGTGCAAGAAAGAGCTTATTTACATCAGTCAGTTAAGTGGTCATACAATATCAAGTTTAAAGGGGGATCCACTTCTCACAGTCAGCTGGTGAAACGTTGGAGGAGGCTCATGTGGGAGCCATGTTAAGACCAGCTGAGGGGAGTGTTGTCCTGGGGCCATACAAGTGGTTAGAACTAACTAGGTGTGTTACATGGAATCCTTCTCCTCATCCCATTATTACAAGCCTTTGTTTTGATTCTCTTTTGTTGGGCCCCTGGCTGGCCCCCCTCAGGGGCCCAACAAAAAAAAGAGGAAAGGGGGGTACTTCTTCAACCACCCACCACCTACCAATGACAAGATCCCTCTCTTCCCCCTCTCCCTTCCATCCCTCAGTCAGATCCCTCTGCTTTCTCTCTCCCTCGATCCTTCCATCCAAACCCCCATTGCACTCAGCATCTGCTTGGAGAATGAATAAATGAGAGCCTCTCCGGCTCCCTTCCCCTGACTGACAGAGGCCTGTCTTAATTGTAGCTGAAAGCCGGCTTTCTCTCTGCTAATTAGCAGATCGCGCTGTTAAATGATTTAAAAAGTCGGGGCTTATACAGGCCTGCCTATCATCACTTATTCACGTGTAGCGCGGCACTTTGTGCGAACACGGCGCCCGAGGTAAATTAATTTACTCCAATTAGCAGGCCTTGTCAGTGCGCATCACTGTCTCACTTAAGACACGCTTTTAAAAAGTAATGGACTTATTTTGTCCTCTGGTTTAGTTACATCCAATTTCCACTGGAGGGGAACGGGGCGAACACAACTGGCCACAGGAAACAGGACGCCCTCTCCCCCCACTCCTTTCCTCCAGGATGCAGCAAGGGTGCACATTGGGATCATGGCGAAGCCTTGTTCCCTGTTAAGGTGGGCGGAAGAATCTCCTCTCTCCTCTCCCCTCTTGTTGTTGTTTTCTCCACAGGAAGTCCACGAAGAGTTCCTGACAAAGGAACAATGAGGAATGCATGACACTTTATGGACCCCATAAACATTCATAAACGCTTGGGTTGGCATGTCACATTACAGTCTATGATAACTTGCACTTTTAGACATAAGCATACGCAATTATTCATGAATGTCTGCAGTCTTATCAATCTGCTATACAGTGCTCATCAACGTACTATCTTTGGGATTGGCAAGGCACATAATTTGCAGTTTACACCTCAAACTGGGTCCGAATTCAATCCATTGATGTAATATGATGCTAGCTGTGTCTGCTAATGACATCTGACAGGTAAAAGCCAAGTTACATTCAACCTGTATCGTAAGAGAGAGAAAGTGCACAACCCTCCACTGGCGTTAACAGGGAAGCCAAAGCATTGAAAGACAATGTGTGCCAAGTCCCAACTAACATTGATCCAGAAGGAATTAGACAAAGGCAGTGAAACAGGACAGGTTTGCTGAACTCCTTCCAAATTATGATGTCAGACCTGCAAATTCACAAAGCTTTCCCGCAGTTTGGAGTTATTTATGATTCCGACCAAATGAATATTTCTACTCAGGAATATTGTTTATAGGGCCTGTGGGCTTTCCTTGCATGCACTGTGGCATGCTTATCATGGGTGGAATTGTTGCTTGTTCTATTACTATCTGACAATATTAGAATTCGTGCATGTTGTAAGAGACCTATTACAATTAGACTACAGTACTATTGGCATCAGTGTCAGTATTATTTATGTTGTAGTAATAGTAGTCGAACTGTAGCATTAGTTGCATTAAAACCACTATACATAAATACATTCTCTGTGGTTAAATAAACATGCGTATTGTACTTGAAATTAAAGTGAATAGCTCCCACATTTGGTAGCCATGGCTCAAAACTCACCACACAACTTTTGCAACCCTTTAGGTCCTCATAAAAGTATGCTGCCCTTTGTCCACCAACGGACCTCTCACAGCATCCAGCCTTGGTTTGCAGATGGGAGCTCTTCAGCTGTGGAAGGAAGCATATTTCAGTTGAGGTAAGCAGAAAACCGTGTCAATCTGATCTGTGATCAGGAATGAGATAGAGAACTGAGTAAATTACATCATAAGTGGCTGCAGCTGGAGGAAGGTTTCAGTTACTGACAACAGAGATTTCATATATCAATAACCATGTACTCTCAGCAGTGTGGGATAATGTGGAAAACAGTTCGAGTGGAGGTCAGCATCAGATATGATTTTAAAGTAATTTAATCCATAATGATCTACAAGGACCGATGACAGATTTCCTGGTATGCCACCTCCATGAGAATTCCATAGGCTTATTTAGTATTCTATTGAACATCTGGATTATATTCATATATAGTATGGGGATGTATAGCATTATACATGACAGGTATAGTATGTTCAAATATAGTTCATATCATATGAATGTAAACTAGGAATTTTCTTTATTTTTAGAGGCTTCACATTCACCACATTTAATATCCAAGCAGTCCTGCTTATTTAACGAGATTACCAAGGATAATATTGTATATCAAATCCAATCTTTGCCAACATCTTTTCGGCTATTTTCAGCGCTCTCCAAGGTTCTGAAAAACCACCAGTCTTATCTGAAAGATCTAGGAAACTGTGACATTTTCCTACTTGTGGTCGTATAGTCTCTTCACACTTGAAAGGCAATACAATAATCTAGTATTAGCCATTTCTATTAAAATTTCAGTTTCTAATTGGCACCTACAAGTAGGGCTGTTACGGTGACCGTATTACCACCATACCGGCAGTCACGAGTCATGACCACAGTCAAATCCCATGTGACCGTTTAGTCACCGTAATTAGGCTTCTCCAAGCTCTGATGCTGCTGATGGTCACCAGTAGCCTACCAAACTTACTAGCTGCCTGGTACTCAAGCACTCTATTGTCCCTCTAATCATTCTGACATCAATACTTTTTTGTGTTGTTGACTTTTTCAAATCATAGCTCCACACCTCATGTAGCCTAGCCCAAACACCTAGGTTTGTATCACAACTAAAGCTGCCAAATAACTCCTTAAAATTAAGCACATGAATCCACTTTACAACCGGTGTAGAGCCTACTGTGACTGGTATACATAGGCAGCGCATGAGTTTCAAAATTGGGGAAGATACATTTTCACCATAAAAATGCACCTTAACAATAAGTCATTACATGCATAATTGCATTTGTGTTCACTTTTGAGAATGGTGTTTTCCCAATAATTGACTGCATTTTGGATTGACTGCACTTATAGCCTAATGCCGTGTCGCATTGTTGAGCTTATAACGGGAAGAAATAACCTAATAGTATCTCAACATTTTAAGCTAAACGTTCTGATCGTTGTATCAGCCTCACTGCTTTTAAAATGTTCTTTAATGCGAGTGGTTGTACTAATTTGGGATCTATCACATCCTATCGCAAAGAAGGACAAGTTGACAAAATAGAATAGGTCAGCTATTGAACTTTTGGGGACAGTAGATTGACATAGGCTAGTGCTTTTTCAGTTTGTTAGGCCTACTCATCTTGTTGGCTGATGAAAAGTTGGAACCTTCAAATTTGATAAGAAGGATAAGCGCAGTTACGTCCCAGATGTGTCTGTCTTCACCTGTAACCTACTTCGGAGCTGACATAGATGCCTGTGAGAAGAACCCGATCATGTGACGAGCATTGGCTAACAAGAATGTAAATATCTAAGAGAGCCATGTGAGTGAGAGTTGCTTCGGAACACGCAGCCAGGAGAAGGGAATTTTAATTATTATATTCAGTCCAAGGGCACAACGGCCACTTGTCGCAAAAGGCTTGGATTTTTTTTAGGGGGCATTATGGAAACACTAGGGGGATGCCACAGGGACGTTCAAGACATTATCAAGCGCTTGTCAAATTTGTGAATGAGAGACTGATGAAGTGTGTGCAGCCTGTGCAAGAAACAAAGCAGAGCTCATGCCTTTCATGTAACTTCTTTCAAATGATCATCAGAGTCACATCATGCAGCCTTAGAATGTATACAAAATCTAAACATATAGCCCAACATTTGTATCACAACTAAAGTTGCATAAATAACTCTGAATTAAGCATGTAGGAGGACCTGTTTCTTTGTTAACCCCAGAAAACGTTTAGAGAAAACAGCCTTTCTATTTTGTTCAATTGTATTCTTCATACTATAAAATAATGCCACGGAAATCTAAGCAAATCTTTTTTATTTAACTAGGCAAGTCAGTTAAGAACAAATTCTTATTTACAATGACGGCCTACCCCGGCCGATGCTGGGCCAATTGTGCGCCGCACTATGGGACTCCCAATCATGGCAAGACGTGATGCAGGCTGGATTCAAACCAGGGACACCTCTTGCATTGAGATGCAATGACTTAGACCGCTGCCCCACTCGGGATACATTAACTAGTGTAGCCCACAGCCAAATGGCACAGCCAGATCAGGGTATGCTATTCTGTTCTTCTGAAATAGACTGCATTTTCTTCATAACATGTTTCTTTAGACCTGTCTAAAATAAATAATGGATTTATTGTGATGGTGTAGGCTAAATTTTATGGATTTATTAGACTTTTTAAAATGTACAGTGCATTGGAAACTATTCAGGCCCTTTCATTATCCACATTTTGTTACGTTACAGCCTTATTCTAAAATGTATTACATTTATTTACACATCAATCTACACATACGACTGACATACCCCATAACAACAAAAGCGAAAACAGGTTTTTAGAAATGCTTATAAAAATATGATTTGGAAAGGCACACACCTGTCCATCGAAAGTCCCACAATTGACAGTGCATGTCAGAGCAAAAACCAAGCCATGAGGTCAAAGGAATTGTCCGTAGTGCTCCAAGACAGGATTCTGTAGAGGTGACCAAGAACCCGATGGTCAATTTAACAGAGCTCCAGAGTTCCTCTAAGGAGAGGGTAGAACCTTCCTGAAGGACAACCATCTCTGCAGCACTCCACCAATCAGGCCTTTATGGTACAGGTGCCAGATGGAAGCCACTCCTCAGTAAAAGGCACGACAGCCCGCTTGGAGGCACCTAACGGACTCTTAGACCATGAGAAACAAGATACGCTGGTCTGATGAAACCAAGCTCTTTTGCCTGAATGGCAAGCGTCACATCTGGAGGAAACCTGGCACCATCCCTACGGTGAAGCATGGTGGTGGCAGCATCATGCTGTGGGGATGTTTTTCAGCGGCAGGGACTGGGAGACTAGTCAGAATCAAGGGAAAGATAAACGCAGCAAAGTACAGAGAGATCCTTGATGAAAACCTGGTCCAGAGCGCTCAGGACCTCAGACTGGGGCGAAGGTTCACCTTCCAACAGGACAACGACCCTAAGCACAAAGCCAAGACAACACAGGAGTGGCTTCGGGACAAGTCTCCCAGCCAGAGTCCGGACTTGAACCTGATCGAACATCTCTGGAGAGACCTGAAAATAGCTGTGCAGTGACACTACCCATCCAACCTGACAGAGCATGAGAGGATCTGCAGAAAAGAATGGAAGAAACTCCCCGAATACAAGTGTGCCAAAATTGTGGCGTCATACCCAAGAAGACTTGAGGCTGTAATCGCTGCCTCAAGTAGAGTGAAGGGTCTGAATATTTATGTAAATGTGATATTTAAGTTTTTAATTTGTAATACATTGGCAAAAAATTCTAAGAAACAGTTCATGCTTAGTCATTATGGGGTATTTTGTGTTGATTGATGAGGGGGGGGGGAATCATAAATATTAGAATAAGGCTGTATCGTAAAAAAAATGCTGAAAAAGTCAAGGGGTCTGAATACTTTCCGAATGCACTGTAGATGTTTTAAAGGTCTGCATCGGTGGTTTGTCGGTTATGCGCGGAAGTCAGCATATGCTAAATGTGTTTCTGTTAATTAATGGTAAATTACTGTGAGGCCGGAAATTATTTGCTCGACAATCACAGGCTGACAAAATGTCATGACCACTACAGCCCTTCATACAAGGAGATGAGGACTGAAAGGCATGACGACGACTTGCTCCCTGACCTAATGCCAGATTCTCACACCCTCTTTAACAATCTCAATCTTGGCGACTCCTTGTGATGTGTGTCTTTAAGATACAGTTGTATCAGCATGTTATTATCACTAATTAACATGCTCTCATCATATCATATTCATCATATCGCCATTTCGTAATTCTCAATACTTTACTTGAAAAGTGTTGCTCGTACATTTATTCTACATGACCTGAAAAAGATCTACCTTGGATCAAAACATTACCACTTATTAAAGGTGCGGGTGTTTTGGTTTCTAAGGTTTTAAACAAAAGGGTCTCCACAAGAATAAGATATCTGCAGAGACTTCCAAGTAAGTGGGTTGCCCATTATAATAAGCATCAGTCGTATGCTTCCCACATGTTCAAATTGATGTTTCCAAGTCCATGCATTGTCGCCTTCTCTGTAAACCAGTCAGTTCTAATTACCCACGTCCCCCTGCAAAGTAGAACACGTTTAGAGTCCCACCGTAAACCGCATATGGTAATATGCTTTCAACACGGGTGTGCTATATAAATTGTGTTTGAGAAGAGAGGGTTTGCGGTTGCCTCGCCAGACCTTCGGGAAGGGGTGCTGCTGCGGTCGAATGTACGTTTACAGATGGGGCGGTGGGGGAGGGGGCGGGGGGGTCTTAAAACGGTGCCCTGAGAAAACTGTTTTCCCAGCTTGGAGTGGGAGAGCCTGAGTTAAGTGTAGGAAATGACACAAGCCGCCTTGCTTTTCCAGCGGCTCTGCCACATATGGCATCAATATGGCCTTGGAGCGTTGTGCTGCTGGGAGCGGGTCTGAACCCCAACGCCTCTGCCACCTCACCAATAGTCCTGATACAGCTCGGCCGCTCTAGTTTCATAGATTCTAGATGAATGCAGTGAACGTGGGAAGCGTTGATAATCATTGCAGACTATGCCAACCCCTGAGAGGATTCTCATGGATGTATATGAACAAAAGAAGAAGATATAGGGTAAAATGGTATTAGATGATGAGTTTCGGTGTGTGGGTCTATTCCGGTGTGGTTACTCACCTTTTACGACTTTACGGAATGTTTATTGCTTTGGTCACACTAAACCGGTGAACTCAAAGCTATAATCAGATCGTCATTGTCAAACTGTAACGTACAATAATACTTTATTTTTTTAAATATATTTTTTAATATGTTGTTATGACTAGAGACTGGCTTGGATTACACTACTTGTCTAGGCATAGTTCCTGTACTGAGACCCAAACCATACAGACAAGAAACTTGAGTCTCACTGACCAATCCTAGATGAGAATGTTCCAATATACTAATGATGAATAGCATTAAACCAGACATCCAAGAGCATCTCTTTGGCTGAATATTCATAAACACCTGCCTTTCCAGGGGAAGAGCGTTGGGTTTAACAATGTGGGAAAGCTGCTTCAAAGTGATGGGAAGAGGATATGATGGCATGCCTGTGTGTGTGGGATGTTAGAAGTAACAGGTTGTAAGAAAAGGTCTTGTAACAGCATTTGGGGATTTTCTTTTCCCACACGCAGAACTAAAAAAAACAACGATTGTTAGGAGGCAACACAATGCGCTTTGAAGTTCTTAGTTGAAGGCCTCCCCACACAAATCATCAAGATGTCCTTCACCAGCCATCAATGGGACTCGTAGGCACGAGTGCAATCTCCAGTTCTGGGATGATATGACTTCTGTCGAGAGGCCCATCTATCACGATGAAACGAATGCGTCTCATTACCGAGCATACAGTACATCCCAGCAAGGGCAATTTTGCTTCCTCAAAACGTGTGGGAGTTTTTAATATTGTGGAGTGGAGATTGTGTCATCGTGGGACCTTTTTGGCTTTTCATCAATCTGCCATTTTCCCCACACCCCCACCCTCAGTAAATGGAGGTGTACGAAGTAACATAACAAAACTCATTAGACTTTTTTTTTTGGTTTTCAGATCAGTTCTCGCCTCATGAGGAAATCCCACTTGACAGAGGAGATTTTTCCCTGGCGCTGTGTTATGAAAGCTTTGTGATTGTTATAAAAATCTCTTTCAAGTGATTCTTATGTAAGCTTTTTTCTCAAATGTAATATCAAAGTTAGCATTTGTTCAGTTGGCAGTAACTCGGTCAGGAGCTTTTGTTTTTCTGATGTTTTCACAAATCTCTTCAAATCAGTTCAAAAACCACACCGGCACAAATTCTTCTGTCGTGATCAGCAAATTAATATATTTTCATGATGTCAAAATACAGTAAGTTACAATATTACAAAATGTGCATTGATGTCGAACAAAATGTGCTAAAATGCTCCAACCCTCATTCCCCCTTGGCCCCATTGTGGTTTTAGTTAGAGGTTAGGGTTAGAGGTGGGGCTACAGTCTTTCAAAACTTAAGGATACATTCAAATACCATTCTCACATTGAAGACCCCAGGTCACTATGTCACCGTCAACATAAATGTCAACAAGACGGGGGCATCGAGTACCGACAACAGGAAGAGATAGCTTCCCATTGACAGACCGAGGACACAACTTCCAACTTTACTCCTCTTTGTATGATACTTTTCCTATCACCATGTGGTGGAAAATTGGCCCTCTAAAGAGAAGGATTATGATACCTTATAAAAAATGACCCGCATCTGGACAAAGGAAGATGGAGAGGGGCTACCGAGGAGGGGGTGGGGATTTCTTATCCTAAAAAACATCTGGAGAAGCAATCTGGTGCAAGTAAGCAGGCAGCGACTCATTGCCCACCCAATAAATAACAAAAGGAAAAGAATCACACACAATCTGCATTTTTTTGGGCCAGTTCTACAAGACCCTGAATTAGACTGAGCAGGAAAAAAGGGCTTTGTGAGAACATTGTGGTTGCCTCGACGCTCCCCAGGAAGTGTTCACATATGTGGGCACATTTTAGAATGTGTTTGATGCTTGTCACACATCAGTATGTGCCTTGTGTGTGCTAGCTTGAATGTGTTTGTGTACAGTATATGTGTGTGTATGTGTGATGTGTGTGAGTGTGAGTGTGAGTGTGAGTGTGAGTGTGAGTGTGAGTGTGAGTGTGTGTGTGTGTGTGTGTGTGTGTGTGTGTGTGTGTGTGTGTGTGTGTGTGTGTGTGTGTGTGTGTGTGTGTGTGTGTGACAATCGGTGCTGTTTAAGATGAGGGAGGAACGATATTTATTTTTTATGAGCATGGCCTTATTTCTATTACATCATATTGGATGACTGTCATTCATATTCCATTCACACAGCTCAATGTAACATTGATATGTTTAAGCTACTACATGATACTCGAATAGTCCCTATACACATCATGATGTTACTACAACCTAGCCAATGAATGAAAGGTCCAGGCTGTATCACAACTGGCCATGATTGGGAGTCCCATAGGGCGGCGGTGTTTTAGCTTGTCAGCAAGGGGATTCGATCCAGCAACCTTTCAGTTACTGGCCCAAAGCTTTAACCACTATGGGTGGACAACATGTTAGTTTATGCTGCAAGAGCTCTGATAGGTTGGAGGACATCTTTTGGAAGCTGTCATAATTACTGTGTAAGTCTATGGAAGGGGGTGAGAACCATGAGCCTCCTAGATTTTGTATTGGATTCAGTGTATCCAGAGGAGGACACAAGCTAGCTGTCCTCCGGCTACACCCTGGTGTTGAGGCTACTGTAGACCTTCATTGCAATACAGTGTGTTTTAATCAATTATTTGGTAACACGTGAATATCTTTAGTATAGTTTTATCTAAAAAGGATAACTTTTTAAATGTTTCACAAAAATAATCTTCTGAAATTCACTTAGGAGGATGGTCCTCCCCTTCCTCTGAGCAGCCTCCACTGGTGTGTGTGTGTGTGTGTGTGTGTGTGTGTGTGTGTGTGTGTGTGTGTGTGTGTGTGTGTGTGTGTGTGTGTGTGTGTGTGTGTGTGTGTGTGTGTGTGTGTGTCTATGTCTGTGTGTGTATGTTCCAGTTTACAACCGTGCCTCCTCGTTGCACTCTCATGTCGCCCCCCCAATGGGTCTCCTATCTTGGCTCGCTCCCCCATATTTCCTCTTGTCCACACCACAAAGTGGCCCGTCTCCCTGGGACGCTACAGCCGGCAACACATCTGAGAATAGAGGGATGCACCGCCATTGTGATAAAGCAAGCCGGCACACTGTCACCTTCTCCAGGGACACTCAAGTTCCTCTCTGAAGCAGACACTTGTTTGTGTTGTTTTTCCATGCAGATAGGGATTTAGGTAAACAGCATATTGCTTGCTTAGGTTGGCACCAAGATGGTTTGTTAATTATAATTTTCATGCCAAGCATACAATCATGTGGTAATTAGTGTTGGAGCTTAGAATTGTGATATGGCTCTGAATATAATGTATTTTTAGTTATCATTATTGCCAATATTATTAGAAGTAGAAGTAGTAGAATTAGGCCTAGTGGTAATATTAGTAGTGATAATATTAGTAGTTGTAATATAGTTATAAATTGCGTAGGCCTACGGATAGGAAAAAGACAGATTTCCACTAGCAATGTCCTGGCACACTTTAATCACTATTCAGCCCTTCCATCTTATTTGCATCTAAGTTGAGCAGTAACTCCCTGCTTCAGTCTTTCAGCTATACCTCAGCAGCATCTCCTCTCGTCATCTCCTCTCCCCAGCTGTGGTGAGTGTTACCAGTCACCAGTCACCAGGCCCCAGCGGTTGAGGAGAGAGATGGCAGATGGCATGGGCCTAGGGGGAATTCGGACAGGTTCACCTCTTGAGGTGAGGAGTTCCCAGGTGGAGCTGGCAGGGGGGAGAGGGGGAGACCTGGCGAGTGGTGGGCTCCCCTCTACATCTATCAGGGCAGGGTGTTAATGGGAGAGGGGAAGGGAGAGAACCCAGGGAGGGGGGAAGAGAGAGAGAACGAGACAGGAGAGGGAAGGAGGGAGGTGGCGCATATCACTAACAGTGACAAACGATCGGATTAAGTGAAGCACAGGTGAAAGAGAGCGCTGAAGAGGTAGGAGGGGAAGAGAGAAGTAGAAAGGAGGTGACATATTAGCGACGGTGATCAATAAAAAACAACAGGAGAGGGAAAGTCCAAGCGGAAAGTGGTGGAGCACCAAAAGAGGGTTCCTCAGGGTGCAATAGAAAGGAATATGGAGAGATCATGTGGTTTGCGGTGAGGGAATGTGCTCAAACTAAATCAGGGAAAAAATGCCATATGATTAGAAATTAGCACTAAATACCGTATTCTGAGCAGGTCTTTCCCCAAGAGTGACTATACCGCCCATTTCTCCAATCATCCTTCACTCTTCCTGCCGATCTGTCTCAGTCTGGGCTCCGACCTTACTCCGCAGAACATTACACATGCATAATGGGATCTCAGGGAGGTGGCTGAGGGAAAGAGGACGCGCTTCATACATATTTGATAAAACATGAGAGGGACCAAACGGAGGTCGCCAGGAGATAGCGAAGGCCATCAATATTGTATCAGACTTCCACATGTATTGTTCATAGAGGGACCGTCAAGGGACTTTGGGTCCTCTTTTTTTTCTTCCGAATTTAGGGAAGTTTGAAAAAAGTTTGAAGTCAGTGTTCTGTTGCTCTTTTCCCAACGCAAATAAATATTGTATTTTTTTGTATCTGAACTCCAACACTATTCGAAGTAGTAGTTGTACTGTGTGGTCAAGAAGGATTTGAAGTACGAGTGTGCCACCAAAACAAATCTAGGCCCCAATAAGTATGAAAATGATTTACATTGATCCAGACCATTGTTCTTAGGACACCCCCCAACATCTAAACAATTATTGCAGAGTAGTCGGTTTCTTCCATGCCCTGTGTTCCATTGTTTTAAACTATTCTCTATGCAAGCATTTAATACAGTAATATTTAGAAATAGTTGTAAAAGCATAATAGGTTTTATTATCAAGGGGGAAATACTGCCCCACTGTGTATCAAGCTATGAATAGAATATTACATTGCAAGACACCATGTATATCTTAATATTTTAATATTTTATTGGTCTTTGTAATAGTAATTTGCACAGTAACTAAAAACACAATTAAATATTGAAAAACTCATGTTGATAAATGTTGACAAATTATTAAATTCTGCATTTCTACATTTAATGCATTATAAATGATATCTGTAATATGCACAGTGCCTTGAGCTAGAACAACAAAAAGTGGCTAATCCAGTGCACTAACAAATGAGGCACATAGAGTTAAGTAAGATTCAATTCCAAATGAAATAGCCTTTGGGAAGATTATCATAACTATTTATTTTGTCTTCTGATCTGAATCTTACTAATATTCAGCTATTATTCGGCAACAAATCTTTATATCAACTAATTTCAGCAAACAGTAAAATTGTCCTTTTCTCTCTATGAATCAATGTAACAGTTATTATTTGCCCCTGTGTATCATACTCATGACACAGTTGTCCTATAGTCCAAGTATTGTTAAACTATTATGATGTGAAAGTTGTGATATTCATTAGTCATTTTTTATCTGTTTTCCTTACTCATACTTTAGTCTTCAGCGTAACAAATGTAGCACACAATTTATGCGGGGCCATGAAGGAATAAACGTTTTACCTGTCTCAGTTGTGGGTGTAGTATTGCAGTCAATTCCCTGTCATGTTCCTGAAAGGAATCGAAAGGCGCTCTATTTTATCTGCAGTACGTTCACCTGGTCCTTCTGGGTAATTGGAGTTTATTTTAGTTCCTCTCCGCTGAGAAATGAGAGTGCTCTGCCAAATGGAGACCATTTACACTAAATCTCTCCTTTCGCTGATTGTGAAAGATACACATGTATCACACAAGGTGCAGTGAAACCGGGAACCCTGGGGTAATAAGGTCTTTAAGAGGGCAGTATGCAGCTCTCTCACCTGGTTTAAATCAGCACACACATACACACACACACACACACACACACACACACACACACACACACACACACACACACACACGTTCACTCCCGCTCACACATGTCCACCCATGATCCCAGAAAGACACACACACACACACACACACACACACACACACACACACACACACACACACACCCACACACGTCTCTCTGACCATTATTGCACTGACAGCAGTTGAGCGATAAACCATCTCTACTCCACTGTTTACTGTAAATGTGATATATTGAATCAGTGAAATCTTGGATAGTTAGTTATAACACAAATATCTGACATAAATAGAATGTATGTTCAATGATAGGCAAAATCGAAACATTCTTCCAAAAAAGTGATGAAAGTGAGTCAATACAAAGTCCTGAATTTGCTTTGTTGAAATGGGTTGGTTAGTGTTCACACATTTGTTTTTGTCAAGTCACTGTAACAAATCTATATGTTACATATGTATGGGAAATGTAGGGGATATGTAGGGGAAAAATACAACTTCTTAGTCCCAATTGACTGTGTCTGTCTAGTTTTTTTTATCACACTGATAGTTTCATGACAGACATGTTAAAGCCAAATGTCTTCAACGGCATACTTGAAGAGTCTGAGAAAAAACAACATCCATAGGAAAACTAACACTCAGTTAGCATTAACAAATAGCCTACCGACACTTAGATTTACAACAGCAAAACTTTTGTGCAGTAAGAAATGAAAAGCAGGAAGATCATGTTTTATTGATTGATTTGTTAGATCCGATTATAATTGGCAATTTAAATGATGGTGCTACATTCAAAACAACTATTATGTTCAATTGGCCCACTGGGAGCCATAACACCAGGTGCTTCATGCCTCTTTCTGTTACACATGTACAAAACCTTCGGATCTCACAGATTGGTCTGTGGTTTACATTGCCTCTGTTATCCCAACAATAAAACACAATGTTCTGCCATGTTCAAATACCAATGAAGTCGGGGATAAGGTGCTAGACGTACAGTACATCTGTCATCAGATCACATCAGGGTGATTTTATTGACACCGGGCCTATTTGTTGTTGACTAGCTTGAGAACTAGTCAGTCACTCTTATTTGGCACCGGTGTGTGCTGAACTGTGCACATACATGTGCGTATGTGTTTCTATGAAATAAACATGAAAAAAAGTTAAAGTTGCAAATTACAAAAAATAATTTAAAAAACGACCATATTTGGTCAAGTGAAAAATGAAGCAGCATTCAATATTTCTGTTATTTGCTGTCCCCAGGCATGCTCTAATCTCATTGGCTGGGTCCAATGCTTCACAGTAAAGGCTTAAACACCATCACACAGGGGCTAAAAAGACACAGGAGGATATTGGGGACAGGATCCAACGAACAGAGCTCCAAACACCTGACTGTGAGATTTCATTCCCCCCCAGAAGAGAGTCGGTGGGGCGGAGCCCGAATGAAGTGTACACTGGAAAACGTGCAAGGTGACTCATTTGAATAGCATGTATAACTTAGAAGGAAACGGAAACTCTGCTCAAGTGTTTGCTCAACATTGTCAAAACAAATCTTCAATGCATAATGCAGAAACATCCATTCATAATTCCTTGAAGAATAGCGGAAGGAAATCAAATAAAAAAGAGGACAATCAAGTAATAGCTACTGCAGTTGAATGGTCCACAAAGAAGTAAAAACATAAAGGCTACTTCCTATATGCCTGTCATACTATTGCAATTTTCTATTCATTATTTTCTCCCTATGTATTTATCAAAAAAGTATAATTTTGCACATTGTCTGACGTGATGACAATTATGTAAGATGATGAACTTATGTTATATTCCACAAAAAAAATACTTTGAACTAAATTGAACTAACAAGTAAGCTGATGTGGCTTTCTTATCATGACTATAATCCATTAAGTAGACAAGACATTTTAAATGTTCATACTCAACAAAAGCAAAAATATATATATATTGGTCCCTACTTTGGCCCTCAGATCTTCAGCTCAAACTCTGGTCACTGGCGCCATCTAGTGTGTGTATCTTCCCTACTACTTATTATCCCATTTACAGAATAACCATTTGCGTCAACGTCCACTGGCCCTACAATGTTAATGATACGGATTAAGATAAACAATCCATATGGTTTCAATGTACAATTTGACAGTTAAATAAAAAGTACGACAGTGAGCCTGCTTTTATTCAGCCTTTTTGGAATGTCCTATAGGCTACTTGCTGAGGAATGCAACATTGCTTTTGATTCATTTTCCATTTGTTTCAGCTCTGTCTTGAAAAAACATATAGACAATAAACGCAAACGTCATCAATTATTGTCATTATTTTCGTTCAACTTTTATAGAATAATGTCATTAACATTACATCTTCATTAACTTTCAATCATAGGGTTCAGAAATGATTTATCTTCTACATTCAAACTGCACATTATTCTGTAACTTTTATCGTTGTAATACTCAACTATGGTCACTAGACAGAAGCGCATCCCCATCAATCTTTGGCTGTCTGATATTAGTGGAGAAGCTTCTGCTTTTTCTTCTATCAAATTAGAAGCTTGATCGTATGATATAGCTGCCTCATTGTGAACACCATCATTGTTTTGCGAATAACTAGAGAGGAGAAAAACTCATAGAAATAGGATGTAATTGTTTATGAAATATATAAATTGTTTTGCGTTTAATAATACTCTACAGCCTTGTGAAAAAGTGTAACTTGTCAAAAATGTGTAACTTTTTGAAACTGTCAAACATGGGCTCTTAATGTGACGTTGTCGTAAACGTTCTGGACACAGAATCTTATCGGCAGTGGTCCTGTCACTGCAGCATGCACAACAGATTGCGGAGGGGACCGTATATTATGTACATATACATCTATGAGTGGACTTTCATGTGGAGTGGCGGACGTTTAAACGGTCAATATTCACCAGCAATGTCTGAAGGGACAGTTATGGTACAAGCCCTGTGCTTTACTTTAGTTGTATCGTTTTGATATGTGGATCAACAACTACAGTGAGGTCTACTTTGGATTATAATAAAACTACATCTGCTGCCGAGAAACGAGATTCTACAACTAAACCAAATACTACCCCTAGCAGTAATAGCGTCAATGCACCACCGGTAAGGTTGACATCTACAATTACAGCAAAGCCCAAGGTACGGACTACCACTACTAGACCACCCAAAACGTCCACCACCGCCAACTATAGCTTCAACATTGAAGTTTTAAATGAGGGTATCGACAGGAAAGGGGAAAAGAAATAGTATGGAACAAAGAACCTGATGATGAACACACTAGAATTAGGTGAGCATTCAAATGTATTTGCTGATGTAAAATGCAGGTCAACTGCTGAAATAATTGTTATATCAATATAATGCATACTAAAGTATTAATGTGTTATTATAGGCCTATACATTGTACATTATATATATTTGCCGACATTTTTAATGATCTCATGTGTCTTTATGAAAATTTGATATGACTGGAAAATGGCACAGCCCTATTGGTTAAAAAGCACCTCAATCTTTATCTTTTAGTTCTTACATGGAAAACATGTATACTATGAATACTGTCCATCAGGTTATTTGACGAACAACTCAGAAAACACACATTGAAAACTGACATGATAAATGACAATAGTGTGGATCACAATGCAGGGAAAACATGACTGACAGGGTGATTGGTGTGTCCATTCTGCATAGCTGTGGTCTTAAAAACCAAGTCCAGGGGGTTGGTTCTACATTCCCACCTCTGTGTGGTGAAGTGTTTAGCCGGGGTTATCAGGTGGTGATGGAAACCGGCTGTGTCTGCTAACTCCATTCAGTACCAAGTCACCACAGTTCTGCATAGCCAGTGAATGTGTTGTATAGTCCTAATTACAGACGTCATACGTCGTTGTTCATGAGATGGTTTGCCTTTTGTAGCCAAGCGGTTCACCAGGAGTGATAAGGTAGTAAAGAAGCATAAAAAGATATGAACGAAAATCAAGAAATCCAAAGTCCTTCCAAAGAAGCGCAAGGCCAGTGGGCGCCCTTCGCTGCTAGTGAAGCCAGTGGGACGTATGTATGGGAGAATACATGTATACCTATACAGTATACGAATGAGGTTCACCCAGTGGTGTGGCCCTAATAGCAGTATTGAGATCTCTATTTCCCTACTGTGCAAAACGCAGTGTTCATTTTCGTTCCATGTTAGGAAATGCAACATGATCGACATCTGACATTCACAGCATTGCTTGATGGCACATAGTTACAGTACTAGTGGTGGTAGAGCAAAACCAAAAATGTTCCCTGGCTTAAATAGTTGTTGTGCTTGCACCTGTTCTCCAGTGACTGACCTAGTCTTCTGTAGTATTTCCTACCCATCTCTCTCTCTCTCCCTCGCCCTCTCTCTCTCTCTCTCTCTCTCTCTCTCTCTCGCTCTCTCTCTCTCTCTCTCTCTCTCTCTCTAATGAAAGCATTGTTGACATGGGTTCAATATATTTGGAATCACTTCACTAGTTCAGTAGATAACTTGGCTACATGGCATGGGACACCACAGGCTAGGCTGCTATCAACAGTAGTTTTAAACAATTAAGTCTTGGAGCAGTGCAGCGCTTTCCTCACAATGAACTCAGTGGAGAGATCCAGCAGGCCTCTAAGGCAAAATGGTATTAGGGTTTTAAGAGAGACCACTGGCGGCACTGGCACAGGAACTGGTGTTTAGAGGGCCAGTCGACCAGGCTCAACTCCTCAGACAATGAGCCCCTGTCTGCTCCTCTCATGGAAACGCAGTAAAAACTGAGGAAGTCTCTCTCTTTTTCTCACTCTTACGCTCTCTTTCTTGTGAACCCTGCTGCTCTCCCTCTCGCTTCCTCACTTTCCCTATTATTGCCTATCATACTCATATAAGCCTTGTAGAATTGCACTCTCTCAATGCCCATGTAAAGGCATCAAATTCAGCCTGTAATGCTAGTGTTTATGGACGGTGGGCTTTTTATATAATAGATGCATAAGTAACCATTGGTTCCCACTCCTTCTCTGGTGGTCAATAATGTTTCCCTCTTTCACCATATGACAATCTCATTCTCCATGTTTGTCAGAGTGCCCTCCTCTGGGGCTGGAGTCTCTGAGAGTGAAGGACACACTGCCTGCCTGCCTGGGCGTTGAGGATGGGGACATCTACAATGGGGGGTGGTGTGCCCAGTATGAGGATAAGAAACAATGGCTGGAGGTGGACGCCCGTCGACCCACACGCTTCACCGGGGTCATCCTGCACGGACACAGCTCAATCTGGAGGTCAGTGCAGGTTTTTGTTCCACCCCAGCACTAACACTTCTGATTCAACTAATCACAAAGTTGCACTCACTGTGCAGTGATTTAGCCATTGCATAGATTTGTATGTATTGTAAATGTTGCATGGACATCGCTAAAGAGTTGCCCCAGTCTTTCCTAACAGTTGGGATTTCTCACTCACCATAGGTGCTGTTCAGTAATGATACCCTGGTCTGGAAGACAGCTATGAATGGGGCTAAAGAGGTGGTGAGTTGATTCAATACAATATATTAAAATATGATATGTAGTAACCATAATCTATTGCCTTCTTTCCATTACTTTTACTGCAACAGTTGGATATTCCACACATTTTAATCTCTTGAATATCTTACTATTCGGTTCCTCATGATCCAGTTGTCAAGTTGTGTTTCATTATGTGGTCCAGTGAGGTATTATATCTACCATGCTCTGACATCATTGACCAATGACATTCCACTGCCGCTGGCCTATTTACACTGTAATGGAGACTGTGGCTATTGGCAAGCTGATCATGGCCCTGTCAGTGGTTCTTTTGGAAAATGTGCCCTGGCCAAAGCTGACTCCACTGTGCCAACCTTGCCAACTGTGTCAAACTTGCCAAGTGTGCCAACTGTGTTAACCCAGCCTACTCTCCATGGGCACACTGTGGCAGATTGCACCATCTAATTACCAGTCTGTGGCACTGGTTTGGCAAAGGTGCAGAGGGGAAATGTGACTGGCAGAGAGATGTACACTGAGTGTATAAAACATTAGGAACACCTTCCTAATGTTGAGTTGCACCCTATTTTTCCTTCAGAACAGCCTCAGTTTGTCAGAGCATGGACTCTGTAAGGTGTCAAATGCATTCCACAGGGATGCGGGCCCATGTTGAAAATGCTTCCCACAGTTGGGTCAAGTTGGCTCCATGTCCATTGGGCAATGGATCGTTCTTGATACACACAGGAAACTTTTGAGCATGAAAAAAACAGCAACCGGTGTGCCTGGCACCTACTACTATACTTCGTTCTAGGGCACTTACATTTTTTGCCTTGCCCATTCACCCTCGGAATGGCACACATACACAATCCATAGCTCAATTGTCTCAAGGCTTAAAAATCCTTCTTTATCCTGTCTCGTCCCCTTCATCTACACTGGTTGAAGTGGATTTAACATGTGACTTCAATAAGGAATCATAGCTTTCACCTGGATGGTCACTTTGTCATGGAAAGAGCAGATGTTCCTAATGATTTGTACACTCATTTTTTTTTAAGTAAATACAATTTATACATTTTTCATAGAACATATTTTTTATTTAACTGAATTAAGCTCAGATTAAGTCTTGTTTTGTACACTCAGTGTTTTCCGAACTCTGACATTGTTCATTCCGATATTAATTCATGACTTTTTTTTGATTATGTGCGTATTGTTTTGTATTGCTAGGATATTATTACTACGCTGTTGCTAGAAACATAAGCATTTCGCTGCACCTGCAATAACATCTGCAAATCTGTGTACATGACCAATACACTTTGATTTGATTTGATTTGTTTTACACTTTTAAATAGGCCAGGCCCTGATGTTACCTCATATCGCCCTGGGGAGAAAACATTTCAATTTGCTCAACTTGCCATTGGCTGAAACATTGGCTCAATTTACCTCATGGCTATTGGCTTAACTTACCCCAAGGCAAACATTTTGACTATATTATCCCGCAAAGCTACAAGGATGTGCTTTCATGTTAAGTTTAGGGACCTAATATTAAAGCTTATAATATCAATCAAATCAAAGTTTATTTGTCACGAATACAACAGACCTTACAGTGAAATGCTTACTTACAGGCTCTAACCAATAGTGCAAAAAAAAGGTATGTGTGTGTGTGTGTGTGTGTGTGTGTGTGTGTGTGTAAGTAAAGAAATAAAACAACAGTAAAAAGACATTTGAAAATAAGAATAGCCAGGTAATATACAGACACCGGTTAGTCAGGCTTATTGAGGTAGTATGTACATGTGGGTATGGTTAAAGTGACTATGCATATATGATGAACAGAGAGTAGCAGTAGCGTAAAAAGAGGGGTTGGTGGGTGGTGGGACACAATGCAAATAGCCCGGTTAGCCAATTTGTGGGAGCACTGGTTGGTCGGGCCAATTGAGGTAGTATGTACATGAATGTATAGTTAAAGTGACTATGCATATAAGATAAACAGAGGAGCAGCAGCGTAAAAGAGAGGTTGGGGGGGGGGGGGGGCACAATGCAAATAGTCTGGGTAACCATTTGGTTACCTGTTCAGGAGTCTTATGGCTTAGGGGTAAAAACTGTTGAGAAGCCTTTTTGTCCTAGACTTGGCGATCCTGTACCGCTTGCCATGCGGTAGTAGAGAGAACAGTCTATGACTGGGGTGGCTGGGGTCTTTGACAATTTTTAGGGCCTTCCTCTGGCACTGCCTAGTGTAGAGGTCCTGGATGGCAGACAGCTTTGCCCCAGTGATGTACTGGGCTGTACGCACTACCCTCTGCAGTGCCTTGCGGTCGGAGGCCGAGCAATTGCCATACCAGGCAGTGATGCAACCGGTCAGGATGCTCTCGATGTTGCAGCTGTAGAACCTTTTGAGGATCTCAGGACCCATACCAAATCTTTTTAGTTTCCTGAGGGGAATAGGTTTGTCGTGCCCTCTTCACAACTGTCTTGGTGTGTTTGGACCATTCTAGTTTGTTGTTGATGTGGGCACCAAGGAACTTGAAGCTCTCAATCTGCTCCACTATAGCCCCGTCGATGAGAATGGAGGCGTGCTCGGTGCTCCTTTTCCTGTAGTCGACAATCATCTCCTTAGTCTTGGTTACGTTGAGGGATAGGTTGTTATTCTGGCACCACCCAACCAGGTCTCTTCCCACCTCCCTATAGGCTGTCTCGTCGTTGTCGGTGATCAGGCCTACCACTGTTGTGTCGTTTGCAAACTTAATGATGGTGTTGGAATCGTGCCCGGCCATGCAGTCGTGGGTGAACAGGGAGTACAGGAGAGGACTGAGCACGCACCCCTGGGGGACTCCAGTGTTGAGGATCAGCGTGGCAGATGTGTTGCTACCTACCCTCACCACCTGGGAGCGGCCCGTCAGGAAGTCCAGGATCCAGTTGCAGAGGGAGGTGTTTAGTCCCAGGTTCCTTAGCTCAGTGATGAGCTTTGAGGGTACTATGGTGTTGAACGCTGAGCTGTAATCAATGAATAGCATTCTCACATAGGTGTTCCTTTTGTCCAGGTGAGAAAGGGCAGTGTGGAGTGCAATAGAGATTGCATCATCTGTGGATCTGTTTGGGCGGTATGCAAATTGGAGTGGGTCTAGGGTTTCTGGGATCATGGTGTTGATGTGAGCCATTACCAGCCTTTCAAATCACTTCATGGCTACGGACATGAGTGCCACGGGTCTGTCATCATTTAGGCAGGTTGCCTTTGTGTTCTTGGGCACATGACTATGGTGGTCTGCTTGAAACATGTTGGTATTACAAACCCAATCAGGGACATGTTGAAAATGTCAGTGAAGACACCTGCCAGTTGGTCAGCACATGCCTGGAGCACACGTCCTGGTAATCCGTCTGGCCCCGCAACCTTGTGTATGTTGACCTGTTTAAAGGTCTTACTCACGTCGGCTATGGAGAGCGTGATCACACAGTCGTCCGGAACAGCTGATGCTCTTATGCATGCCTCAGTGTTGCTTGCCTCGAAGCGAGCATAGAGGTGATTTAGCTCGTCTGGTAGGCTCGTGTCACTGGGCAGCTTGCGGCTGTGCTTCCCTTTGTAGTCTGTAATAGTTTGCAAGCCCTGCCACATCCGACGAGCGTCGGAGCCGGTGGAGTATGATTCAATCTTAGCCCTGTATTGACGCTTTGCCTGTTTGATGGTTCGTCGCAGGGCATAGCGGGATTTCTTGTAAGCTTCAGGGTTAGAGTCGCGCACCTTGAAACGGCAGCTCTACCCTTTAGCTCAGTACGAATGTTGCCTGTAATTCATGGCTTCTGGTTGGGGTATGTAAGTACAGTCACTGTGGGGACGACGTCCTCAATGCACTTATTGATAAAGCCAGTGACTGATGTGGTGTATTCCTCAATGTCATCGGAAGAATCCCGGAACATGTTCCAGTCTGTGATAGCAAAACAGTCCTGTAGTTTAGCATATGCGTCATCTGACCACTTTTTTATAGACCGAGTCACTGGTGCTTCCTGCTTTAATTTTTGCTTGTAAGCAGGAGTCAGGAGGATAGAGTTGTGGTCGGATTTACCAAATGGAGGGCGAGGGAGAGCTTTGTACGCGTCTCTGTGTGTGGAGTACAGGTGATCTAGAATTTTTTTCCCTCTGGTTGTACATTTAACATGTTGATAGAGATTTGGTAGAACTGATTTAAGTTTCCCTGCATTAAAGTCTCTGGCCACTAGGAGTGCCGCCTCTGGGTGAGCGGTTTCCTGTTTGCTTATTTCCTTATACAGCTGACTGAGTGCGGTCTTAGTGCCCGTATCTGTTTGTGGTGGTAAATAAACAGCCACGAAAAGTAGAGCTGAGAACTCTCTAGACAAGTAGTGTGGCCTGCAATTTATCACAATATATTCTACTTCAGGCGGGCAAAATCTAGAGACTTCCTTAGATTTCATGCACCAGCTGTTGTTTACAAATATGCCCCCTCGTCTTACCGGAAGTGTGCTGTTCTATCCTGCTGGTGCAGCGTATATCCCGCTAGCTGAACATCCATGTCGTCATTCAGCCACGATTCCGTGAAACATAGGATATTACAGTTTTTGATGTCCCGTTGGCAGGATATTTGTGATCATACCTCGTCTAGTTTATTGTACAATGATTGCACGTTGGCGAGTAATATTGACGATAATGGCAGCTTTTCCACTTGCTTTCTGCGGGTCCGGGCGAGGCATCCGGCTCTTCGTCCTCTGCGCCGCTTTCTTTTGCGAATAATTGATATGCCTGCCCTGTGGGGTGTTTTGGAGTATATCATCCTGCTTGTTGTTGATTTTTTTTGTCTAATCCGAGGTGAGTGTCACGCCCTGACCTTATAGAGTCTTTTTATGTCTCTATTTGGTTTGGTCAGGGTGTGATTTGGGTGGGCATTCTATGTTCTGTTTTCTATTTTTTGTATTTCTATGTTTTGGCCGGGTATGGTTCGGGTATGCTCTGCGCACTGTGTCTCTGGTGCGTCTGCACAGCCAAGTGCGTCCTGTGCCAGCGCCCCGCATTTGCAGGGCGAAGATACCATCCAGCCAGGGCGTGTTGTGCAGGCTCTGCACTCAAAACCCCCAGTGCGCCTCCACAGCCCAGTGTATCCGGTGCCTCCGCAAAGAATCAAGCCTCCTGTATGTCTCCGCAGCCTGGTGGGCCCTGTGGCAGCCCATCGCACCAGGCTGCCTATACGTCTCCTCCCATCAGTGATGATCCATCGCAAGAAGCCTCCAGTGATGATCCATGGCACGAAGCCTCCAGTGATGATCCATGTCACGAAACCGCCAACAACGGCCTCCAGTCCGAAGCCTCCAGCGACGATCCCCAGTCCGGAGCCTCCAGCGACGATCCCAAGTCCGGAGCCTCCAGCGATGGTCCCCAGTCCGGAGCCTCCAGCGACGGTCTCCAGTCCGGAGCCTCCAGCAACAAGGGTCCCCAGTCCGGGGCCAGCAACGAGGGTCCCCAGTCCGGGGCGCGCAACGAGGGTCCCCAGTCCGGGGCGCGCAACGAGGGTCCCCAGTCCGGGGCCCGCAACGAGGGTTCCCAGTCCGGGGCCCGCGAAGAGGGTCCCCAGTCCGGGGTCGGAGACGAGGGTCCCCGCACCAGAGGCGCCACCAAAGTGGGGTGAGCTAGAGGTGGAGCGGGGTCTACGTCCCGCACCAGAGCCACCACCGCGGATAGATGCCCACCCGGACCCTCCCCTATAGGTTCAGGTATTGCGGCCTGGGGTCCGCACTTTTGGGGTGGGGTTACTGTCACGCCCTGACCTTAGAGAGCCTTTTTATGTCTCTATTTGGTTTGGTCAGGGTGTGATTTGGGTGGGCATTCTATGTTCTGTTTTCTATGTTTTTGGTTTTCTATGTTTTGGCCGGGTATGGTTCTCAATCAGGGATAGCTGTCTATCGTTGTCTCTGATTGGGAATCATACTTAGGCAGCCTTTTTCCCTTCTGTCATTGTGGGAACTTTTCTTTGTTAGGGGCACTATATTCTTTGTAAGCGTCACGGTCGTTTTTGTTATTTCTTGTTTTGTTGGCGACATTTTAACAAATAAAAGAAAATGCACGTTTACCACGCTGCACCTTGGTCTCATTCCAACGACGACTGTGACAGTGAGTGATCGCTGTTCTGATATCCAGAAGCTTTTTTCTGTCGTAAGATACAGTTGCAGAAACAGTATGTACAAAATAATTTACAAATAGCACAGCCATCTCCTCCGGCGCCATCATTATAGAGACCCCAACTGATGTACAGAACAATCATAAAAGTATCAACTTTGGTTTAGATACAAGCGTCATGAAGCCTATAACACAATACATTTATTTGACTTGGTGAAACTTGCTTACCACTTTTTCCATGTGGTTTCTTCCTTCCCAGACTCCAAGAAATTATGAACTCTTCCTAAATATTTGGTCAAATTATATGGTTTCCTAGAAACAACACTGGCTCAATTTACCCCACTCTCCCATACTGTAGGTATTTGAGGGGAACCAGGATACTGAAAATCCAGTGCTGGCCCTATTTGATAAGTTGTCAACAGTGGCACACTACATCCGCATCAATCCACAGACCTGGTACTAGAATGGGACTATGTCTTGGAGCTGAGGTTCTGGCCTGTACCCTCCCAGGTATGTCCACCATCATCATCAGAACATCCTCACAACACTAGCTTAACACTCAGGAAACATAACCTCAACAACATTAAAATGTTACCATTGAGCTTTTCCATTATGTTGTGTCATTTCACTCCTGTAGATCCCAACAACATCTACGTTTGGCAGCAGACGGAGCAAGGCACCCAGGACAAACTGGACTTCAGACACCAACTACAGGGAGATGAGGAAAGTAAGTCCTGAAGTAGAGACCTTCAACACTCATCCATAGACTACTGGTGTAGTTTGAGGGTTATTTAGTTGGTGGATGGATGACTCTCTATGTAGACAAACACTGAATGAAGACGGGTTAATATTTTGAAAATATAGTGCTGCATTCATAACCAAGTAGGAAGGTGGTATTCGGCTGGGAAAAATCCACTTGAATGCCCATCCAACTGGCAATAACGAGTGGGAAACTTGTCTATCATCCCTGAGCTCCGATTTTTCCCACATGTTGACCTCTGACGTCACCTACTACGGAAATGACCTCGATTAACAGCCTTTTTGACAGTAAAAAAAATGTAACAACATAACGTTATTTATAAAAAGCAATCTATTCATTTTTTTAACACCATTTAGTTTATGGTTGGCAATTAATCAATTGACGTTTCTCAACGAGGTCAAAGCATTTGAATGCATCCAACTGGTATTTATGACTGGTAATTACCACCTTTCCACCTGGTTATAAACTCAGCATTGGTCGCGTTTCCCTGCTTAGAAGTTGCATGCATCAACCAATGGTTGTATGCCATATCATCGACTGTGTCATCCGGCACCAGATTGCTATAACATATGACGTGGTTAGATTAAAAATACCTTTTGGGGACAAGAGCCCTCTATACATCTCTATGGAACTGACCATATTCACAGCCATATATCTGTTGCGTTCCACTGCTTAGACTTTGCATGCATCAACCATCGGTTGCATTGTGTGCCACATCATCGACTGTGTCATTGACTGACAGATTGCTATATCATATGATGTGGTTAGCTGATAAGTAAAATACATTTCCAGGCATTTTAAGATCTGGCAAAGTCTAAGCAGTGAAACACGACCACTCAACTACTTCCTGTTTTCCTCTAACAATTAGCAAACTTCAGACCAATAAGAATAGAGCCAGGCAGTTTCTAGGTAGATAATCAATCATATTACCATTCTAAACAACTGACTCACCATATTTTAGAACTACACAGTGACTCAGAAAATAAATCATACACTGGCTAAAATGTTGTGATCTTGTGCACTCTAAATAAGTGCAGTAGGGACCTTACAAAGGTGCTATCTAGAACCTTAAAGGGTTCTTTGGCTGTCCCCATAGGATAACCATTTGAAGAACCCTTTTTGGTTCCAGGTAGAACCCTTTTGGGTCCATCTAGGACCCTTTCCACAATTGTGTTCTACATGGAACCACAAAGTGTTCTGCTATGGGAACAGGAGAAGAACGCTTTTGGAAGCCTTTTTTCTAAGAGCATAGGCATCCATTGCATGCAACAGTTAGCAAGAAACTCCCTCCCTTCCATTCAATCTACTCTGTGTGGCGCTTGACTGAGCTGTCCTGGAAGCAGAGGGTTTGTGGTTGTAGCTACCTCCCTCAGTCTCACCGAAAGACAAATATTATTCCATTTTTTTTTCTTCTTTTCCCCTCCTCACTACACTGCCACCACCGCTCAGTAAAGAGCTTGAGGTGAATCTGACCATTATGATATAACACTGGGCTCTTGTGTCCACACACACACCACACTCTCCCCATGTGCTCTGCAAACTAATCCAAGACTTGGATCTATTTGTAAAGTAATAAAACTCTACTGCACATACTTTCTTCTCACACTTAACCACAGGAGGTTGGTGGCACCTTAATTTGGGAGAACGGGCTCGTGGTAATGACTGGAGCAGAATTAGTAGAATGGTTTCCATGTCTTTGATGACATTGCAGTTGCTCCGTTCTAACCATTATTATGAGCCATCCTCCCCTAACCAGCCTCCGCTGCACTTAAGGCAGTGTTACCCAATCCATTCCTGATGGACCCTGTGGGTGCAACAACAACAAAGAAATCTGTCCCCCAAAAATGTGCACACCCTGGGGTCTTCTGCCCACCAGACAACACCATAATGCTCAGTACCATTTAACTCTGTCCCTCCTCAGCTCATGAAGTCAGTGACCGAGTCCTGTCCTGACATCACCCGTATCTACAGCATCGGGAAGAGCCACATGGGCCTCAAGATGTACGTCATGGAGATCTCTGACAGCCTTGGAAAGCATGAGCTGGATAAGTAGATATAGACCTACTCCAGTTTATGAAGTTTTATCTTAAGGCAATACTACATAACGTATCTACAGTACCACTGCTATAGTACTTTGTACTGTATGCTCTCAGAGACTGGATTTAACCCTTGTCTACACTGACATGTCTAAAGTGTTGAATCGGTCTGCCAGTACTGGCAACCACTAATACCCCTTACCTACAGTACTTATAATGGAAGAGAGAGAGCCAGGAATGCCGCAGCATAGACGGAGAACTGGTTAGCCTGCACACTGGAATAGAGAGGAAAATCCTATTATATAGAGGGTGACTAGTCTTCTTAATATGTCAACAGTGGAAATTCTTGGCCTGTTTTGTACGGAGTAAAAAGCTTTCAATGGTTTTTGACTGTAAATATTTGTTTATCTCCAACTCTCTTGGCAGAGGTTAAGTCAGACTGTAGTTTAACTTGTTGAATCTAGGGGTCTTTTTTTTATTTTTGGAAAAATAACGTTCCCAAAGTAAACTGGCTATTTTTCAGGACCAGAAAATAGAATATGCATATAATTGACAGTTTAGCATAGAAAACACTCTAAAGTTTCCAAAACTGTAAAGATATTGTCTGTGAGTATAACAAAACTGATATTGCAGGCAAAATAATGAGAAAAATCCAATCAGGAACGCAGCGGTTTCTGAATAATCCTATGCTTCCCTATTGAGCAGTGAATGGGATATCAACAAGATTCCTTTTTCTATGGCTTCCTTAATGTGTCTAGTATCACAAGACATGTCAACACAAGACATTTCAGGCTTTTATTTTGAAAAATGAGCCTGAGCTACAACATTGCGTCAGTGTCTACCTGATGGCTCTTTGTGTATTTCTCGCGCAAAAGACAGAGGTAGCCATTTTTCCACCCGGTCTTACTGAAAAAAGCTCTGTCCCGGTTGATATATTATTGAATAGATATTTGAAAAACACCTTGAGGATTGATTATATATATATATTTTTCGGCGTTGTCGTGACCACAATTTCCGATCATTTTCTCAGCCAAACGTGATGAACTAATGGAGCTATTTTTGGCTACAAAAAAAAAATTCGGGAAAAAAGGAACATTTGCTATCTAACTGGGAGTCTCATGAGTGAAAACATCCGAAGCTCATCAAAGGTAAACTATTTAATTTGATTGCTTTTCTGATTTTTATGACCAGAATGCCTGCTGCTAGCTAGGCATAATGCTATGCTAGGCTATCGATAAACTTACACAAATGCTTGTCTTGCTTTGGCTGTAAAGCATATTTTCAAAATCTGAGATTACAGGGTGATTAACAAAAGGCTAAGCTGTGTTTGAATATATTTCACTTGTGATTTCATGAATATGAATATTTTCTAGTAAGATTTTTTGTCCGTTGCGTTATGCTACTTAGTATCAGTTGATGACAATTCTCCCGGATCCGGGATGGGTAGTTACACGATTAATGTTCCACTGGTAAATGACTGTCTCTCCATGTCATGTTCCAGTATTTATAATGTGAACTCACAGATAGTGGGTTCATAGTGAGAGAAATGTTCCTTGTTTCTTTTTTGTGGGTTCCTTCCTATGTAATCCCTAATGTTTTTCTGTAACACAAGGCTTAAAGGACGACTGTCCTTCCTGATTTGGCCTCGTTTTGAGTTTAACTTCTTGCTCCTACTTGAGACGCAGACGTCTCAAGTAGGCACCTGGAAATGCAAATGCGCTACGCTAAATGCTAAATGTACTCGTTAAAACTCAAACGTTCATTAAAATATACATGCAGGGTATTGAATGAAAGCTACACTCGTTGTGAATCTAGCCAACAAGTCAGATTTTTAAAATGCTTTTCTGCGAAAGCATGAGAAGCTATTATCTGATAGCATGCAACACCCCAAAATGCCTGAAGGCGACGTAAACAAAATAATTAACGTAGCCGGCGCTACACAAAAACGCAGAAATAAAATATAAAACATTCATTACCTTTGATGATATTCTTTGTTGGCACTCCTATATGTCCCATAAACATCACAAATTGGTATTTTTCCCGATTAAATCCGTCCATGAATGCCCAAAATATCCATTTGTATAGCCTGTCTGCATCACGAAAAAAGCTCTCTTCCAACACGCAACGTCATGTTTAAAAATTATATGTTGCCTATATTCTTTGACAAAACACTTCAACCTACTTTTATAACCCAACTTTAGGTATTTGTAAACGTTAATAAGCGATCAAATTGATCACTGGGCGATCTGTATTCAATAGCAGCTACAAAAGCTACAAAAGTGTCCATTTTTCAATCTTCCAAAATCGATTTAGGTAGGCTGGATGGAATCACGGATCTATTGGTAATGTCTCAAAGGATTTTTGTCAATGAAAATGACGTTTTTGGCGAAATCGTGTGGAAGCTGTAGGAATTGCATCCGTCTCCATATTAAATTTGGTTTCCTTTAAATAATCCATGAAAGGGGCGCATGGATACTTTTTTCAGATTTCAGTGACCAGTTTTTCTTGCGCTTTTCGATGAAACACACGCTCTGTCATAGTCACAGCCGTGATTTAACCAGTTTTAGAAACTTCAGAGTGTTTTCTATCCACACATACTAATCATATGCATATACTATATTCCTGGCATGAGTAGCAGGACACTGAAATGTTGCGCGATTTTTAACAGAATGTTCGAAAAAGGAGGGGGTAGGATAAAGAGGTTAACTCGTTAAGAAATGCTAGCAGCCATGACTGAAGCTAAACAATAGTTATCTTAAGAGTGTGGTTTGATGTGGGTGTGTTATGTTTGCATATCGTACCTTGGCTGGTTTTGATATTTGTCTCTCTTGAGTCACTGTAGCAACAACATAGCCACTAGTCTGAATTAATCTAAGATAAATCAAGAAATCTGTAATTAATTTAGACGTTTTTGCCGAGGTCTTTGTTTTACATCTAGGTAAATTGTTTGGTCTGGCTGCATGCTCAGAACTGATTTCTGAGAAAAATAACATGTCTACAATGTCATCATCTGCAAGCTGTCAAACTATCGTAAATAAAGCACGAGCTACACACTGTTTGTCAGTGCCCAAAATAACTTGTTAACTAGCTAAATTCCAATTCTGTGTTTGTTAAAACCTCTAATGACTCCCCATCCCGCATGAGGGAGCGTAATCATCGACTGACACGAATTAGCATAACGCAACGGACATAAATATTCCTAGAAAATATCCTATTCATGAAAATCACAAGTGAAATATATTGAGACACAGCTTAGCCTTTTGTTAATCACCCTGTCATCTCAGATTTTAAAAATATTATTTACAGCCAAAGCTAGACAAGCATTTGTGTAAGTTTATCGATAGCCTAGCATAGCATATTGTCCAGCTAGCAGCAGGTAACTTGGTCACGGAAATCAGAAAAGCAATCAAATGAAATCGTTTACCTTTGATGAGCTTTGGATGTTTTCACTCACGAGACTCCCAGTTAGATAGCCAATGTTCTTTTTTTTCAAAAGTATTATTTTTGTAGGCGAAATAGCTCCGTTTGTTCTTCACGTTTGGCTGAGAAATCGCCCAGAAATTGCAGTCACAAAAACGTTGAAAAACATTCCAAATTAGCTCCATAATATCGACAGAAACATGGCAAATGTTGTTTATAATCAATCCTCAAGGTGTTTTTTAAATATCTATTCTATAATATATCCACCGGGATATGGTTTTTCAGTAGGACCGATTGGAATAATGGCTACCTCTGTATTTTACGCGAGAATCACTCTGGGAGCCATCAGGTGACCAGTTGCGCAATGTAGCCGCTTACGTATTCTTCAACATAAATGCGTAAAACTACATCACAATGCTGTAGACACCTTGGGGAATACGGAGAAAAGGTCATCTGGTTGATAGCCCATTCACTGCTCAATAGGGACGCATTGGAACGCAGCGCTTTCAAAACATGAGGCACTTCCGGATTGGATTTTTCTCAGGCTTTCGCCTGCAATATCAGTTCTGTTATACTCACAGACAATATTTTTACAGTTTTGGAAACTTTAGAGTGTTTTCTATCCTTCCATGATATGCATATTCTAGCATCTTGTCCTGACAAAATATCCCGTTTACTACGGGAACGTTATTTTTCCAAAAATGAAAATACTGCCACCTAGTCACAAAAGGTTAATGAAGCTAGCAAATAGTAGCTAGCAGGCACATTGAGCAGCCAGGCCACAATCAGCTTATCAAGTCACTGGTGAGTGGAGACGTGTGTGCTTCGTTGCTGTTTAGTTTTATACAACCTTCTCATTATCTATTACCAGAGTGTGAGTCTGTCTGGCAGTGTTTCAAAAAAACTGTCACGGGAGACACAAGATGCTCACAAATGGGTTATGGAATATTGACAAGATGCAGTTTGGATACAAGTTCACTCTGATCGTATCAATTCTAATCTTGCCGAAAAAAAATGGCAGACTCGAGTGATTGACACTATAAAAAAGGCGCTGCGTAAAGGGCAGATCTGCTGTCTGGAGATTCTGGCTGCTATCTAAAACCTAAAAGGGTTCTTTGGCTGTCCCCATGGGAGAACCATTTGGAGAACCCTGCCATAACTCTCCTGTGACGATCTGAAGGATCAGGTTACTGTGGATCCGCTCTACAGTGTGCTCTCTCTGGTAGAGGGAGAGAGCAGGAAGTCTGCTGTTTTATGGGCGGTCATAAAATACGCTGCCTCTATGCTCTGTTGTGTTCGAGATTGGAATGTAAACTGTGGAACACAGTGACCCTTGGACATCAAAAGTTGAATAATTAAACAATATTTATATTTTTGGGAATGTGGGAATGGTCCGTGTACACTTAAGGGACAGTCATGTCGAGTGTGTTTCATTTGATGATCTCATGAAGGACAGGAAACACACATAACTGTATCTCTAAAAGTGTACATTTCCCAGCTGTCAGGTTTACATATAAATATTGTGAAACATATGTGATTAAACATGACACTCTTTGTGAAAAGATGTAATGTGAACCTTCTAAATGAGAGTATGGATTTTCATATAACGTTTAACTAGTCAGTGACCACGCCCCCGTGAGCCCAAACATCCCATTAGGCATCATAGAACCGCCCCTTCTTCCACAGAGTATAAAACCACTTCCTACAAAATGTACATTAAGTCAGAGAACGCCGGGATGGATTCCCCACATTGGAATTGCTACAATTCTATAGGCCATCAGACCAGAAAATATGGAGATGACACTACCTGTTGAAATGGTTGGGCACTACAACTCTACCAAAGGATAGGACCATACAGCGTGGAGCATTGGCTACACCGCTGGAAATTGTTAAATTCTGAGACTATCAATTCAATTCAAGAAGTAAGAAATCCTAGGCCGTCGAACTACCAGTCTGCAGCTGGAAATGTACGAAGCCTAGGACAAGAATACAGACACCCCCGAAACATCCATCCTATGCGACAACCATGGGTACGCCTGACATATCCATTATGAACACAACCAGAGACTTTCTGTCGATTGACTCTCCAGCAGACGGACCGGTGACCACAGAGAGAGACAGCAAGACATACACCAGTAAATATGTCAATTGCAATTTATTTTCGAATGAGCAGTTGTTCATGTAAGAATAGCAATATCTATGAGTGTAGTCATCAGCTATGAGTTTCCCGCTCTTGAGCGGTCCACATCCCCTTTCCTTTGTCTACCAATCCGTCATATCGTCCACTGGGGACTTTGTCTTTGTATCATGTAGTAACCCTTGTATAACTAATTGTGTGTGTGATTATGTATTTCTGTGATTATTTAGTTAGTTAGTAAATAAATAATTAAGCCAATTTGTAGATCGCTGATTCATCATTTAGGCTAGGGTTCATGCAAATATCCAATGGTTTGTGACATTCAGTAATGAGAACTGATGAGGTACAATACATTAATGAAAATTACTTATCAATAAGATATGAAAATATCTGAAGAGTCAATTCGGGAAATAGACTCTATAAACATTTTCCAGTGGTGCCCCGACTTCCTAGTTAATTAAAGTTTACATGATTAGTTTAATCACGTAATAATAATTACACATAGAGAATTGATTTGATAAAATAACAGTCTTCACATTTAATGACCCTTTTTGGTTCTAGATAGAACCCTTTTGGTTCCAGGTAGAAAGACGAACCCTTTTCACAGAGGGTTCTACATGGAATCCAAAAGTGTTCAACCTGAAACCTAAAAGGGTCCTCCTATGGGGACACCGCAAGAACACTTTTGGAACCCTTTTCTCTAAGAGTGTATGATTGGATAGAGTGCACGGAGCTGATAAAGAGCAATCACCACAGCTTCTTCTCTCGTGTTAGTGTGTAACTGTGGAGCTGTCCTCTGTAACAGTGGAGTTGTCCTGTGATAAGTTCCCTCATGCCAGTGAGCTGCCCATCAAGTGGGAGAACAACAAAGAGTCTTTACAGCTCTACATGGAGCAGGTTCGTCCATCAATAGTGTCTAGTGCAGGTAAACACAACACGATGGTGTTGTTGATCCTAACTCTATATTTTTGCTTTGTATAGAAGGTCCATAGAGGACGCAAGGGTGTAATCAGAGACAAATACACAGAGGCTGGCATTGAGGATGCTATAATAGAACATGGATGCCATAGACCACCATATTAGATCAGATGGGCTCCCTCCCTCCTCACATGCACATTTTTTTATGTCAGTAAATGATACAAGAAAATCTAGAAATTATGCTGTCAAATTGCCCCTAGATGGCACTACAGGAATATGTTATGACATTAGTAGGCCAAAGAAGCCAACCACTTACCAGTAGCCATTTTGTGTCCTGCCCCTACTGTAGTACCTGACTGGGACTACTGGCGCCTGCTGAACCCGGGTGAGTACGAGGTCACGGTGAGTGCCGAGGGCTATAACACTTCCACACATGTACAACCACTACCCCACCATATGTGACTTCCGCCTCACAACCCCCCCCCAAGCAGAGGCTGAAGGAGATCCCATCCAAGGGAGGCAAGCTCCCCAAAGCCCTGCAGCGGAGGCTGCAACAACTGCGTCTGCGCAAACTGCGTGCCAGCACTAAGGCCATCAACCAGCGGTGGCTAGCAGGAAGGCACAGGGATGTGATTTTGAACAATCACAGCCCACATTGTCTGGAGGGTTGTTGTATTTCATTGGCTCTTGTTAGGGCACTTTCTGGTTTAAGTCAGTTTGGGTGTTTGGAAGTCTTTACAACATGTGGGCAGGCAAAAAAATATATGTTTTGGGAGAGCAATGGTAAAATACATTGTACTTTCAGTGTGGTATAGCTTTATTGCTGAAGAAAGGGACCAATTGTATTTAGATATTTGAATCAGATTGGAGCAAAATATTGCAAGATGATTGAATGACAGGGCCAAATATTATTTTCACTTGATTAGCTCTCAGAAAATAGTTACAACAACAACAAAGTGGCTTGATACTTGACAAATGCAGCGTTGGGTGGATATACCACTATTCTAGGAAAATTCATGCCACAAATTATAGGTAAAACTCGTGAGCATAAAATGACTTATGTATTTTGACATATAGTTAAGAGCTCATATGCTACAGTCTAGAACTAATAAGAGTTCTATACATGAGATATTGTATATCTATTAATATAAAGTTGTGTTCTTATATTTTTGTTTTTTTTTATATAATACTTAAAAAAACATTTAAATGCTGGCATTTGGATGTCCTTGCAAGCCAAGAGACAATGTTACAAGCTTTTCTTAGAACACAAATAGTTCAAATCCATGTCTTATTTTCTATGTAGCTGTACATCCTGTTGCAGCCGGCGTCCTCCACGGCGTTTGCGGCTGACAAAGCGACACCACAGGGTGGTGATCAGGGACAGGAACACACAGGTCAGTGCCACAACAACACCCACCCACATCACCAACGATAGCTGCCCGCTTCCCTGCCGAAGAGGAATAACGAGCATCAGACACACACCATCTAGACAGTATGAACATATCAAACAACAGCACTTAACTATAGCACTCAACAAGCGTCAGACACACACCATCTAGACAGTATATCAAACACACGTTCAAGCCTCCAAAAGAACATCAGCACTTAAGCACTCAACAAATATCAAACTCCCCTAAATAATGTGACAAATTAATCAAACACTTACATTTAGTAGTTTAAAACATGAACATTTCCAGATGAGCCAAAGATAGTCTCTGACACAGATATCTGGGAATATATTTTCTCCCTCTTCAGATGTGCTACAGTAGTAGTAAGTTTCCATCCATTTGGCAACAGATTTACATGGGAATACTCTAAAATCAGCATTAAAACAATATGTGCATTTTCCCACCAGAGATGTGTTTCCATCACATTGACTTGTTGCGGATAAAAGGCTGTACTTGATGACATAGTGCAGATAAAAATACAGATAAAAATATAAAAATACCACCCCGGTATTGAAACGTGCCCTTAAGCCCACAGCGCTATTTGAAAGCAGTATCAAGCTCATCACCATGCACATTCACCACCCTGTGAAGTTCAACATAAACATACTTAGTCTGTTGCCTAATAAACTGCATGCTTTCCCGACAAGTCATAGTGGGAGGACCACACACGTCATAGCGTGACTCCAAGTTTACTTCCATATTATGGTTATTATATCAATATTTGGCCTTAAAAGCGTTTCCACCGACATGTCTTGCATAATTATTTTTACCGATACAATCCCACCTTGTCTAGCTTATTTAGTTTTCTTGACATTTAGAAAGTTTTCATCAGGCCTGTCATTACATTTTTTAAACGACATGTACTTTACTCGCATAAAAAGGTGAGATGGAAAACAGGTTAGTGTTCTCTTTACCTGTCCCTGATGGATTCCCTTCAGCAGAGCGAATGTGCTGAGATGGTTGCAGGAGCACCGAGTGTGGGTGGAGTTCGAAATCACTAAGGTGCAACCCCTCCCAGACCACACCCCCGGTCCATTCTCATCCGACCAATAAACACAGGTGGGGTCAACATCACTGGACTAGGACACAGTGTATATGGGTTGGGGTCAATTCCATTTAGACTCAGTAAATTCAGGAAAGAATGTGACTTCATGAAAAATATATCAATGAACAACATGTTTTACTGACAGTCAGAAACTATTAAGTAGAGACAAGTGTTACCTGCAGGTGATGGAAGGTGAGATTAACCTGTTGGGGCAGGTATGTTGTATTGGAGTTGCTAACGGACACCGTCGCAGCACTGGACATGAGCTGCTGGCTCTGATGAGAAGTGTTGTCCTTCAGACTATCCAGATTCCTATAGCTGAGCAGAACGACATACGCAAACCCTGCACACAAAAAACAACACAAGAAAACATAAGGCCTGATACAAAAACATATACAACTCACAATATCCCAAGTGAATCCATCAATCTATGTCTTTAGTAATATTTTGAGCAGATGATTGGTACTGTAGGACAGTGGCTACCTAGGTAATTCTGGTCATCTCCAACCACCGTCTCCCAGGTGGTGTCAAGTTGAGTATTCTCATTGGTCAGGCTGACTGGTCCTTTAGGTGGAGTCTTGTCTCTCCTCACCATAATCTCAACCTCTGTTTTTCATCATATTGACAAAATCAACACAGAGCAGAAATCACCATTACTGAAAGAACACAGTATTGCATTAATTATATTTTAAGTTGACACAATGTAATGTGCTTGTTAGTGCTCTGTTTATGGTCAGTATGGTGCTCAGATTGTGGTCTTCCTGTGGTACTGTAACGTCTGCTTCCAACTCACACTCCCAAACACGAAAATCCCCTGAACGCAGCTCACTTTCCAGCTCACACTCTCAAACACATAGATCCCCTGAACGCAGCTCAATCTCCAGATCCCAATCACCTGAATTCTGATCACCTGTTCACACACCTGTATGTCATCATCACGCACAATTTAGTTCAGTTCTTTGCACCCCATCATTGTGAGGTGTTTGTTTTGTGATACACTTCTATTAGGAGCTCTGTTTTTGCATCTGTAATTTAATCCTCCTGTGTATGATAGTGAGGCAGGCAAAAAGTAACGATGCCTTTTGTCTATTCCCTGCCTGCACTATAGCCTATGGGATTTCCTCTTATCAACCTATTGCCTGATCTCCCGGACGTTACTAGTCTTTTCCCTGCCTGTACTGTTGCCTTTTTAGATTTTTTGTGTAAGACCTTCTGCCTGCCACTGGACCCAACTATCTGCCGCCTCCTGTGGTCCCTTACAAATAAACACCTGCTGTGCCCTGCGCTTGAAACCAGCTCTCTGTCTCCCATCGTGTTCAATAAAGGTACCTGCGAGGTGGTCAGTAAATGGTAAATATGTGGTCAGCGTGTGCTCAGTGTGTTTATGTTACCGGTGTGGTTGGTCTCTGTCCTGGTCACGTTCTCTGTCAGCAGTGGAGCGATCAGTCTGAATGAGATTTCAATCGTCCTCAGTAACTTAGTCACTTCACTGCTACTACGGTGACCATTGGACTGGAGGCCCAGTTGAACAACATCAGTGGTATTAACCAGTAACTAGAGAGAGACATAAGGGTTTTGTACGTGTGTGTTAGAGGTCGACCGATTATGATTTTTCAACGCCAATACTGACACCGATTCATCGGCTGACCTCTAGTGTTTGCATGTGTGTTTCTGTGTGGTGACTTACTGTCAAAAGCACATCTCCAGTTGACAGCGGTCTTGTCGGTCCAGACGACGTAGAGCTGTTCAACACCAAACAGTTGTTTTTCAACAGAGACAAGAAACTATCAAAGCCTGGTACAGTCTGGGAGGGAGAAGGGGGGGGGGGGGGGGGCATGTGCATTAGTGGGAAAATGCATACAAGATGCATTCAAGATCATGGAAAAATACCCTTTTCCCAATTAATAATGTAATAATTCTAAAGTAAAGCCTTACCTGTCCAGGCTGTGTTTCATACCGGTCACAATTAAGCTCTAATGTAAAAACATGGAGACATATTACCTCAAAAACCATTGTATGTACAGTATAAAACCTGACATAGACTTTTATGGTGGTTCAGTAGTCAGCATGTACATGGAAGACAGACAAAAGAGTATTTAGACTAAACCCAATACAACAGCACCCAAGAGGAAATGTTTCTCTCACCTGCACACTGAGTTTGTCTGTTGTCGTAGTTACTGAATCCTGTGGGACACTTGCACAGGTAGCTGCCCAGCTGATTGACACAGATTCCCCGTTCCCCACAAAAATGTTGGTTCTCAACACACTCATCTATGTCTGATGGAGAATGGGAGTGGTAAAGGGAAAAGTAGTGGAGATGGAAAGATTAAAGACTGTTTTTTGACAAAGAGAGGGTGATAATCCCTCACACGTTAACACAGTCACACTTTCAATAAGATTATATTGACCACCACATGATTCAAAGCCAAGCGATCTGAAGCCAAAATAGCAGAAAAAACATCCCACTACTAAACAGTACATAGTGTTGAATGTTCCTAAACAGGGTCTGTTTAATGCTGGAGATTATCAGAGGTCAACATTACTGATCAAAGCACATTCCTAAAGCAAAATACTATGCAGGAAATTATAACCATATTCTCCATCATTACCAATACAATTCAGAAACTCTGGATTGGAATTCGGTTGAGTAAAGCCATTCGCACATCTAGTAACTCTTGTTCCTTGGTCCTTGAGTAGCGCTAAATGAAGACAAAGAAAAGTTGAACTGCACACATGCATATGTTAAATATTTTAAACAGACTTGTGGATGTGTTGGTCAAATAAAAAGCAGAAAATGGACCGACCCACAATCAGTAGAAATAGAATGGCTCCCATGATCTCTGACAGCTGGTGAGTTAATGTTACATGTCAGCTTGGTTTTAGTTCTAAAGAATAATTTGGAGACCTCACGGATGTGGTTAGCGCAGGGAAGTAAAAATAGTTCCCCATAACTAGCACAGGCATTTTCTTGGAAGTCGAGAACAAAGAGGAACTGACTGGGTAGCATGAGAAGACCATTTGCATCGCAATTCACATCAGGTTCATTTGTCTAGTTTTGCGTAGACCACGTCCAGGAGTTCCATCCCTGAATTAGACTCTAGTGTAGAGGGTCTATCTCCAAGATCAGACATAAGAGGACACTGATCTAAAACACCAACATGCACAGTATAGACTCTTATCAACAGGGCCACATAAACCAGCTGCCTTACCAAAAGCAGACTTAGAATCCAGATTTCACTCTGAAGCAAGGCTACTTATCTTTCTCTTTTCTTTTCAAAATGTCTTGCTCTTGATTTATTTCGAAGATGTCTGACCTTTATGCAAATTTTACAAGTTACTACAGCAGCATTTCCCGTAACTTTCACATTCTCACTTGCTCTATCAGCATTAACGGGAAAGGGGTTGCAATGCTTAACATTTAGTGTGACTTTGTGATTACACAAATGAAGAGCGTTTCTGGGTTTTTCTTGAAGTGGTGGTGGGACTATTTGTCCATGAAATCAATCATTTTCCTGACGAAATCTCCCTCCATAGCCGAAGCATCCCAATATATTGAAAGGCTACATTATCTAGATTTATGTTAGCTCAAAAGGTAGGCCGATTAACCAATGAAGAGAGAAGTTTCAAGACCTATTGAGAATGAGAGATATCAAAGTCATGATAATGATGGCAAATGCATTTGTGTGATAAACAGCCTGTTGGAAAATGAAGAAGCAACTATGATCAAATGGTGGGAGACAGTAGATTTACAATATTAATATCACTCACACTATGTTCCTTCATGATGATCAATGGTAAATTTTAGGGCAGACATACAGTACATTTCTCTAGTCTGGCTGACACAAAACGCGAAGTCTTCTTGACAAAGCTATCCCTCTCTGTGCACTTGTCGTCACTAGTTACTACAGCCACAGCTTATTTCTAAAATGTCTCTTCTTAATTAATTAAAATTTAATTTGAATCCTAACCCTAAACTTAAACACACGGCTAACCATATGCCTGCCTAACCTTCAACTAAAACCAAAAAGCTTATTTTTTGGGGGATGGGGGATTTTTATGATTACAGCCCAGGTTTGGAACGCTCTTTCTTATTAGTCTATTGACTAATTTACTGCCTGGTGATGTCACCAGCAAGCCAAAACTTCATTCTACCTAAACAGGCTGACATTTTCAAACAGCTCTTACACTAAAAGGGCATTATCATAATGTCCACAATTTCACAGTCTTATTCCAACCTCAAAGTGTTTAAATATACATAAAACTCAGGAAATCATGTTCTTGACTGCACTGGGCCTTTAAGTCAGTTTGGAAGTGTTTACACCATGTGGGCAGTTCTATAGGCCTAGCCTAATGAGAGGCAAAAAAAACAATGTCTTGGGTGAGCAATTATCAAATTCTTTGTACTTTCAGCATGATGTTGTGCTTTATTATTTTTACAAAACGGACAGCTCATATTTAGACATTTATGTCAGAATGAAGGATATAATAGCAAGATGATTTGTGGATTTAAATACCTTCTCAAGCACTGTAAAATAAACAGGAAAAATATTACTTTCACTTCAAATAAGTCAGTTACAACAACAACCAAGTGGCATAAAATTACAATTTAAAAAAGAGGCAGCAGAGTAGCCTAGTGGTTACAGTGTTGGACTTGTAACCGAAAGGTTGCAAGTTCAAATCCCAGAGCTGACAAGGTACAAATCTGTCGTTCTGCCCCTGAACAGGCAGTTCCTAGGCCGACTTGCCTAGTTAAAGAAAGGTACAATTTAAAAAAGAAATACTGGACAAATGCAGCGTTGAGTGGATTTACCACTATTCTCATCTCTACAAATTACAAACCATGTTTATGAGACTGAAATTACTTATGTTGCCATAGAGATGAGAGCACATCTATTACATTCCAGAACTGATTTCTATAGATGCAAAATGTTATATCTATTAATAAAAAGTTGTGTTTTTGTTTTTGTTTGTTTGATACATTTTTAAACTACTTAAATAAATACAAATTCTGGCAATTGGATGTCCTTGCAAGCCAAGAGACAATATTTTCAAATGGATTCCAAGTAGCTTTTCTTAGAACACAAATAGTTCAAATCCATGTCTTATTTTCTATGTAGCTGTACATCCTGTTGCAGCCGGCGTCCTCCACGGCGTTTGCGGCTGACAAAGCGACACCACAGGGTGGTGATACGGAACACACAGGTCAGTGCCACAACAACACCCACCCACATCACCAACGACAACTGCCCGCTTCCCTGCCGAAGAGGAATAACAAGCATTAGACACACACCATCTAGACAATATGAACATATCAAACACAACAGCAGCACTCAAGCACTCAACAAGCATCAAACTCCCCTAAATAATGTGACAAATGCATCAAACACATTTAGCAGTTTAAAACATTAACCTTTCCAGAGGAACCAAAGGAAGTCTCTGACACAGATATCCTGGAATATGTTTTCACCCCCATCAGATGTGCTACACTAGCTAGGTTTCCAGCCAATTTGCGAAAGATGTACATAGGAATACTCTAAAATCTGCATTATAACAACATTTTCATTTTCCCATCAGAGAGGTGTTTCCATCAAAATGATTTGTTACAAATAAAAGCCTGTACGTGATGACATAGTGCACATAAAATACCCTTTGCGGTTAAGTTAACATGTACCGAATAAAAAATAAAGTTACATGGGTTTACATGGCATTTTCAATACTACTGATGGTTTTCTCAACAAACAAAAAAAGCTTTATATAGCAAGTGTGCACACTCCAGTTTTGTCACGTGCCCTTAAGCCCACAGCGCTATTTGAAAGCAGTATCAAACTCATCACTCATTCACCACCCTGTGAAGTTCAGCATTAACATACTTAGTCTGTTGCCTAATAAACTGCATGCTTTCCCGACAAGTCATAGTGGGAGGACCACACACGTCATAGCGTGTCTCCAAGTTTACTTCCATATTATGGTTATTATATCAATATTTGGCCTTAAAAACGTTTCCACTGACATTTCTTGCATACATATTTCTACAGACACAAAAAGATCCCACCTTGTCTAGCTTATTTTGGTTTCTTGACAATTAGAAAGTTTTCAGAAACATTTTCTGTTTTCATCAGGCCTGTCCATGACATTTTTTAAACAACATGTACTTTACTCGCATAAAAAGGTGAGATGGAAAACAGGTTAGTGTTCTCTTTACCTGTCCCTGATGGATTCCCTTCAGCATAGCGAATGTGCTGAGATGGTTGCAGGAGCACACAGTGTGGGTGGAGTTCGAAATCACTAAGGTGCAACCCCTCCCAGACCACACCCCCGGTCCATTCTCATCCGACCAATAAACACAGGTGGGGTCAACATCACTGGACTAGGACACAGTGTATATGGGTTTGGGTCAATTCCATTACCACTCAGTCAATTTAGGAAAAAATGTGACTTAATGTAAAACATGTAAATGAAAAACATATAAACATATTTTACTGACAGTCATAGACTATTAATTAGAGACAAGTGTTACCTGCAGGTGATGGAAGGTGAGATTAACCTGTTGTGGCAGGTATGTTGTGTGGGAGTTGCTAACAGACACCGCCGCGGCACTGGACATGAGCTGCTTGTGAACTGAATTGTGTCTTCCGCATTTAACACAACCCCTCTGAATCAGAGAGGTGTGGGCAGCTGCCTTAAATCGACATCCACGTCTTTGTCGCCCATGGAACAATAGGTTAACTGCCTTGCTCAGGGGCAGAATGACAGACTTTTACCTTGTCAGCTCAGGGATTGGATCCAGCAAACTTCCGGTTACTGGTTCAACATTCTCACCACTAGGCTACCTGCTGACCCATTGTAAATATGTGGTCAGCATGTGCTCAGTGTGTTTATATTACCTGTGTGGTTGGTCTCTATCCTGGTCACGTTCTCTGTCAACAGTGGAGCGATCAGTCTGATAGAGATTTCAATCGTTCTCAGTAACTTAGTCACTTCACTGCTACTGCGGTGACCATTGGACTGGAGGCCCAGTTGAACAACATCAGTGGTATTAACCAGTAACAAGAGAAGAGCGACATAAGGGTTTTGTACGTGTGTGTTAGAGGTCGACCGATTATGATTTTTCAATACCGATACCGATTATTGGAGGACGAAAAAAGCCGATACTGATTAAACGGACGATTTAAAAAAAAACATGCATTTGTAATAATGACAATTACAACAATACTGAATGAACACTTATTTTAACTTAATATAATACATCAATAAAATCAATTTAGCCTAAAAAAAATGAAGCATGTTCAATTTGGTTTAAATAATGCAAAAACAAAGTGTTGGAGAAGAAAGTAAAAGTGCAATATGTGCCATGTAAAAAAGGTAACTTTTAAGTTCCTTGCTCAGAACATGAGAACATATGAAAGCTGGTGGGTTATTTTAACAGGAGTATTCAATTTTCCCAGGTAAGAAGTTTTAGGTTGTAGTTATTATAGGAATTATAGGACAATTTCTCTCTATACGATTTGTATTTCATATACCTTTGACTATTTGATGTTCTTATACGCACTTTAGTATTGCCAGTGTAACAGTATAGCTTAAGTCCCTCTCCTCGTCCCTACTCGGGCTCGAACCAGGAACACATCGACAACAGCCACCCTCGAAGCAGCGTTACCCATGCAGAGAAAGGGAAACAACTACTCCAAGTCTCAGAGCGAGTGACGTTTGAAACGCTATTAGCGCGCACCCTGCTAACTAGCCATTTCACATTGGTTACACCAGCCTAATCTCGGGAGTTGTTAGGCTTGAAGTCATAAACAGCTCAATGCTTGAAGCACAGCAACGAGCTGCTGGCAAAACGCACTAAAGTGCTGTTTGAATGAATGCTTACGAGCCTGCTGGTGCCTACCATCGCTCAGTCAGACTGCTCTATCAAATCATAGACTTAATTATAACCTAATAACACACAGAAATACGAGCCTTGGGTCATTAATATGGTTGAATCCGGGAACTATCATCTCGAAAACAAGACGTTTACTCTTTCAGTGAAATACGGAACCGTATAGAACCGTATTTTATCTTATGGGTGGCATCCATAAGTCTAAATATTCCTGTTACATTGCACAACCTTCAATGTTATGTCATAATTACGTAAAATTCTGGCAAATTAGGCGGCCCAAACTGTTGCATATACACTGACTCTGCGTGTAATGAACGCAAGAGAAGTGACACAATTTCACCTGGTTAATATTGCCTGCTAACCTGGATTTATTTTAGCTAAATATGCAGGTTTAAAAATGTATACTTCTGTGTATTGATTTAAAGAAAGGAATTGATGTTTATGGTTAGGTGCAGTCGTGCAACGATTGTGCTTTTTTTAAATCATCCCCCATTTGGCGAAGTTGGCTGTCTTTGTTAGGAAGAAATAGTCTTCACAGACTTCGCAACGAGCCAGGTTAGCAGGCAATAGGTTTAAAAATATATACTTGTGTATTGATTTTAAGAAAGGCATTGATGTTTATGGTTAGGTACACATTGGAGCAAGACAGTCCTTTTTCGCGAATACGCACCGCATCGATTATATGCAACGCAGGACACGCTAGATAAACTAGTAATATCATCAACCATGTGTAGTTAACTAGTGATTATGATTGATTGTTTTTTATATAATAAGTTTAATGCTAGCTAGCAACTTACCATGGATTCTTACTGCATTCGTGTAACAGGCAGTCTCCTAGGGGAGTGCAATGTAATCAGGTGGTTAGAGCGTTGGACTAGTTAACTGTAAGGTTGCAAGATTGAATCCCGAGCTGACAAGGTAAAAATCTGTCGTTCTGCCCCTGAACAAGGCAGTTAACCCACCGTTCGTTCCTAGGCCGTCATTGAAAATAACAATGTGTTCTTAACTGACTTGCCTAGTTAAATAACGGATAAATAAAGGTGTAAAAAAATCGGTGTCCAAAAAATACAGATTTCCGATTGTTATGAAAACTTGAAATCGGCCCTGATTAATCGGCCATTCCGAAAAATCGATCGACCGCTAGTGTGTGTGTGCGTTTGCATGTGTGTTTCTGTGTGGTGACTTACTGTCAAAAGAATATCTCCAGATGGCAGCGATCTTGTAGATCCAGGCAACGTAGAGTTGCTCAACACCAAACAGTTGTTTCTCAACAGAGACAATAAACTAACAAGGCCTGGTAGAGTCTGGGAGGGAGGGAGGAGGGGGGGCATGTGCATTAGTGGGAAAATGCATAAAACATTCAAGATCAAGAAAAAATAACCTTTTCTCAATTAATAATGTAATAATTCTAAAGTAAAGCTTTACCTGTCCAGGCTGTGTTTCATACTGGTCACAAATAAGCGCTAAAGTTAAAACATGGAGACATACAGTGTTATCTCAATACCCTTCTACAGTACACTATGTACATAGCTGTGCATGATAAAGGAGTACATCATGGACAACAGGTGGAATGGTGCTTGACTCTCACCTACACACTTAGTTTGGTTTTTGCTAAAGTTAGTAAATCCAGCAGGACACTGGCACCAGTAACTGCCATTCAGGTTTTGGCCTGGGTAAATAAAACTTGACAAGGAATGTTATAGTGGTTCAGTAGTCAGCCTGTACATGGAAGACAGACAAAAGAGTATTTAGACTAAACCCAATACAACAGCACCCAAGAAGAAATGTGTCTCTCACCTGCACACTGAGTTTGTCTGTTGCCATAGCGACTGAATCCTGTGTGACACTTGCACAGGTAGCTGCCCAGCTGATTGAGATCGATTCCCCATTCCCCACTAAAATGTTGGTTCTCAACACACTCATCTATGTCTGATAGAGAAAGGGAGTGGTAAAGGGAAAAGTAGTGGAGATGGAAAGATTAAAGACTGTTTATTGACAAAGAGAGGGTGATAATCCCTCACACGTTAACACAGTCACACTTTCAATAAGATTATATTGACCACCACATGATTCAAAGCCAAGCGATCTGAAGACAGAATAGCATTGACAGTAGTAGCTTTCACAGGTGTTGATACAAGTTGAATAGCCTACAGATGTTCTTCTCATTTAAGCTCTCATTATATCTACATGAGGGAGATGAGAGGTGAATTTCGAAATACTAGATTATCTTCAGAAAAAACATCCCACTACTAAACAGTACATAGTGTTGAACGTTCCTAAACAGGGTCTGTTTAATTCTGGACATTATCAAGTAGCCACCATTTGCCTCGATGACAGCTTTGCTTACTCTTGGCATTCTCTCAACCAGCTTTACCTGGAATGCTTTTCTGGCAGTCTTGGAGTTCCCACATATGCAGAACACTTGTTGACTGCTTTCCTTCACTCTGCGGTCCAACTCATCCTAAACCATCTCTATTGGGTGGAGGTCAGGTGATTGTGGAGGCCAGGTCATCTGATGCAGCACTCCATCCCTCTCCTTCTTGGTCAAATAGCACTTACACAGCCTGGAGGTTTGTTTTTGGGTCATTGTCCTGTTGAAAAACAAATGATAGTCCCACTAAGCACATACCAGATGGGATGGCGTATTGCTACAGAATGCTGTGGTAGCCATGCTGTTTAAGTGTGCCTTGAATTCTACATAAATCACTGACAGTGTCACCAGCAAAGCACTTCCACACCATCATACCTCCTCCTCCATGCTTCACGGTGGGAACGACACATGTGGAGATCATCCGTTCACCTGCTCTGCGTCTCACAAAGCCACGGCGGTTGGAACCACAAATCTCAAATTTGGACTCATCAGACCAAAGGACAGATTTTCACCGGTCTAATGACCATTGCTCGTGTTTCTTGGCCCAAGCAAGTCTCTTCCTCTTATTGGTGTCCTTTAGTAGTGGTTTCTTTGCAGCAATTCGACCATGAAGGCCTGATTCATGCAGTCTCCTCTGAACAGTTAATGTTGAGATGTGTCTGTTACTTGAACTCTCTGAAGCATTTATTCAGGCTGCAATTTCTGAGGGTGGTAACTCTAATGAACTTATCCTCTGCAGCAGAGGTAACTCTGGGTCTTCCTTTCCTGTGGCAGTCCTAATGAGAGCCAGTTTCATCATAGCGCTTGATGGTTTTTGCGACTGCACTTGAAGAAACTTTCAAAGTTCTAGAAATGTTCCACATTGACTGACCTTCATGTCCTAAATTAATGATGGACTGTCGTTTCTTTTGCAAGTATGTTAACACAGCTGAAAACTGTTGTGCTGATTAAAGAAGCAATAAAACTGGCCGCCATTAGACTAGTTGTGTTTCTGGAGTGTCAGCATTTGTGGGTTCGATTACAGGCTGAAAATGAGCAGAAACAAATAACTTTCTTCTGAAACTTGTCAGTCTATTCTTGTTCTGAGAAATTAAGGCTATTCCATGTGAGAAATTGAACAATTAGCCTTTTAAAATTATAAACCTGGATTAGCTAACACAACGTGCCATTGCAACACAGGAATGGTGGTTGCTGATAATGTGCCTCTATACGCCTATGTTGATATTCCATAAAAAATAAGCCGTTTCCAGCTACAATAGTCTTTTACAACATGAACAATGTCTACAATGTATTACTGATCAATTTGATGTTATTTTAATGAACGAAAAATGTGAATTTCTTTCAAAAACAAGGACATTTCAATGATGATGTGTTGGTCAAATAAAAAGTAGAAAATGGACCGACCCACAATCAGTAGAAATAGAATGGCTTCCATGACCTCTGACAGCTGGTGAGTTAATGTTACATGTCAGCTTGGTTTTAGTTCTAAAGAATAATTTGGAGACCTCACGCATGTGGTTAGCGCAGGGAAGTAAAAATAGTTCCTCATAACTAGCAACGGAGTATTATTTTAAGTAGAAAACAAAGAGAAACTGACTGTGTGGCATGAGAAGACCATTTGCATCGCAATTCACATCAGGTTAATTTGTCTAGTTTTGCATAGACCACGTCCAGGAGTTCCATCCCTGAATTAGACTCTAGTGTAGAGGGTCTATCTCCAAGATCAGACATAAGAGGACACATTGATCTAAAACACCAACATGCACAGTATAGACTCTTATCAACAGGGCCACATAAACCATCTGCCTTACCAAAAGCAGACTTAGAATCCATATTTCACTCTGAAGCAAGGCTACTTATCTTTCTCTTTTCTTTTCAAAATGTCTTGCTCTTGATTTATTTTGAAGATGACTGACCTTTCTGCAAATTTTACAAGTTACTGCAGCAGCATTTCCCTTAACTTTCACATTCTCACTTGCTCTATCAGCATTGACGGGAAAGGGGTTGCAATGCTTAACATTTAGTGTGTCTTTGTGATTACACAAATGAAGAGGGTTTCTGGGTTTTTTCTTGAAGTGGTGGTGGGACTATTTGTCCATGAAATCAATCATTTTCCTGAAGAAATCTCCTTCCATAGCCGAAGCATCCTAATACATTGAAAGGCTACATTATCTAGATGTATGTTAGCTCAAAGGTAGGTCGATTAACAGGAAAAATATTACTTTCACTTAAAATAACTCAGTTACAACAACAACCAAGTGGCATAATACTGGACAAATGCAGCATTGTATTCTCATCTCTACAAATTACAAACCATGTTTATGAGACTGAAATGACTTATGTCTGTTGCCATAGAGATGAGAGCTCATCTGTTACACTTCAGAACTGATAACAGTTCGACACATGAGATATTGTATATCTATTAACATAAAGTTGTGTTCTTATATTTTTGTTTGTTTGATACATTTTCATACTACTTAAAAAAAGAATTGCTGGCATGTGGATGCCCTTGCAAGCCAAGAGACAATGTTACAAATGAATTTCAATCCAAGTAAAGCTTTTCTTAGAACACAAATAGTTCAAATCCATGTCTTATTTTCTATGTAGCTGTACATCCTGTTGCAGCCGGTGTCCTCCACGGCGTTTGCGGCTGACAAAGCGACACCACAGGGTGGTGATCAGGGACAGGAACACACAGGTCAGTGCCACAACAACACCCACCCACATCACCAACGACAGCTGCCCGCTTCCCTGCCGAAGAGGAATAACAAGCATTAGACACACACCATCTAGACAGTATGAACATATCAAACAACAGCACTTAACTTAAGCACTCAACAAGCATCAGACACACACCATCTAGACAATACGAACATATCAAACAACAGCACTTCACTTAAGCACTCAACAAGCATCAGACACACACCATCTAGACAATACGAACATATCAAAACACACGTTCGAGCCTCCAAAAGAACATCAGCACTTAAGCACTCAACAAATATCAAACTCCCCTAAATAATGTGACAAATGAATCAAACACTTCCAGATGAGCCAACGATAGTCTCTGACACAGATATCTGGGAATATATTTTCTCCCTCTTCAGATGTGCTACAGTAGCTACAGTAAGTTTCCATCCATTTGGCAACAGATTTACATGGGAATACTCTAAAATCAGCATTAAAACAATATGTGCATTTTCCCACCAGAGAGGTGTTTCCATCACATTGACATGTTGCAGATAAAAGGCTGTGCTTGATGACATAGTGCAGATAAAAATATCCTTTGCGGTAAAATGTCCATGACCCGAATAAAAAATACAAGTTAAATGGGTTTACATGGCATTTTCGACTCTACTGAGGGTTTTCTCACAATTATTTTTTTGTGCCCACTCCGGTATTGAAACGTGCCCTTAAGCCCACAGCGCTATTTGAAAGCAGCATCAAGCTCATCACCATGCACATTCACCACCCTGTGAAGTTCAACATAAACATACTTAGTCTGTTGCCTAATAAACTGCATGCTTTCCCGACAAGTCATAGTGGGAGGACCACACACGTCATAGCGTGACTCCAAGTTTACTTCCATATCATGGTTATTATATCAATATTTGGCCATAAAAGCGTTTCCACGACATGTCTTGCATAATTATTTTTACAGATACAATCCCACCTTGTCTAGCTTATTTTGTATTCTTGACATTTAGAAAGTTTCCATCAGGCCTGTCATGACATTTTTCATCCGACATGTACTTTACTCGCATAAAAAGGTTGGATGGAAAACTGGTTAGTGTTCTCATCACCTTTACCTGTTGCATTTCGCTCATCAGAGCGAATGTGCTGAGATGGTTGCAGGAGCACACAGTCTGGTTGGAGTTTGACATCACTAAGGTGCAACCCCTCCCAGACCACACCCCCGGTTCATTCTCATCCGACCAATAAACACAGGTGGGGTCAACATCACTGGACTAGGACACAGTGTATATGGGTTGGGGTCAATTCCATTTAGACTCAGAAAATTCAGGAAAAAATGTGACTTGATGGAAAATATATCAATGAAAAACATGTTTTACTGACAGTCAGAAACTATTAAGTAGAGACAAGTGTTACCTGCAGGTGATGGAAGGTGAGATTAACCTGTTGGGGCAGGTATGTTGTGTTGGAGTTGCTAACGGACACCGTCGCAGCACTGGACATGAGCTGCTGGCTCTGATGAGAAGTGTTGTCCTTCAGACTATCCAGATTCCTATAGCTGAGCAGAAAGACATACGCAAACCCTGCACACAAAAAACAACACAAGAAAACATAAGGCCTGATACAAGAACATGTACAACTCACAATATCTCAATGTGTGCCTTTAATAATATTTGGAGCAGACGATTGGTACTGCAGGACTGTGGCTACCTGGGTAATTCTGGTCATCTCCAACCACCGTCTCCCAGGTGGTGTCAAATTGAGTGTTCTCATTGGTCAGGCTGACTGGTCCTTCAGGTGGAGTCTTGTCTCTTCTCACCATAATCTCAACCTCTGCTTTTCAACATATTGACAAAATCAACACAGAGCATAAATCACCATTACTGAAAGAACACAGTATTGCATTAATTATATTTTAAGTTGACACAATGTAATGTGCTCGTTAGTGCTCCGTTTACGGTCAGTATGGTGCTCAGATTGCAGTACCTGTGAAGTGGTAAGTAAATGGGAAAGCGTGATACCTAGTCAGTGGTCCAACTGAATGTGTTCAACTGAATTGTATCTTCTGCATTTAACCCAACCCCTCTGAATCAGAGAGGTGCGGGCAGCTGCCTTAAATCGGCATCCACGTCTTCGTCGCCCATGGAACAATGGGTTAACTGCCTTGCTCAGGGGCAGAACGACAGATTTTTATCTTGTCAGCTCGGGGATTCGATTCAGCAACCTTCCGGTTACTGTTCCAACGTCCGTTAGGCTACCTGCCGCCCCATTGTAAATATGTGCTCAGTGTGTGTGTGTGTTACCTGTGTGGTTGGTCTCTATCCTGGTCACGTTCTCTGTCAGCAGTGGAGCGATCAGTCTGATAGAGATTTCAATCGTCCTCAGTAACTTAGTCACTTCACAAGCTACTACGGTGACCATTGGACTGGAGGCCCAGTTGAAGAACATCAGTGGTATTAACCAGTAACTAGAGAAGAGAGACATTAGGGTTTTGTACGTGTGTGTTAGAGGTCGACCGATTATGATTTTTCAACGCCGATACCGATTATTGGAGGACCAAAAAAGCCGATACCGATTAAATCGACCGATTTAAAAAAAAAATAATAATAATAATGACAATTACAACAATACTGAATTAAAACTTATTTCAACTTAATATAATACATCAATAAAATCAATTTAGCCTAAAAAAAATGAAGCATGTTCAATTTGGTTTAAATAATGCAAAAAAAAAAGTGTTGGAGAAGAAAGTAAAAGTGCAATATGTGCCATGTAAAAAAGGTAACTTTTAAGTTCCTTGCTCAGAACATGAGAACATATGAAAGCTGGTGGTTCATTTTAACAGGTAAGAAGTTTTAGGTTGTAGTTATTATAGGAATTATAGAACAATTGCTTTCTATACGATTTGTATTTCATATACCTTTGACTATTTGATGTTCTTATAGGCAATTTAGTATTGCCAGTGTAACAGTATAGCTTCCGTCCCTCTCCTCGCCCCTACCTGGGCTCGAACCAGGAACACATCGACAACAGCCACCCTCGAAGCAGCGTTACCCATGCAGAGAAAGGGGAACAACTACTCCAAGTCTCAGAGCAAGTGACGTTTGAAACGCTATTAGCGCGCACCCTGCTAACTAGCTAGCCATTTCACATTGGTTACACCAGCCTAATCTCGGGAGTTGTTAGGCTTGAAGTCATAAACAGCTCAATGCTTGAAGCACAGCGACGAGCTGCTGGCAAAACGCACTAAAGTGCTGTTTGAATGAATGCTTACGAGCCTGCTGGTGCCTACCATCGCTCAGTCAGACTGCTCTATCAAATCATAGACTTAATTATAACATAATAACACACAGAAATATGAGCCTTAGGTCATTAATGTGGTCGAATCCGGAAACTATCATCTCGAAAACAAGACGTTTATTCTTTAGGTGAAATACGGAACCATTCCATATTTTATCTAACAGGTGGCATCCATAAGTCTAAATATTCCTGTTACATTGCACAACTTTCAATGTTATGTCATAATTACGTACAATTCTGGCAAATTAGGCGGCCCAAACTGTTGCATATACACTGACTCTGCGTGTAATGAACGCAAGAGAAGTGACACAATTTCACCTGGTTAATATTGCCTGCTAACCTGGATTTATTTTAGCTAAATATGCAGGTTCAAAAATGTATACTTCTGTGTATTGATTTAAAGAAAGGAATTGATGTTTATGGTTAGGTGCAGCCGTGCAATGATTGTGCTTTTTTTGCAAATGCGCTTTTGTTAAATCATCCTCAGTTTGGCGAAGTTGGCTGTCTTTGTTAGGAAGAAATAGTCTTCACAGAGTTCACAACAAGCCAGGTTAGCAGGCAATATTAACTACATATGCGGGTTTAAAAATATATACTTGTGTATTGATTTTAAGAAAGGCATTGATGTTTATGGTTAGGTACACATTGGAGCAAGACAGTCCTTTTTCGCGTATAAGCACCGCATCGATTATATGCAACGCAGGACACGCTAGATAAACTAGCAATATCATCAACCATGTGTAGTTAACTAGTGATTATGATTGATTTATTGTTTTTTATATTATAAGTTTAATGCTAGCTAGCAACTTACCTTGCCTTCTTACTGCATTCGTGTAACACGCAGTCTCCTCGTGGAGTGCAATGTAATCAGGTGGTTAGAGCGTTGGACTAGTTAACTGTAAATTTGCAAGATTGAATCCCTGAGCTGACAAGGTAAAAATCTGGCGTTCTGCCCCTGAACAAGGCAGTTAACCCACTGTTCCTAGGCCGTCATTGAAAATAACAATGTGTTCTTAACTGACTTGCCTAGTTAAATAACGGATAAATAAAGGTGAAAAAAAATCGGTGTCCAAAAAATACCGATTTCTGATTGTTATGAAAACTTGAAATCGGCCCTGATTAATCGGCCATTCTGATTAATCGGTCGACCTCTAGTGTGTGTGTGCGTTTGCATGTGTGTTGACTTACTGTCAAAAGCATATCTCCAGATGGCAGCGATCTTGTAGGTCCAGAAAACGTAGAGTTGCTCAACACCAAACAGTTGTTTCTCAACAGAGAAAATAAACGATCAAAGCCTGGTAGAGTCTGGGAGGGAGGGAGGAGGGGGGGCATGTGCATTAGTGGGAAAATGCATAAGACATTCAAGATCAAGGAAAAATACCCTTTTCTCAATGAATAATGTAATAATTCTAAAGTAAAGCTTTACCTGTCCAGGCTGTGTTTCATACTGGTCACAAATAAGCTCTAAAGTTAAAACATGGAGACATACAGTGTTATCTCAATACCCTTCTACAGTACACTATGTACAGACCTGTGCATGATAAAGGAGTACATCATGGACGACAAGTGGAATGGTGCTTGTCTCTCACCTACACACTTAGCTTGGTTTTTGCCAAAGTTAGTAAATCCAGCAGGACACTGGCACCAGTAACTGCCAATCAGGTTTTGACAGATGCCCACATTTCCACATACTCCGTCTGTATTACACTCGTCAATGTCTGAAAGAGGAAGAGAGAAAGAAAGAGATGAGGAATTAAGGGAGAGATGTTGAAAGTGTGGGATGACAAGAAAGGACGTCACACACAAACATTTTACCAGTGATATTCTCAGGCTCTAATCTAAACCCAGGAAGACACCGTTTTAAACAGCCTGCGGTGTTGACGCATGTTCAATTGTCCCCACAGATGGAGAGAATGTCTATACACTCGTTGATATCTAAATAATGTTGAGTCCAAGTGTAAGAGAGTTTAAAATGTTTCCACCTTCATCACCAAAATGGTACCTTTTCGATGGCGCATCTGACTAATGTGTTGTCAAGCAGACAGTTATGTGTGTTTGTTAATCAGAGGATAATTAGTTTGAGCCAGGGACAGTAAAGCAGGCACAGTGAAGCCTGTTACACAAGGGGTAAATACCAGAAACAGAATATTATGGGTCAGTCAAAATAACACAGCAGTGGACGCGACAGTCAGAAGACTCAAGAAGAATTGTGTTTCTCTCACCTACACACGGAGTGTGTCCGTCGCCAGAGTTCCTAAATCCATTGGGACACGTGCACAGGTAGCTACCCACCTGATTAAGACAGGTTCCCCATTTCCCACAAATATTTGGGAACGTAACACACTCCTCTATGTCTGAAAGAAAAAGCATTTGGTGAGGATGAAGTGGAGATGGAGAGATGAGGGTGAGAGTCTCTGATTATAAGGATGATACTAAAGACACAGAATTCTTACCCAAGCATTGTCGCGCGGCACCAGTAAAGTCATCAAACCCAGGATGACACAAACAGAAGTAGCTACCCTCAGTTTTGAAACAATCTGAATTGTCCCCACAGATGAGGGAGTTGCTACTGCACTCGTCGATATCTAAATGACACCACATATACAAAAGAATGTTATGACAGGTGTAATGTTGTTGCATGGCCATTTAAACGTTTTGGCTAGTCCTGCTTACATACGATTCACTCTCAAACTCAAGGTATCCATAAGAGTATTGATTCAAAGCTCTATACATCAGAGGAAAATAATGTTTAAAGTTCTGACAGAGATCATATTTACGTCAAGATAAATACATATTTACATATCATCATCACAAATAGCATAACACAAAATAGCTTTAGACCCACCTTCCTGTGGCGCTCCATGACCATAGTCCTTGAGAAGCGCTAAATGAAGACACAAAAGAAAGGTTGAACTGCACACATACATATAATATATATCTTTTAAAGACTCAGTGATGTTGGTCAAATAAAAAGCTGAACATTTACTGACCCAGAATCAGGAGAAATATAATTGCTCCCATGCTCTCTGACAAGCGATGAGTTAATGTCAAATACCAGCTTGGCTTTCATTCTAAGTAATGATTTGGTAACATCACGCATATGGTAAGCACAGTGAAGTAAGAATAGCTCATCTTATCTAGCAACATCTTTCTCTTTAAACAGCAACCGCCCCTAAAAAACAACTTCTCATTTAGAAAACAGCCTATGTAGCATCTATATGAGTCCGAAACGTATTCTTTACTGCCAAAATCGACTACCAAGTGTAAATAGGATCATTTTTCATAAAGTCATTCTTTAACCAAGTTTTGTGAGATTGTGGTCGTGAATACTGCATCACAACATAAATGAAGGTTGGGTTTGTTGAAATGGAGTGTAATGGATGGAATGGACTGAATGGACTATTATCAAACCCATGAAAACCATGTTTTTTATACCATTCCATTTCCTCAATTCCAACCATTATTATGAGCCATTCTCCGCCTCAGCAGCCTCCACAACTGTTCAATACTGCACACAGATGGCAGCACACAAGTAATCATCAGTTCGGAGTGCAGCTGCACATGTCCTTATCCAGGCACTTGTCCTCTCCTGTCTGGACTACTGCAACTCGCAGGAGGCTGCGCTCACCACTTGTGCAATCAACCCCCTGCAACTTATCCAGAACTCAGAAGCCTGCATGGTTTTCAACCTTCCCAAGATCCCTCATGTCACCCCACTCCTTCACTCACTCTACTGGCTTCTAGTCGAAGCTCGCATCCACTACAACACCATGGTGCTTACCTACGGAACAGAAAGAGGAACTGCCCCTCCCTACCTTTAGGCTATGCTCAAACCCTACAGCCCAAACCGAGCACTCGGCTCTGCCACCTCAGGTCTCATGGCACGGGTGGGGGGGGAGCTCCCACCTCAGCCCAATCCAAGCTCTTTTCTGACCTGTTACCCCAATGGTGGAACCAGCTTCCCCCTGAAGCTAGGTCAGCAGAGTCCCTGCCCATCTTCCAAAAACATCTGAAACACTACCTCTTCAAACAGTATCTTAAATAATTATCCTCCTCACCTCGACCACCCGCCATTTTTTTTATAAAAAAATAACACTTGCACTTGACACCCCCACCCCTCTTCTAGCTCTGAATCTACCGATAGCTACATTAATGAGGGAAAATGTACTTTCTATGCCTGTGATATGTGGTTCACCCACCTTGCTATCTTAAGATGAATGCACTAACTGGAAGTCGCTCTGGATAAGAGCATCTGCTAAATGACTAAAATGTATATGTAGCTGTCTCTTTTCTCTCAATTAGTTGGTGTCAAGTTGAGTGTTCTCATTGGTCAGGCTGACTGGTCCTTCAGGTGGAGTCTTGTCTCTCCTCACCATAATCTCAACCTCTGTTTTTCAACATTGACAAAATCAACACAGAGCAGAAATCCCCATTACTGAAAGAACACAGTATTGCATTAAAGATATTTTAACGTTGACACAATGTAATGTGCTTGTTAGTGCTCCGTTTATGATCAGTATGGTGCTCAGATTGTGGTCAACCTGTGGTGCCTGCGAGGTGGTCAGTAAATGGTAAATATGTGGTCAGCGTGTGCTCAGAGTCCATGTGTTACCTGTGTGGTTAGGTCTCTGGCAGCAGCTGAGCGTTCAGTCAGAGAGATTTCAATCTTCCTCAGTAACTTAGTCACTTCACTGCTACTACGGTGACCATTGGACTGGAGGCCCAATTGAAGAACATCAGTGGTATTAACCAGTAACTACAGAAAAGAGACAATAGTTATATGCATGTGTGTGTTTGTGTGTGGTGACTTACAACGTAGAGTTGCTCAACACCTAACTGTTTTTCTCAACAGAGACAAGAAACTATCAAAGCCTGGTACAGTCTGGGAGGGGGGAGGGGGGCATGTGCATTAGTGGGGAAATGCATAAAACAATTCTAGATCAAGGAAAAATACAATTTTCTAATGAATAATGTAATAATTCTAAAGTAAAGCTTTACCTGTCCAGGCTGTGTTTCATACTGGTCACAGAAGCTCTAAAGTAAAAGCATGGAGACATTATCTCAATACCCTTCTACAGTACACTATGTACATAGCTGTGCATGATAAAGGAGTACATCATGGACAACAGGTGGAATGGTGCTTCACTCTCACCTACACACTTAGTTTGGTTTTTGCTGAAGTTAGTAAATCCAGCAGGACACTGGCACCAGTAACTGCCATTCAGGTTTTGGCCTGGGTAAATAAAACTTGACAAGGAATGTTATAGTGGTTCAGTAGTCAGCCTGTACATGGAAGACAGACAAAAGAGTATTTAGACTAAACCCAATACAACAGCACCCAAGAAGAAATGTGTCTCTCACCTGCACACTGAGTTTGTCTGTTGCCATAGCGACTGAATCCTGTGTGACACTTGCACAGGTAGCTGCCCAGCTGATTGAGATCGATTCTCCGTTCCCCACAAAAATGTTGGTTCTCAACACACTCATCTATGTCTGATAGAGAAAGGGAGTGGTAAAGGGAAAAGTAGTGGAGATGGAAAGATGATTAAAGATTGTTTTTTTGACAAAGAGAGGGTGATAATCCCTCACACGTTAACACAGTCACACTTTCAATAAGATTATATTGACCACCACATGATTCAAAGCCAAGCGATCTGAAGACAGAATAGCATTGACAGTAGTAGCTTTCAAAGGTGTTGATACAAGTTGAATAGCCTACAGATGTTCTTCTCATTTAAGCTCTCATTATATCTACATGAGGGAGATGAGAGGTGAATTTCGAAATACTAGATTATCTTCAGAAAAAACATCCCACTACTAAACAGTACATAGTGTTGAACGTTCCTAAACAGGGTCTGTTTAATGCTGGAGATGATCAAAGGTCAACAATACTGATCAAAGTACAGCACCAGTCCAAAATTAAGACACATCTACTCAGTCAAGGTTTTTTTTTATTTTTACTATTTTCTACAATAGTGAAGACATCAAAACTATGAAATAATACATATGGAATCATGTAATAACCAAAAAAGTGTTAAACAAATCAAAATAGATTTAATGTGTTAGATTCTTTAAAGTAGCCACCATTTGCCTTGATGACTGCTTTGCACACTCTTGGCATTCTCTCAACCAGCTTTACCTGGAATGCTTTTCTGGCAGTCTTGGAGTTCCACATATGCTGAACACTTGTTGGCTGCTTTCCTTCACTCTGCGGTCCAACTCATCCTAAACCATCTCTATTGGGTGGAGGTCAGGTGATTGTAGAGGCCAGGTCATCTGATGCAGCACTCCATCACTCCTTCTTGGTCAAATAGCCCTTACACCGCCTGGAGGTTTGTTTTTGGGTCATTGCACAAACCAGATGGGATGACGTATCGCTGCAGAATGCTGTGGTAGCCATGCTGTTTAGGTGTGCCTTGAATTCTACATAAATCACTGATAGTGTCACCAGCAAAGCACCTCCACACCATCATATCTCCTCCTCCATGCTTCACGGTGGGAACGACACGTGGAGATCATCCGTTCACCTGCTCTGCGTCTCACAAAGCCACGGCGGTTGGAACCACAAATCTCAAATTTGGACTCATCAGACCAAAGGACAGATTTTCACCGGTCTAATGACCATTGCTCGTGTTTCTTAGCCCAAGCAAGTCTCTTCCTCTTATTGGTGTCCTTTAGTAGTGGTTTCTTTGCAGCAATTCAACCATGAAGGCCTGATTCATGCAGTCTCCTCTGAACAGTTAATGTTGAGATGTGTCTGTTACTTGAACCCTCTGAAGCATTTATTCGGGCTGCAATTTCTGAGGGTGGTAACTCTAATGAACTTATCCTCTGCAGCAGAGGTAACTCTGGGTCTTCCTTTCCTGTGGCAGTCCTAATGAGAGCCAGTTTCATCATAGCGCTTGATGGTTTTTGCGACTGCACTTGAAGAAACGTTCAAAGTTCTAGAAATGTTCCACATTGACTGACCTTCATGTCCTAAATTAAAGATGGACTGTCGTTTCTTTTGCAAGTATGTTAACACAGCTGAAAACTGTTGTGCTGATTAAAGAAGCAATAAAACTGGCCGCCATTAGACTAGTTGAGTATCTGGAGCGTCAGCATTTGTGGGTTCGATTACAGGCTGAAAATGAGCAGAAACAAATAACTTTCTTCTAAAACTTGTCAGTCTATTCTTGTTCTGAGAAATTAAGGCTATTCCATGTGAGAAATTGAACAATTAGCCTTTTAAAATTATAAACCTGGATTAGCTAACACAACGTGCCATTGCAACACAGGAATGGTGGTTGCTGATAATGTGCCTCTATACGCCTATGTTGATATTCCATAAAAAAATAAGCCGTTTCCAGCTACAATAGTCTTTTACAACATGAACAATGTCTACAATGTATTACTGATCAATTTGATGTTATTTTAATGGCCCAAAAATGTGCTTTTCTTTCAAAAACAAGGACATTTCAATGATGATGTGTTGGTCAAATAAAAAGCAGAAAATGGACCGACCCACAATCAGTAGAAATAGAATGGCTTCCATGACCTCTGACAGCTGGTGAGTTAATGTTACATGTCAGCTTGGTTTTAGTTCTAAAGAATAATTTGGAGACCTCACACATGTGGTTAGTGCAGGGATGTAAAAATATTTCCCCATAACTAGCAACGGAGTATTATTTTAAGTAGAAAACAAAGAGGAACTGACTGTGTGGCATGAGAAGACCATTTGCATCGCAATTCACATCAGGTTAATTTGTCTAGTTTTGCGTAGACCACGTCCAGGAGTTCCATCCCTGAATTAGACTCTAGTGTAGAGGGTCTATCTCCAAGATCAGACATAAGAGGACACATTGATCTAAAACACCAACATGCACAGTATAGACTCTTATCAACAGGGCCACATAAACCATCTGCCTTACCAAAAGCAGACTAACAATCCATATTTCACTCTGAAGCAAGGCTACTTATCTTTCTCTTTTCTTTTCAAAATGTTTTGCTCTTGATTTATTTTGAAGATGACTGACCTTTATGCAAATTTTACAAGTTACTGCAGCAGCATTTCCCTTAACTTTCACATTCTCACTTGCTCTATCAGCATTGACGGGAAAGGGGTTGCAATGCTTAACATTTAGTGTGTCTTTGTGATTACACAAATTAAGAGGGTTTCTGGGTTTTTCTTGAAGTGGTGGTGGGACTATTTGTCCATTAAATCAATAATTTTCCTGATGAATTCTCCTTCCATAGCCGAAGCATCCTAATATATTGAAAGGCTACATTATCTAGATTTATGTTAGCTCAAAAGGTAGGTCGATTAACCAATGAAGAGAGAAGTTTCAAGAGCTATTGAGAATGAGAGATATCAAAGTCATGATAATGATGGCAAATGCATTTGTGTGATAAACAGCCTGTTGGAAAATGAAGAAGTAACTATGATCAAATGGTGGGAGACATTGGATTTACAATATTAATATCACTCACACTATGTTCCTTCATGATGATCAACGGTAAATTTCAGGGCAGACATACAGTACATTTCTCTAGTCTGGCTGACACAAAACGCGAAGTCTTCTTGACAAAGCTATCCCTCTCTGTGCACTTGTCGTCACTAGTTACTACAGCCACAGCTTATTTCTAAAATGTCTCTTCTTAATTAAAATTTCATTTGAAACAAAACCCTAAACTTAAACACACGGCTAACCATATGCCTAACCATAACCTTAAATTAAGACCAAAAAGCTTGTTTTTTTGGGGGGGGGGTGGGGGATTTTTATGATACAGCCCAGGTTTGGAACGCTCTTTCTTATTGGTCTATTGACTAATTTACTGCCTGGTGATGTCACCAGCAAGCCAAAACTCCATCCTACCTAAACAGGCTGACATTTTCAAACAGCTCTTACACTAAAAGGGCATTATCATAATGTCCACAATTTCACAGTCTTATTCCAACCTCAAAGTGTTTAAATATACATAAAACTCAGGAAATCATGTTCTTGACTGCACTGGGCCTTTAAGTCAGTTTGGAAGTCTTTACACCATGTGGGCAGTTCTATAGGCCTAGCCTAATGAGAGGCAAAAAAAACAATGTCTTGGGTGAGCAATTATCAAATTCATTGTACTTTCAGTATGATGTTGTGCTTTATTTTTGAAGAAACGGACAACTCATATTTAGATATTTATATCAGAATGGAGGAAATAATAGGGAGATGATTTTTGGATTAAAATACCTTCTCAAGTACTGTATAATAAACAGGAAAAATCTACTTTCACTTGAAATAACTCAGTTACAACAACAACCAAGTGGCATAATACTGGACAAATGCAGCATTGAGTGGATATACCACTATTCTCATCTCTACAAATTACAAACCATGTTTATGAGACTGAATTGACTTATGTATGTTGCCATAGAGATGAGAGCTCATTTGTTACACTCCAGAACTGAGTTCTACACATGAGATATTGTATATCTATTAACATAAAGTTGTGTTCTTATACTTTTGTTTGTTTGATACATTTTCATACTACTTAAAAAAAGAATTGCTGGCATGTGGATGCCCTTGCAAGCCAAGAGACAATGTTACAAATGAATTTCAATCCAAGTAAAGCTTTTCTTAGAACACAAATAGTTCAAATCCATGTCTTATTTTCTATGTAGCTGTACATCCTGTTGCAGCCGGCGTCCTCCACGGCGTTTGCGGCTGACAAAGCGACACCACAGGGTGGTGATCAGGGACAGGAACACACAGGTCAGTGCCACAACAACACCCACCCACATCACCAACGACAGCTGCCCGCTTCCCTGCCGAAGAGGAATAACGAGCATTAGACACACACCATCTAGACAGTATGAACATATCAAACACACGTTCGAGCCTCCAAAAGAACATCAGCACTTAAGCACTCAACAAATATCAAACTCCCCTAAATAATGTGACAAATGAATCAAACAATTACATTTAGTAGTTTAAAACACGAACATTTGAAGATGAGCCAAAGATAGTCTCTGACACAGATATCTGGGAATATATTTTCTCCCTCTTCAGATGTGCTACACTAGCTACAGTAAGTTTCCATCCATTTGGCAACAGATTTACATGGGAATACTCTAAAATCAGCATTAAAACAATATGTGCATTTTCCCACCAGAGAGGTGTTTCCATCACATTGACATGTTGCAGATAAAAGGCTGTGCTTGATGACATAGTGCAGATAAAAATATCCTTTGCGGTAAAATGTCCATGACCCGAATAAAAAATACAAGTTAAATGGGTTTACATGGCATTTTCGACTCTACTGAGCGTTTTCTCACAATTATTTTTTTTGCGCTTTATAGCAAATGTGCCCACTCCGGTATTGAAACGTGCCCTTAAGCCCACAGCACTATTTGAAAGCAGTACCAAACTCATCACCATGCACATTCACCACCCTGTGAAGTTCAACATAAACACACTTAGTCTGTTGCCTAATAAACTGCATGCTTTCCCGACAAGTCATAGGATGGAAAACTGGTTAGTGTTCTCATCACCTTTACCTGTTGCAATTCGTTCAGCACAGCGAATGTGCTGAGATGGTTGCAGGAGCACACAGTCTGGTTGGAGTTTGACATCACTAAGGTGCAACCCCTCCCAGACCACACCCCCGGTTCATTCTCATCCGACCAATAAACACAGGTGGGGTCAACATCACTGGACTAGGACACAGTGTATATGGGTTGGGGTCAATTCCATTTAGACTCAGTAAATTCAGGAAAAAATTTGACTTAATTGAAAATATATAAATGAAAAACATGTTTTACTGACAGTCAGAAACTATTAAGTAGAGACAAGTGTTACCTGCAGGTGATGGAAGGTGAGATTAACCTGTTGGGGCAGGTATGTTGTGTTGGAGTTGCTAACGGACACCGTCGCAGCACTGGACATGAGCTGCTGGCTCTGATGAGAAGTGTGGTCCTTCAGACTATCCAGATTCCTATAGCTGAGCAGAACGACATACGCAAACCCTGCACACAAAAAACATAAGGCCTGATACAAGAACATGTACAACTCACAATATCTCAATGTGTGCCTTTAATAATATTTTGAGCAGATGATTGGTACTGTAGGACTGTGGCTACCTGGGTAATTCTGGTCATCTCCAACCACCGTCTCCCAGGTGGTGTCAAGTTGAGTGTTCTCATTGGTCAGGCTGATTGGTCCTTTAGGTGGAGTCTTGTCTCTCCTCACCATAATCTCAACCTCTGTTTTTCATCATATTGACAAAATCAACACAGAGCAGACATCACCATTACTGGGAAGAACACAGTATTGCATTAATTATATTTTAAGTTGACACAATGTAATGTACTCGTTAGTGCTCCGTTTATGGTCAGTATGGTGCTCAGATTGAGCCTGCCGCCCCATTGTAAATATGTGCTCAGTGTGTGTGTGTTACCTGTGTGGTTGGTCTCTATCCTGGTCACGTTCTCTGTCAGCAGTGGAGCGATCAGTCTGATAGAGATTTCAATCGTCCTCAGTAACTTAGTCACTTCACTGCTACTACGGTGACCATTGGACTGGAGGCCGAGTTGAACAACATCAGTGGTATTAACCAGTAACTAGAGAAGAGACACATGAGGGTTTTGTACGTGTGTGTGTGTGCGTTTGCATGTGTGTTTCTGTGTGGTGACTTACTGTCAAAAGCACATCTCCAGTTGGCAGCAGTCTTGTCGGTCCAGGCAACATAGAGTTGCTCAACCCCAAACAGTTGTTTCTCAACAGAGACAATAAACGATCAAAGCCTGGTAGAGTCTGGGAGGGAGGGAGGGAGGAGGGGGGGCATGTGCATTAGTGGGAAAATGCATAACACATTTCAAGTTCAAGGAAAAATACCCTTTTCCCAATTAATAATGTAATAATTCTAAAGTAAAGCTTTACCTGTCCAGGCTGTGTTTCATACTGGTCACAAATAAGCTCTAAAGTAAAAGCATGGAGACATTATCTCAATACCCTTCTACAGTACACTATGTACAGACCTGTGCATGATAAAGGAGTACATCATGGAAAACAGGTGGAATGGTGCTTGTCTCTCACCTACACACTTAGCTTGGTTTTTGCCAAAGTTAGTAAATCCAGCAGGACACTGGCACCAGTAACTGCTAATCAGGTTTTGACAGATGCCCACATTTCCACATACTCCGTCTGTATTACACTCGTCAATGTCTGAAAGAGGAAGAGAAAAAGAAAGAGATGAGGAATTAAGGGAGAGATGTTGAAAGTGTGGGATGACAAGAAAGGACGTCACACAAACATTTTACCAGTGATATTCTCAGGCTCTAATCAAAACCCAGGAAGACACAGTTTTAAACAGCCTGCGGTGTTGACGCATGTTCAATTGTCCCCACAGACGGGGAGAATGTCTATACACTCGTTGATATCTAAATAATGTTGAGTCGAGTCCAAGTGTTAGAGAGTTTAAAATGTTCCACCTTCTTCACCAAAATGGTACCTTTTCGATGGCGCATCTGGCTAATGTGTTGTCAAGCAGACAGTTATGTGTGTTTGTTAATCAGAGGATAATTAGTTTGAGCCAGGGACAGTAAAGCAGGCACAGTGAAGCCTGTTACACAAGGGGTAAATACCAGAAACAGAATATTATGGGTCAGTCAAAATAACACAGCAGTGGATGGGACAGTCAGAAGACTCAAGAATAATTGTGTTTCTCTCACCTGCACACGGAGTTTGTCCGTTGCCAGAGTTCCTAAATCCATTGGGACACGTGCACAGGTAGCTACAACCCTGATTACGACAGGTTCCCCATTTCCCACAAATATCTGGGATCCCAACACACTCGTCTATGTCTGAAAGAGAAAGTGTGTGGTGAGGATGAGATGGAGAGATGAGGGTGAGAGTGTCTGATTATAAGGATGATACTAAAGACACAGAATGCTTACCCAAGCATTGTTGAGTGCCACCAGTAGTCATTAAACCCAGAGAAACACACACAGTAATACCTAAAAATACATGAATTTTAAAAGCTTTAACAGGAGCAAGGTAATTGTGTTTCATTTGAAAACAGCACAACATTTTGTAAAAGCAGAATATTTCAGGTCATCCCACCCCCTTGACCTTCAACCTCCTAACAGCTAATTCCATGGGTGAAAGCACATGATAGTGTTGAAACAATCTGAATTGTCCCCACAGATGAGGGAGTTGCTACTACACTTGTCGATATCTAAATGACACCACATATACAGAAGAATGTTATGACAGGCGTAATGTCGTTACATGGCCATTTTTAAAGCGCTGGTTTTGGCTAGTCCTGCTTACATACAATTCACTCTCAAACTCAAGGTATCCATAAGAGTATTGATTCAAAGCTATATACATCAGAGGAAAATAATGTTTAAAGTTCTGACAGATCATATTTACGTCAAAATAAATACATATTTTCTGAATAAAGACCCCCCTTAAAGTGGATGGTTTTAATGTTCTTGAGCAAGGTCTGGTTAATGCTGGAGAATGAACAAATGTATAAATTGCATAAATGTATATGTATAAATTGCTGATATAGGTGAGTATTACTGATCAACTTAACAATACAATCATTTACAAACATTAAGTCTAAAACCTTCACGTTCAGTCTTCATCATCATCATCACAAATAGCATAACACAAAATCCCCTTAGCTTCAGCCCCACCTTCCTGTGGCGCTCCATGACCATAGTCCTTGAGAAGCGCTAAATGAAGACACAAAAGAAAGGTTGAACTGCACACATACATATAATATATATCTTTTAAAGACTCAGTGATGTTGGTCAAATAAAAAGCTGAACATTTACCGACCCAGAATCAGGAGAAATATAATTGCTCCCATGCTCTCTGACAAGCGATGAGTTAATGTCAAATGCCAGCTTGGCTTTCATTCTAAGTAATGATTTGGTAACATCACGCATATGGTAAGCACAGTGAAGTATGAATAGCTCATCTTATCTAGCAACATCTTTCTCTTTAAACAGCAACCGCCCCTAAAAACCAACTTCTCATTTAGAAAACAGCCTATGTAGCATCTTTATGAGTCCAAAACGTATTCTTCAGTGTCAAAATCGACTACCAAGTGTAAATAGGATCATTTTTCATAAAGTCATTCTTTAACCAAGTTTTGTGAGATTGTGGTCGTGAATACTGCATCACAACATAAATGAAGGTTGGGTTTGATGAAATGGAGTGTAATGGATGGAATGGACTGAATGGACTATTATCAAACCCATGAAAACCATGTTTTCTATACCATTCCATTTACTCTGAGACCTTCACTACACCTGCCACCTCTTCTAGTTCATCTCCAGAGCTACTGGAGTACAGCTCATTCTTATGAACTCGACACCTATCTTCCTCGACACATCGTCTCCCTCATTGTTGCTAGCTTCATCGGATTCAAACTTGTAACCTACTTCCTTCCATCTCCTCATTGACCCCAACCCTGGAAATATACTTCCGTTGCAATTCTTATCACTTTCACTGTCAGACACCATGTTCCCCGCATAGACTGTAAGAAACACAGTAAAAACAAAAAACCTGTCTCCATCCCGCCATCCTGTGTGTGAACGACGTCATTAGCTCTTAACGAGACAGCGTGCGCTTTCATAAAAGAAGAGGTTGTGTCTTTTTATGCAAATATCGTGGAACAGTATAATAAAATAAGTCCCAAATGGAAGGGAAACAGATTGTTTGTCATCTGTAGCCTCATGATATCAGCCAAAACATGCTCAATAACACTATTGAATATGCATTCACCTGAATTATGAATAGGCCTAGGCTATATCTTGGTTGATTTACACAGTTTATCAATAGAGATTTACCATTCATATAAATGATTACCATTATGTTATGTACAGTAAACAAAAATATGAATGCAACATGTAAAGTGTTGGTCCCATGTTTCATGAGCTGAAATAAAAGATCCCAGAAATGTTCCATATGCACAAAACGCTTATTTCTTACAAATTTTGTCCACACATTTATTTACATCCCTGTTAGGGAGCATTTCTCCTTTGCCAAGACAATCCATCCACCTGACAGGTGTGGCATATCAATAAGCTGATTAAAAAGCATGATCATGACACAGGTGCACTTTGTGCTGGGGACAATAAAAGGTCACTTTAAAATGTGCAGTTTTGTCACTTAACACAATGCCACAGATGTCTCAAGTTTTGAGGGAGCTTGCAATTGGAATACTGACTGCAGAAATGTACACCAGAGCTGTTGCCAGAGAATTTTATGTTAATTTCTCTACCATAAACCACCTCCAATATCGTTTTAGAGAATTTGTCAGTACGTCCAACCGGCCTCACAACTGCAGACCACATGTAACCACGCCAGCCCAGGACATCCACATCCGGCTACTTCACCTGCGGGATTGTCTTCGACCAGCCAGGAGTATACCAGGAGTATTCTGTCTGTCATAAAGCCCTTTTGTGGGGAAAAACTCATTCTGATTGGCTGGGCCTGGCTCCTCAGGCCCAGCACCGCTGCCCAGCCATGTGAAATCCATAGATTAGGGCCTAATGAATTTATTTCAATTGACTGGTTTCCTTATATGAATTGTAACTCAGTAAAATTGTTGAAATTGTTGCATGTTGCATTCATATTTTTATTCAGTATAGTTAGATTTGTAAAAACAAAGTCAAATTTATTGTATGATTGTATAATTGACTGTATAAACAGACACAGGTCATTATCTGTGCGCAGTTTGACTGGCAATTTGCAATTCAAACAATAAGAAATCAGCGACCCTACTACAGTTTGGATAAAAAGCTAAGGGATTTGGCTAGATAAATGTCACCACTCTCAAAACAAATGATGATTAGCAAATTAAAAAAAGGGGTTTTCTGGTTAACCCTTCACATTTTTACAAACATATTTTATACTTTGCAAACACAAGTGGTCAAATATGTTTTTCTGAATATGACAACATTTGTGACTCCACAGATGACATTTGTGACTCCCTTTCCTCACATAATTTCCAAGCTAAATTTCCTTTCCTCGTTTCCTAGCATCCTTTCCTTGATTGTTTTCTTCCTTTCCTCCTTTGCTATGCTAGCTCTCCACTACTACTGCTAGCTCTACACTACTACTACTGAATGTCACACCATCCTTCGCTCTGGCTCCCCCTCCTGTCCAGCTCAGAAGTTCGGCGTCGCCGGCCTTCTAGCTGCTGCCAAATCTGCTGTGAACAAACGCCCTTCACTCATCAACCCCGTACATGTCTCGTAATCATTACACACACCTGGTTCCAATCCCCACTCTATCACTGCATATATACTCCCTCTGTCATTGTAAATGTTGCTTGTTTTCCTGAGAGGAATCTCTCCTACTATTCCCTGAGAACTTTAATATTTTGCACTTTGGGTTTCGTCCCGCTTTTATATATGGCGATTTAATAAATGTAGTAGTTCTATACCTGTGACTGCCTACTCCTCTCTACACTTGTGACACTGCTACAATTACAGTTACTTTAACAGTACCAGCAAATCAGTGGCCCCGTGGTAGAGTCCACCCTGAGATTGAAAGGGGGAAGAAGAAAAATAGACTTAAATTGAGATAGCCTCAATGGCGCTGGCCATGTTGTTGCAGACGCTATAATCAAATATTTGTATAACTAACCCAAGATAGACCAGACAGAATCTGTAGTTTCCAACGGCAGCAAATTAATCATAGTTGGCAGAACAAGCAAGGTGGTTGGCAGAGTGAGATCCTATTGGCTCGTTGATTTAACTTGCTGGATTGTAATGTACAGATTGCAGATTTAATTCATTTCAATATTAGTTTCTGCATTTGGAATGAAAGTGAGAATGTATAACTTTATCCAAACTGCATGGGATAGCTAGCTCATGTGCAATACATTATGTACTAGTAGCTAAGCTACACAGACAGGTTTTAGTTGTAAGATAACCTTGCTGCTGCTTGTTTGCAACAGCTTTCTTGGGTGGTTCCTATTCTTCTAAAGTAATGGGAAAGTTGCTTCAAAGTGCAAAAAAAAATGTTTTAAGTTCCAATGTCCAGTGACCTTGTTGCCCGTGTCGCTAACTAGGTAAGCTGATCAATCAGACAGCTACCAGCTTTCTGGTAACACAGCCTGAAACAAGCACTGCAAAAACTTGGAAAGCTGGTATCACAGTCTGATTTACCAGACTACCTAGCTAGCTACACAGGCAACAGGTTATATACAAATGTGCCAATGGTGACTGTTGGTTTCTATATTACTGTGCAACTTATTTAGCCCATTCACAAATGAAGCCTACTTCTCATAAAAATAGTTGTCTCTTCTTAAAGATTTGTCACAATACTGCCGCAGAATATTAGCAAGCACTTGGAGCTCTCGAGTGGCGTAGTGGTCTAAGGCACAGCATCTCAGTGCTAGAGGTGTCCTACAGACCCAGGTTAAATTCCAGGCTGTATCACAACCGGTCATGGTTGGGAGTCCCATATGGCAGTGCACAATTGGCCCAGCGTCGTTAGGGTTTGGCTGAGGTAGGCCTTCATTGTTAATAAGAATTTGTTTTTAACTGACTTGCCTTGTTATATAAAGGTTCAATAAAAAACATTACATCAAATCAACCACCTCCCATTCGAAGCATCTCCCACACTCCCTTTGCCTGTGACCACCACACAACACACAGCAACCACATCCCTCTTAGGTTGGCCACAATCTCCATAGTCTAAAGTGAAGTAGCATCCTTCCTCATCTTATTCCCTTCATTTCCACAGGTGAAAAGCAAATATCCAGGAAGCATCGACAAGTGGTTTCACCTATTTTGTGAACACAGATGGATGCAGTTGAAGGAGAAGAGATACGAGTAGGAAGCTACATTAGACTATTGAGGTACAACCCTGGTGTAATGTATTATTTGCTAAACAATTTAAAATGTAAATGTACAGTATCCAAACAACCACAACAGATTTTATCAGGAAAGAAGTGCTCATCCATTTTGTTATGTGAAACATGATATAATCACAATGGGGAGATGTTCTCTGCTGCTCACCATTCCACCAGAGGGAACACATGAGACACTTGTTGAAACTCCCTCGTCTCCCATCGTTTTGTCTGTTATTGAAACATCCCAGGAAGATCAAGATGTTTACACACATTCTGGGGAACTATGACAGGCATTTTAAAGTCAGCCAATGCTGTGACTGGTGCAAACGTTGCTGAGCGCTTGGCCTTATTAAGCATTCTTTCCCACTCCTCCATCCTTCCTCAGCTGTGGGATGTTGTTTTTTTCCTGCCTCCACTTACTCCTTTTCCTCCCCTCCCCAGTGCTGCTCTCTCCCCCACTGTGTGAGAACAAGGGTCAGCATATTGCTCCCCCCTCTCACAGGCCTGACACACTGACACACACACACACACACACACACACACACACACACAAGCATTCTATTCTACTCATGTCTGGGAATGACCTTCATGAGTCATCATGAGGAAAACAGCATTTTTACTTTAATATTTGTCTGTAATACATCAAGGTCCCTGACTATTGGAGGACTTTGAGAACTTGATTTAAAAAAAGGAGCAGTCGGTTTGAATGTTTCGTTGTCATAACTCAGAGAGAGTGCTCCCTTCTGACCAGGCTACTTGGCTACCCTGATTCACTCTACGACCTATGTCCAGTTTTGGGTTACTAATGTGTGCAGTGTAATTTTATAACTTTTGGCTGCAGGGGGTGTCTATGTTGAATCAAAGCTAATCCCCGTGTTTCTCTTTGCCTCCAGTTAAGTTGAAGACCTGAAAGTGGAGATGGCGGAGCTGGCTAAGAGGTTGCGCTACAAGATCTCAGTGCGAGCCAAGTGAAAAGGGCTGGATAGAAAAACACTGCCGGTAAAGAAATGACCTTTGACCCAGGCTTATGGAGGGCTGCCTCTGGGAGCTTGGCGCCAACCTCAAGACTCTAGTCTATACATATCAACAGAAATAGAATGCACTGCCTCACTCAGTACGGAAGTGGTCAGATGATGCAGATGCTTCGCTACCAGTACTGTTTTGCTAGCCCAGACTGGAATATGTTCCGATATTCATCCGATAGCATTGGCGAGTATTCCTCATTAGTCACCGGCTTCATCAACAAGTGCATCAATAACGTCGTCCCCACAGTAACCATATGTACATATCCCAAATAAAAGTCATGGATAACAGGCAACATCCGCCTAATGGCTAGAGCTGCCGATTTCAAGGAGCGGGACAATAAGCTGGACGCTTATAAGAAATCCCACTATGCCCAACAAATGAACCATCAAACAGGCAAAGTGTAAATACAGGACTAAGATTGAATCTTACCACACCGGCTCTGACAACCAGATGAGCTAAATGCTTTCTATGCTCACTTCGAGGCAAGCAATACTGAACCATGCATGAGAGTACCAGCTATTCTAGACAACTGTGTGATCACGCTCTATGTAGCTGATGTGAGTAAGACCTTTAAACATCTGGAAGGGGCCAAATGGATTTCCAAGACGCGTACTCAGAGCATGTGCTGACCAACTGGCAAGAGTCTTCACTGATATTTTCAACCTCTCCCTGGCTTAGTCTGTAATACCTACATAGTCCCTGTGCCCAAGAAAGCCAAGGTAGCTTGCCTAAAGGGTATCCATGATGTGCTTTGAAAGGCTGGTCATGTCTTACATCAACACTAATATCCCAGAAACCCTAGACCCACTACAATTCACATATCGCCCCAACAGATCCACAGATGATGCAATATATATTGCTCTCCACACTGCCCTTTCCCACCTGGACAAAAGGAACACCTACGTGAGAATGCTGTTCGCTGACTACAGCTCAGCATTCAACACCATAGTGCCCTCAAAGCTCCTTACTAAGATAAGGACCCTGGGACTAAACACCTCCATCTGCAACTGGATACTGGACTTTCTGATGGGCTGCCCCCAGGTGGAAAGGGTAGGCAACAACACATCTGCCACGCCAATCCTCAACACGGTTGCCCCTCAAGGGTGAGTGCTTAGTCCCCTGCTGTACTCCCACGACTGGGTGGCCATGCAAGACTCCAACACCATCATTAAGTTTGCAGACGACACAACGGTGGTAGGCCTGATCACCGACAACGATGAGACAGCCTATAGGGAGATCAGACACCTGTCAGTGTGGAGCGCTAAGTCTAGGTCCAAAAGGCTCCTGAACAGCTTCAACCCTCAAGCCATAAGACTGCTAAACAGTCAATCAAATGGCTATCCAGACTATTTGCATTGACCCCCTTTTTTTACGATGCTGCTACTGGCCATTTATTATCTATGCATAGTCTCTTACTACCTACATGTACATAATACCTCAATTACCTCGACTAACCTTTACAACCACACATTGACTTGGTACCGGTACCGCCTGTATACAACCTCATTACTGTTATTTTATTGTGTTACATTTTTAAAAACGTTAGTTTCTTTAATTTAGTATTTATTTTTCTTACTTACTTTTTAAAAACTCTGCATTGTTGGTTAAGGGATTGTAAGTAAGCATTTCATGTTAGTCTACATGCATGTGACAACATTTGATTTGATAAGCCTTGCCTTTTTGAGTTTTTCTTAAAAGAAAAATGCTCTCTTGATCTTCACTGTCAATGCAATGGTGTATGACAGTTTCCTTTTTAGATCTATTTTACACTGAACAAAAATATAAATGCATTTTCTAAGATTTTATTGAGTTACAGTTCATATAAGGAAATCAGTCAGTTGAAATACATTCATTAGGCCCTAATCTATGGATTTCACATGGCTGGGAATACAGATATGCATCTATTGGTCACAGATACCTAAAAAAAAAGGTTTGTTTTCTGAATCATGCCCCTGTCAGTATCTGATGGGACCACCAGCCCACCACATCTCCTTCTCATAGAGTTAATCAGGCTGTTTATTGTGGCCTGTGGAATGTTGTCCACTCCTCTTCAATGGCTGTGCGAAGTTGCTGGATATTGGCGGGAACTGGAACGCGCTGTCGTACACGTCGATCCAGAACATCCCAAACATGCTCAATGGGTGACGTGTCTGGTGAGTATGCAGGCCATGGAAGAAGTGGACATTTTCAGCTTCCAGGAAATGTGTACAGATCCTTGCGACATGGGGCCATGCATTATCATGCTGAAACATGAGGTGATGGCGGCGGATGAATGTCACAACAATGGGCCTCAGAATCTGATCAGGGTGTCTCTGTGCATTCAAATTACCATCGATAAAATGCAATTGTGTTCGTTGTCCATAGCTTATGCCTGCCCATAACATAACACCACCGGCACCACGGGGCACTCTGTTCACAACGTTGACATCAGCAAACTGCTTGCCCACACGATGCCATACACGCTGTCTGCTATCTGCCCGATACAGTTGAAAACGGGATTCATCCACGAAGAGCACACTTCTCCAGCATACCAGTGGCCATCGAAGGTGCAAATTTTCCCACTGCAGTCAGGTCAAGACCCTGGTGAGGACTATGAGCACACAGACAAACTTCTCTGAGACGGTTTCTGACAGTTTGTGCAGAAATTCTTCGGTTGTGCAAACCCACAGTTTCATCAGCTGTCCAGGTGACTGGTCTCAGATGATTCCGCAGGTGAAGAAGCCGGATGTGGATGTCCTGGGATGGGCTGGCGTAGTTACACGTGGTCTGCGGTTGTGAGGCCAGTTGGCCGTATTGACAAATTCTCTAAAATGATGTTGGTGGTTTATGGTAGAGAAATGAACATTCAATTCTCTGCCAACAGCTCTGGTGTACATTCCTGCACTCAGCAATTGCACGCTCCCTTAAAACTTGAGACATCTGTGGCATTGTGTTATGTGACAAAACTGCACATTTTAAAGTGACCTTTTATTGGCCCTGCAGATCCTGAGCCTGGGGGTGTCTGATGACGCCACTGGTAAACCTCCACACTCACTCACCTACTTAATCAATCAATCAATCAATTCACAATCAAGGCTGTTGTATCTTCTACAAGAGACATAATCACATTTGTACTGCTTTATTCTGACTATGGAATATTTAAAATATTAATTGATTAATACTGTCATTATTTCAGTGTGGCAGACAGAGCTGACAGTAGGTGGCGCTCTATGGTTCTTCAACCTGACGTTGTATGACTCCATTTGTCTCCCTGGGCGTCATCAACCTGTTCCACAGAGGTGAGGCCCTGGTCTAACACACCCTGGCTTGAGCAGCAGCTCCATTAGACACACAATAGGGAAACATTTTAGAGGAGAGCTTTGTTGTGCTTTCAGCTGTGTTAAACTCACAATGGATTTCAGGGGTGGAGTGTCATGTTTTAGTGTAACAAAACGTAGGCTAGAACAGAACATACTGTTAAAGATGATCTACTGTGATATGTTTGCAAAGGATAGAAATATGAATAGGGTTGCTAAAACATTTTTATATTTACATTTTAGCAGATGCTCACATCCAGAGCGACTTACAGGAGCAATTAGGGTTCAGTACCTTGCTCAAGGACAGACTTTTCAACTAGTCAGTTCATGGACTCAAATCAGCGACCTTTCAGTTACTGTCCCAACGCTCTTAACCGCTAGGCTACCTGGCGCCCTGGTTCAGATTTACTGTATGTGATTGACACATCTGTTTTGGATTTTAATTTGGTCATTCTGCATCCTTCACTGACCCATGAAAACACAGAATGTATTTCCCACTAGGAATGAGAACATTGAGACCTTATTGACCTTATTACGTCTGGTTTCTGTGTTGTCCAGTATTTTCTCTGCGGAGGAAAGAAGCATCCAGGTTCCAGAAGTATGTAACCAACTTTGTCAGAGGGATTTCTCTGGTGATGATGCCCATAGCTGCCACCGTGCCCTCAGTAAGTTTATGTGTGTGTGTGTGTTTGCATGCGTGCGTGCGTATAAGTTATCGTGTTTCGTGCCTGTTTGTGAGTCCATCCGTGCGTGTCCATATATCTGCATGTATGCACTTGCGAGTCTGCATGCTTGTCTGCACACGCAACCACAAACCAGAAACATTTTAGCCTTCAACAACATTTCATCACAAAAGCTATTAAACATGCCACATCACTTTCCCCTGTGGATTAACAGACAGCTAGCACATTTCCCTAGCCAGCCCTGTTAACACCCTACCACTAGCTCTGAAACAAAATACTTCAGCCACACCTCTGTCTCCCTAACTCCAGTTGCCTCTCTGTGCCTATCCATCCATCACATAAGGTATGGATGAGAGGAACACTTTATTTAGAAGCCCACATAAATGGTAGTAGCTGAAAACACACTGAGGATGTCTTCTCCCCGACTTTAGTGACAATTCCACCAAGTCCACAGACCCATGCACAGGACGCCTCTCGTATATGGAAGATGCCCACACACGCACGCACACACACGCACACACACACACACACACACACACGCTGTACATTTTTTTATAGTTCGACAGATGTTGCGACAGACAAACCCTGCTTGTCCCTGAATAGCCTTCTCTGTTTTTGAAAGCCCTCTCTCGCTCTTTCCCAGGTACACTGATTCATGCGACTTGTAATTTTGTTGTCTTCCTTTGGAGCAGCATGATCGTTACATAAGAAACCGATCTGCCAAAGAGAAACCCAAAACACTGGTCCACGTGAGAGTAGGCCCATGAAATCCTCCAAGGTAAACTGAAAAAATTGGAGGCTATTCCTGACCTTTGGTTTAGTTAGATCTATTCTAGTAGGGTGATGTTTCGTATGCTTTTTCAGATATGATTCTGAGGGGCTACCCATATGAACCTCGCTTCCAGTTGAATTTTATTTTATGTATGGAATTAAACCCTGCTTATTTGTCTATGCTGAATACCAAAGATTGACACACTATCCTTTTGGCCTCCTCATTCTTATCTAGTCTATAACTCTGTACTGGTTGACCTCCAGTTGGGTGGGACTGGGACACAATCTGCTCCTGCGCTCGCCTCGCTTCCGGAGGCTGTGCCGCATCCCCTCCACGTGCTCCAACTCAGACACGCCTTACAGAGATTTTGCTTCCTCCTTCGTTTCCAAATACATCAAGTCAAAACGGTTTTCCATCTCATAGTGGATAAAAGACTTTCAATCCTAAATCAACCCTAAAGCCCCTTCCCCAATTCAGCCAGTCAAGGTATTAATGATTAGCTGAATAATCACGTGTTAGCACTGGGTTGACACAAACGCCTGCACTGTACACCCTGTATCTCTCAAAGACAAGGGTTGGTGACCACTGAACTGAGATCTAGAGTGTACCACAATGGGTGATGGTCCATCAGAGAAAATCAGACATATCCAACACGTCCATATCTAACAAACCAAGTCAGTATCAAGATATCTATGTGACTGGTGTATACTGTAACATGTATGTGCATGCTTACTTTGAAAGGCAACCACTCCCTGTTCTACCCAGGGTAACTTGGTGCTGTGGTTAGGGAATGTAACTGGCAATGCAACTGGCAAACGATGTGCAAGAAATGTATTTAAGATGACCACCATAGTCATGGATGATCAGTGGATGCTACAGTGCCTTGCGAAAGTATTCGGCCCCCTTGAACTTTGCGACCTTTTGCCACATTTCAGGCTTCAAACATAAAGATATAAAACTGTATTTTTTTGTGAAGAATCAACAACAAGTGGGACACAATCATGAAGTGGAACGACATTTATTGGATATTTCAAACTTTTTTAACAAATCAAAAACTGAAAAATTAGGCGTGCAAAATTATTCAGCCCCCTTAAGTTAATACTTTGTAGCGCCACCTTTTGCTGCGATTACAGCTGTAAGTCGCTTGGGGTATGTCTCTATCAGTTTTGCACATCGAGAGACTGACATTTTTTCCCATTCCTCCTTGCAAAACAGCTCGAGCTCAGTGAGGTTGGATGGAGAGCATTTGTGAACAGCAGTTTTCAGTTCTTTCCACAGATTCTCGATTGGATTCAGGTCTGGACTTTGACTTGGCCATTCTAACACCTGGATATGTTTATTTTTGAACCATTCCATTGTAGATTTTGCTTTATGTTTTGGATCATTGTCTTGTTGGAAGACAAATCTCCGTCCCAGTCTCAGGTCTTTTGCAGACTCCATCAGGTTTTCTTCCAGAATGGTCCTGTATTTGGCTCCATCCATCTTCCCATCAATTTTAACCATCTTCCCTGTCCCTGCTGAAGAAAAGCAGGCCCAAACCATGATGCTGCCACCACCATGTTTGACAGTGGGGATGGTGTGTTCAGCTGTGTTGCTTTTACGCCAAACATAACGTTTTGCATTGTTGCCAAAAAGTTCAATTTTGGTTTCATCTGACCAGAGCACCTTCTTCCACATGTTTGGTGTGTCTCCCAGGTGGCTTGTGGCAAACTTTAAACAACACTTTTTATGGATATCTTTAAGAAATGGCTTTCTTCTTGCCACTCTTCCATAAAGGCCAGATTTGTGCAATATACGACTGATTGTTGTCCTATGGACAGAGTCTCCCACCTCAGCTGTAGATCTCTGCAGTTCATCCAGAGTGATCATGGGCCTCTTGGCTGCATCTCGGATCAGTCTTCTCCTTGTATGAGCTGAAAGTTTAGAGGGACGGCCAGGTCTTGGTAGATTTGCAGTGGTCTGATACTCCTTCCATTTCAATATTATCGCTTGCACAGTGCTCCTTGGGATGTTTAAAGCTTGGGAAATCTTTTTGTATCCAAATCCGGCTTTAAACTTCTTCACAACAGTATCTCGGACCTGCCTGGTGTGTTCCTTGTTCTTCATGATTCTTTCTGCGCTTTTAACGGACCTCTGAGACTATCACAGTGCAGGTGCATTTATACGGAGACTTGATTACACACAGGTGGATTGTATTTATCATCATTAGTCATTTAGGTCAACATTGGATCATTCAGAGATCCTCACTGAACTTCTGGAGAGAGTTTGCTGCACTGAAAGTAAAGGGGCTGAATAATTTTGCACGCCCAATTTTTCAGTTTTTGATTTGTTAAAAAAGTTTGAAATATCCAATAAATGTCGTTCCACTTCATGATTGTGTCCCACTTGTTGTTGATTCTTCACAAAAAAATACAGTTTTATATCTTTATGTTTGAAGCCTGAAATGTGGCAAAAGGTCGCAAAGTTCAAGGGGACCGAATACTTTCGCAAGGCACTGTAGATTTGTACTTTGAACATCCAGTGTAAATTGCACAAAATGCTTATTTATTGAATGTGAATCTCATTATGTCATCCATAAATCGTTGATTATATCAGATGTGTTCAAAAAGTTGAAGTAATTGGGTTGAAGTTACTTCAGTAAAATAAAACATTATTTTGTATTAACTGTGGTGTTTTTGGTTCATTGCAAAGTCAATTTAAAATGGGGATTTAGACAAACTTTTATGGAGACATGGAAGTCAAAGGAGGGGATTTTGGGGGCGGGGTTGAGCTTCAACAAAATCGCTAATAAGAACTGTACAGTGCTTTATACCGTATGAGACAGCCATGGCAATACAGAATCACCACTATAAACTCAACATCAACATGTTGGTGCTTTTCGCCGTGGCGGTATCGTTGTCACTTGCGTCCGCATCTGCGGACCGTGTGCCGCGCACCTGTGGCACGTGTGAACCCAGCCTGTGCGATCCTCTACCAAAGGAGGGCTGCAAGTCTGGCACAATTTTTGACTCCTGCGGTTGTTGTTCAGTTTGCGCGTATGGAGCCGGGGAACCATGTGGGGGGCGCGGAGCCACAGCCAAGCGTTGCGCCTCTGGACTGGAGTGCATAAAGAGCGAAAAGGACAGAAAGACAAAAATCGGCGTTTGCGCCTGCAAAACCAACTACGAAGTGTGTGGCTCCGATGGGGTGACTTATAAAACTGGTTGCGACTTGAAAGTTGCCAGCCTGAAAGCGGTGAACGAGGAGAAGCCTGAAATCAAGATCTTGAATAAAGGAAAATGCTCAACAGGTGAGAATGGGGGGGACGGCAGATAACGGTCCACTTATTATATAGAGCGCAGTAGTAGTTTAGTGGACATTGAACTCTGTATATTTTGGAAAAACTGTTTTGATTTGGTGTATCACGCTACAATAATTCTCATCCATATCAAATACATTCTGACCTGATAGCCAATAGTTCACCAAGGGGCCTAGACATGGCATTTTGGTGTTACATGTTGGTGTCACTTTCATCTTGACTAATCTTTCCCCTCAATCAGTAAGAGGTATTATGTTTATTTTTAAGTGTGATATGCTTGCTATACACTTTCTGGCATAATCAATAACCATTTACACAATGCAAATAATGTTAATATATTAATCCGATGAATTCATATATTAAACTGATTCTAAATGGTCTTGATTAGACTACTGTCTAGTTACAGGATAGAAGAACTGAGAACTATGGACGATCTGTGGCACTGTCCACTGGGTGTGGACAAGGTTTACATCATCCTCTATCTCTATAAACCTTCGAAAACAACCAGATCTAATGCCAGCCACTGAACAAGCTGAAAGCCGTTGTCTCCACTCTGGGGTGGCACTCTCTATAGAACATATAGCCCTGAACAGACATGTCTGAGATTTTAAATGTTATAAAGGAGGATGACTGTCGATCAAACAGCAGCGTCTCGCCTACAAACACACAGACAGGCCCTGTTGGTTTAAAGCAAAGCCAGCAGTGTCTAGTTCACTGAACCTTCACATGATTCATTATAACTGCATGGCGGCTCTGGATTAGGCAGACGAAAAGGTTCAGGACGTGGAAAAAGAATGGGGAAAACCTGGCTAGCTGCCAGAAAAAGTCGCGCCACACGAAAGACCCCACACTCTTGCTAATTTGCCCATATACAACAGGGCGAGGTCAGACCACCACTTAAGCTGCACCCTTTAGGCTCTCAGACAGGTCAAGGTGAATGTAACGTTAGGTTCAAATTCAAGGCCAACATTCCTCTCTCCACTCCAAGTTGTTATTGTTTTCTGCGGGTTAGTTGACTAGGCCTAGGGCTGTGGTTTCAGGGGAGGATTTTGTTGACCTTACTTAACTGGTGACAGTAAATTTCACCGGAACTCAAAACAACAGGGGCCTCTAGCTACAGTTGAAGTTGGAAGTTTACATACACTTAGGATGGAGTCATTCAAACTTGTTTTTCAACCACTCCACAAATTTCTTGTTAACAAACTATAGTTTTGGAAAGTCAGTTAGGACATCTACTTTGTGCAGGACACAAGTACATTTTCCAACAATTCTTTACAGACAGATTATTTCACGTATAATTCACTGTATCACAATTCCAGTGGGTCAGAAGTTTACATACACTAAGTTGACTGTGCCTTTAAACAGCTTGGAAAATTCCAGAAAATTATGTCCTGGCTTTAGAAGCTTTTGATAGGATAATTGACATCATTTGAGTCAATTGGGGATGTACCTGTGGATGTATTTCAAGGCCTACCTTCAAACTCAGTGCCTCTATGCTTGACATCATGGGAAAATCAAAAGAAATCAACAAGTCTGGTTCATCCTTGGGAGCAATTTCCAAATGCATGGAGGTACCACGTTCATCTGTACAAACAATAGTACGCAAGTATAAACACCATGGGACCACGCAGCCGTCATACCGCTCAGGAAGGAGACGCATTCTGTCTCCTAGAGAGGAACGTACTTTGGTGCGAAAAGTGCAAATCAATCCCAGAACAACAGCAATGTGAAGATGCTGGGGGAAACAGGTACAAAAGTATCCATATCCACAGTAAAATGAGTCCTATATCGACATAACCTGAAAGGCCGCTCAGCAAGGAAGAAGCCAGTGCTCCAAAATCGCCATAAAAATGCCAGACTACGGTTTGCAACTGCACATGGGGACAAAGATTGTACTTTTTGGAGAAACGTCCTCTGGTCTGATGAAACAAAAATAGAACTGTTTGGCCATAATGACCATCGGTATGTTTGGAGGAAAATGGGGGAGGCTTGCAAGGCGAAGAACTTCATCCCAACCATGAAGCATGGGGGTGGCAGCATCATGTTGTGGGGGTGTTTTTGCTGCAGGAGGGACTGGTGCACTTCACAAAATAGATGGCATCATGAGGTGGGGGAATTATGTGGATATATTGAAGCAACATCTCAAGACATCAGTCATGAAGTTAAAGCTTGGTCGCAAATGGGTCTTCCAAATGGACAATGACCCCATGCATACTTCCAAAGTTGTGGCAAAATGGCTTAAGGACAACAAAGTCAAGGTATTGGAGTGGCCATCACGAAGCCCTGACCTCAAACCTATAGAACATTTGTGGGCAGAACTGAAAAAGCATGTGCGAGCAAGGAGGCCTACAAACCTGACTCAGTTACACCAGCTCTGTCAGGAGGAATGGGCCAAACTTCACCCAACTTATTTTGGGAAGCTTGTGGAAGGCTACCCGAAACATTTGACCCAAGTTAAACTATTAAAAGGCAATGCTACCAAATACTAATTGAGTGTATGTAAACTTCTGACCCACTGGGAATAAAAGCTGAAATAAATCATTCTCTCTACTATTATTCTGACATTTCACATTCTTAAAATAAAGTGGTGATCCTAACTGACCAAAGACAGGGAATTTTTATGAGGATTAAATCTCAGGAATTGTGAAAAACTGAATTTAAATGTATTGGGTAAAGGTGTATGTAAACTCCTGACTTTAACTGTATATGAGTCAGTGCTTATTTATGATCCTAATTATCATATCCATTCCTTGGGTTGGAGTATAGAGCATTGAAAAGACAACATAGTCAATCTTCCATAGGTCAGCTGTTTCATCATAACATTGTTCTAAAGCAGCCCTTACTTTGCAACCCTTGTCATTCAAAGCCTATTCATCATAACTAAAATAACATTCCAGTAAAGCTACATTTCTGTCTACACTTGTGGATCGCATGTAAAGTATTACGTGCCAGAAGTGTGACGTGATGTAATTGCACAAATTATTTTCTTGACCCATAGAAATGACAGATCATTCTGTTTGAGCTAAATAGATTACCAGTTTTGTTTTTCAGAATTAATAATAGAGTTTTAATTAGTGCAAGTCCGCAAAAAGCCTGTCCCAATGTTTCAAAGGCAATTACAGTAATGTCCAGGTTCACATTGAGAAACCAAACAGAGGTCATGTTCAACTAATTCTTACTGGCATGAGAAAATCGAAGGGAGAAAGTATGCTTAATATTTCACCAAATTCCTAACTAACAGAATGAACTCCAAACTCCTTGATGTGTTCCATGTTATATCAGCTTCACCACTTACTTTAAGATTCACATTAATTATTTTCTGAACGGCTAAAAGGACTGGAGCCGCTATCTGTTCATTTGTAACACGCTCACTCATTTCCATCCTGTACCAGCTTGTCCCAGGGGATAACACCAGAGCTCTCTCTGAGTCCGCCCAAGGTAAAAATACATGTTACAGGTTGATGTGAAGGAGATATTAAATCCACTCGATTGTCTCACCTTTTTTTCCTTTCTTCTTCTCCTCCTCCTCTATAGCACCTGTCATTGTGACAGCCCCTGGTGAGGTCTACAATGTCACAGGCTCCCAGGTCTACCTGAGCTGCGAGGCCATTGGAATCCCCACCCCTGTGATCACCTGGAAGAAGGTACCAGAAGGTCCAACGGTGAGGTCAATAGGACATGTTCAATTGAAATTTGAATCAACACTTTTCTAGGTTATGGTACAAAAGAAAAGACAATCGCCCCATGCTTTGAGAAAACATTTCTACATGGGTATCAGAATCACTCCCATGTATAGTTTAGTATGACGGTCCAAATAACTGTACATATGGTAGGTTGTTAATTCATTTTCCTATGTCTAGATATTCATACATCCCCTCCAACTGAATGTTGATTTGGGCTCTATAGTTGAGGACAATGGATGAAAGAGATATGACCATGGAGGATATGAAGCGCGTGATAGTTTACACTGAAACAATAGCACAGGACATAAGGGGTTAATATGAAAACAGATATAATCATGATGGAAATCTGGAAGTTTTGGTGGTAAACAAAAAAGTCTTCCTGCACTGAAAGAGAGAGTGTGGGTTTGAATTGATACATTTAAACATTGTAAGCGTGGTTTAATTGATTCGATTAACACAAACGCCCACTCTCAACAGAATGTAGCTTTGTTCGAATGGAGCCCATAGATTAGAGATTTGCCTTGACCTGTTAAATCTGACCTATTTAGCAATCAATGCCTATGTAACTGGTGTTAGGGGTTTTCCTTTAAATAGCCAGTCACACACCTTAAATAGCAGAACTTGAGGAATTAAGGGTGAGCTTAGCAACCACATTCCTCTTTCTCTTGTAGTGGAGGGGCCCCATTATGTTTTAATTACAGTAGGTAGTGGGCCTGTCATGGTCCTAATCAAATCAAATCACATTTTATTTGTCACATGCTTCATAAACAACCGGTGTAGACTATCAGTGAAATGCTTAATTTCGGGCCCTTCCCAACAATGCAGAGAGAGAGAAAATGAGAAATAGTAGAACAATTTAAAAATTATATCAAAAGGATTAAATAGAAAAAAGCTCAGTTGCCGGAGAGGAAGGAAACCACAGGGATTTCACTATGAGGCCAATGGTGACAATAAAACAATTACAGAGTTTAATGGCTGTGATAGGAGAAAACTCAGGATGGATCAACAGCATTGTAGTTACTCCACAATACTAACATAATTGACAGAGTGAAAAGGAGGAAGCCTGTACAGAATACAAATCTCCAAAATATGCATCCTGTTTGCAAAAATACACTAAAGTAATACTGCAAAATGTGGCAAAGCAATTAAATGTTTGTCCCGAATACAAAGTGTTATGTTTGGGGCAAATCCAATACAACACATTACTGAGTACCGCTCTCCATATTTTCAAGCATAGTCGTGGCAGCATCATGTTATGGGTATGCTTGTAATTGTTATGGACTGGGGAGTTTTAAAGGATAAAAATTAAACAGAATGGAGCTAAGCACAGGCAAAACCCTCGAGGAAAACCTGGTTCACTGGTAGATTAATTTACTTTTCAGCAGGAAATTACCTAAAAGAAGCCAAATCTATACTTGCTTCCCAAGAAGACAGTGAATGTTTCTGAATTACAATTTTGACTTAAATTTACTAGAACATCTATGGCAAGAACTTAAAATGGTTGTCTAGCAATGATAAATAACCAATTTGACAGAGCTTGAAGAATTTAGAAAATAATAAAATGAGCAAATGTTGTACAATCCAAGGGTGGAAAGCTCTGAGAGACTTACCCAGAAAGACTCACAGCTGTAATCGCTGCCAAAGGTGCTTCTACAAAGTTTTGACTCAGGGGTGTGTAATTTTGATATTTCTGCATTTCATTTTTAATAAATTTGCAAAAATGTCTAAAAACGTGTTTTCACTTTGTCATTATGGAGCATTCTGTGTAGATGGGTGAGAAGTTGAAAAAAATCCCCAGAGGGGCCCCCATGTTGAGGGTCAGCATGGCAGATATGTTGTTGTCTACCCTCACCACCTGGGGTTGGCCCATCAGGAAGTCCAGGATCCAGTTGCAGAGGGAGGTGTTTAATCCCAGGGTCTTTAGCTTAGTGATTGGACGGGACTATGGTGTTGAACGCTGAGCTGTTAGAGTGAAGGTGATGAATATGCCCGGGTTAGGTCCTATCTACTGTAGAGGACTAGAGCCTGGAGAAAGTAATGTCCGGGCCTCCTGAAGAACAGTTTTCAGCTTGCCTCAAATTCCCCTCTCCCTCCCTATCTGAGGGGATTGAGGGAGGAAAAGAATGGGAAAGGGGAGAGAGGGAGATAAAATTGAGGGGGAAGAGTAGGAGACGGAGACAGAACTGATGAGTGAGATAAGTGAGAGACGGGGCGAGAGAGTGAAGGAGAGAGAAAGGCCAAAATATGTTACAACATTTACATTTGACTAATTTAGCAGGTGCGCTCTTATCCAGAGTGCATACCTTTTCATACTGACCCCCCGTGGGAATCAAACCCACAACCACCCTGGCATTTCTCTCTGGAATTAAGTGACCTTCAACGTCTTCGACACACCAAAACAGGCCAAACTCACCTCCAGCTGGTTCTCACACTTCGTCTCTTTGAGGGGAGAGAGAGGAAAAACATGTCAGTGAGCTCGATAAAATACAACTGAAGATGGATGGTTTGGATCCAACAGAACATGTGTTAGTTACATCCATCTTTCCATACCAAGACTTTCTTGTGGCCCACTGATTTCCCAGATGAGCCTTTGCTTATGTCATGTGTTTTTATAGCTGTAGATGTCAGTGTCTGAGCTTAGGTCATACAAAGAGAATGTGATTTTAGATGACTTGAAATAACATTGGGCAATTTATTGAAACCTACTATAACCTGATTAAGTTGGTTGCCTCGAAGTGTAGTAGCTGAAGCGTCAAATGTTTCACAGCTGCACGCACACTGTGTGCTTTTAATGAGTTGATTTGATTAGTAAGTTATTACGTTAACGGTGGTTTTCCCAGGTCACCAGCGGAAAACAGAGAATGGAGCTGCTTCCAGGAGACAGAGACAACCTAGCCATTCAGACCCGTGGAGGACCTGAGAAACATGAGGTCACCGGCTGGGTCCTGGTGAGTCCAACCAGCCCACACACACATAAACATACAGATATGCACACTACTTGAAATATTTTTGCTGTCATACTGACTTGTGGATCTTCCCCCACAGACACAAATCAGTCAAATACCTCAAAGACCACACACAGAGTTAATAAAGGGAAAATTAAAGCATAGGGTGGAAGAGTTACTATGTATTAGATAGCTGACATTCCATTATTTATGCAATTTATTTATAATTATAAACCAGGTATTTCGAGCCCTGAATGCTGATTGGCTTAAAGCAGTGGTATACCACGGGTATGAGATTTTTTTTTTTTACTGTTCAAATTACGTTGCTAATCAGTTTATAATATCAATAAGGCACCTCGGGGGTTTGTGGTATATGGCTGATATACCACGGCTAAGCGGTGTATCCAGGCACTCCGCGTTGCATCATGCTTAAGAACAGCCCTTAGCCGTAGTATATTTGCCATATACCACACCCCCTCATGTCATATTGCTTAAATATTACCCGAGGCATATTCCAAAGTTGTCCATCAACGCTCCTCATTGACTTGTTCTGTTCAGAGCCTCTACATAACAGAGAGCTGAATAGAAATTAAACTCCTTCTTCAATGTCTCAGTAAAGGAACAGAAAACATTGGTGGGCCCTGTTCAGTGGTTAGACCTATATCTATCTCTTCTTCCGTCTCTTTTCACTCTCGCTATTCTGCTCTCCTGCTGTCAAACATCAAATTCTCTCAATTTCTTGATCTCATTTCAGAGTATTTATCTTCCACAATGATTCGTTGCCATGTTTTCTTAATTTGCCATCTTCCACTGTAGATGTTTGTAGTTGTGAGAAGTAAACATCTAAACATCTACACAGGTGCAAGCCGGCACTGGACAGCAGTTATACAACTGCAAACAATCCTGAACACTTGAAATGGCGCCCATGCTCTGTCGAAATGAGCAGAGTTTGGCTGGAAGGGAGAATTTGAGGCTGTGTTTGTGTCCCCTTGCAGCTGCTTGTTTACTGCAGACCACATCATGTGTTCTGCTAAAAATCACATTGAGGTTCAATAACCACCGTCGCCATGCTTTTCAGATCTCGCCGCTCACCAAGGAAGAGGCGGGTTCGTACGAGTGTCACGCTGTCAACGCCAAGGGAGAGGCCTCAGCGGTGGGCACCATTCACGTGGTGGAGTCCATCGATGACATCCCTGTCAAGAAGGGTACTGAAGCACCCCTGTTCTATTGCACTCCTATTGCACACGCATTTCTACTTTGTTTCATGTTAAATCTAGACCCACACAACATGGCACCAAAGGGCATGTCTACCCTTTATACATTGATTTTGTCTCTTCAGGTTTGCATGATGCTGTGTCTGTACATGTGCGTCCTTGTATGAGTACATTTTGTGTGTGTGTGTCTGTGCATGTATGCGTACATTCAATGTGTGTGTGACTTCTAGCCCGTGGTGACCATCCCGTCCTGACATGTTTAGGAGTGCCTGCTTTGCTTTTGGCTCGGCCCACGTCACTTGGCTCTCGACAGGGCTAGATGGTTGCCTCGACAAGGCAGCACGTGTCACTGGGGTTGACACATGCAATTTGACCTGCCTTTAAAGCTTTGCTCCATGGGAAAGAACCTGGATGTTTGAGTGAAAAACCCATCACAATAACAAGGTTAGCTCTACCTTTAGGTGATCTCCCATCCCTGGTGGTCTGTGATGATGGATACTATTAAAAACAACAAACCCTTTCCAAGGCACACTCTCCATCGTGCAAGATCCTATCTAAGCACTTCTCCTTCATTTCCAGTGATCTAAAAAGGAAGCAGGGCTAGATAGGTGACACAATCTGATGAAAACCAATCCAAGTATTCAGGTCTTCCCCAACTTTAGTCATCATTTGTATGTTTGTTTTTTTGCACCTTGGGTCTGAGAAAGCGCTTTTAACAATTAAATTAAGTATTATTATTTATTATAAACAGGACCAGTTAAGGACCCAGACCCTAGACATTCACTTACCTCTTTGATAAATGAACTTGTCTGTGTCTCTTCCAGTGACCAAGGATGATGAGCTGTAAGGCATCTCAGCACAGTAGGGACTCAGTGGCGGCTCCTACAGGATCACGAGAGGAGGGAGCAGCCCCAAGCCCCCCCATCCCCAACTATCCCACCGCTGACACAAGTAGACCTGTACACTGACTGAGAAATAGGGCATCAATCGTATTTATACTTGATTTGTTATTTGGTAACAATTCATAGTTTTCATTGTGATACTCAGTATACTGTGTATGCACAAGCATCAACGCTGCATCTCACAACATTGAAAGTTACCATCATGGACATCCACAAGACACATCGAGGCCTCACACACATTTTTCTTGTCAGTGGCATCACACACAAGTCATTCGTTAAAATGTGCAAGTTACTGCCAAAATAATTTAAACACTAGAGTAAATGAGGTATACAAAGTATATTGTAAGCAGGTATTATTCCTGGCTTAATTAAGCAAATATTACATCCCATCATGCTTAGGGTCATGTATAAAAATGCTGGGCATTCCATTATTTTGGCTACCATGACTATAGGATGACAATGCCTGCATCCACAGGGCAAGAGTGGTCACAATGGTTTGATGAGCCTGAAAACCATATGCATGGCTGTCTCAGTCACCAGATTTCAACCCAATTGAACACGGGGGGATTCTGGAGTGGCGCCTGAGACAGCATTTTCCACCACCATCAGCAAAACACCAAATTATGGAATTTCTCATGGAAGAATGGTGTTGCATCACTCCAATAGAGTTCCAGACACTTGTAGAATCGATGCCAAGGTGCATTGAAGCTGTTCTGGCTCGTGGTGGCCCTACACTACTAAAACACTTTATGTTGGTGTTTCCTTTATTTTGGCAGTTTCCTGTATGTGCGCACACACATGCATGCTCAACCAAACTCAGCAGTATTTCACATCTGCCTTACTCTTCCACCATCTCTTCCTTTGATGTAGTTTTCTATGTTTTTGTGAATTTATTTACTCTAAAGAATTTTACCCTGGGTACCTCAAAAATATTACATTTCAAGGCAATCATGGTTGGCCAAGGCAGAAATATACTGACATGCAGGCTAAAAATAACTAAAATCACAACTTGAAAAACGAATGAATATGAATAAATCATTACATTCGAGATTCCACTTTTTATTGATAATGTACACTATTTTTCTTTGACCTCCTGAAAAGTACACAAATCATTCTTTCCCTTGACATGGTACTTGATAAGCCATAAAGCCATGCCTTTGCAAAAGCCATTGTGTGGAGTGAGCGATCTGGAATGACAGGCAGGCTTAACCAGACACAAGGCTTTCTCTAGCATTCATATAACCCCAGGGCTCATATACCACGGGTTGAGCTAACAAACCACACAGCGGCGGATGTCTGGGGATGTACTGTAGGGTATTTTGAGGAAACGACAAGTTTGAAATGGCGTAGAAGAAAATTAGGATTTATGTTGGAATGCAGAGATCCACTTTCGGTGCTATTGCTAATAGTCTGCGACTCCAATGAAGGGGCCAGTGGACATTGCTTTTACCAAAATGTTGCTAGTTTTTCAGCTTAAGGATGTATTTGATGTATTCACTTTGGTGTATGGTTTACTAACACTGATGTTACTACCATGGGACACTTGCTGACACATTACTAATAAATACAAAATGGACTACAAGTTGTGGCTATTTCGATGTTATATGATCAAGACGTCTGCACAGAAGTGTAACACTATGAAATAAATATATATATATATATATATATATATATATATATATATATATATATATATATATATATACACACACACACACACACAGTATATACCTCAGTTTTTCAAATCCACATAAAGCTAGCTAGCTCAATACAAACACTGAATGAAGAAAGTGTGACAATAAATTAAAAACCAACATTTATTTATTCTAGTTTGACAAAAACAACCGAGATGATGTTCCTTCCTTTATAAAACAGTGATATCACGGCCAAAATAATTTTGCGAGACAAATCGTGGGGACCTGACCATTAGCGTCAAAACAAGTTGACTGTTGCGTTTGGTTTTTGTCTCCTGAGGCTCCATCTCTCCCACTGAAGAGATAAGCGATGTCCTCGACATTCCTACAACACAATTCAATTCCTGTTGACTGGACAGGGGTTTAGTAGTGCTCCTAACTGGTCATCATGCGAGGGGCGATACTCATGGACATGAGCTCCTGGAAGAGCAGCTTGCAGGCGTATGGCATTCTGACCAGTGAGATCTGACAAGAAAGGGTGGAAACAGTTACATTGTACAAACATCTTATTCGATAAATCTTCAACAAAACTAAGGCTATAGAGGCAAGACTTTTTTATAGTCCTGTCGGAACACTTTAAAATCTATTTCACTATACTGTATTGTAGTTAGAATTTAGAATTGACATTCTGGTTATAGTAATAAAGATATAATGGACATAAACAACATGTGAATAGGCCGGCCTAAGTAATAAACAGGAATAACTGGGAGACTGGTGGTGGTGTTGTTCCGTACCTGTGTTTTGTTGCGACAGCCCCTGCACTCGTAGGTGTGTGTACGGGTGTTGGCGATGGCCATGAGGCCACAGAGGTTGCAGACGTGGACCTGGTAGGGGTCAGACGCCTCGAACAGCCTCTCACGCAAGAACTGAGCCGCGCCGTGGGCTATCTGACAATCACGCTCCATCTCCCCAAAACGAAGACCTCCATCACTGGGTGCAACATGAGAGCATGGTTAGTTAAAGTGTCAATCTGCAGTTACTAAATCAAGTTTTGGACTTATAAAGTAATGACTTATAGCCATTGTTTCTTGAAGAATATAACTTAGAAATGCCTCATGAGCTTAGTTCAACTGTTGTACGCCATCATAACCCAAAATATAACCATGTTTTACTGCATTATTGTTGCCTCAAAATATGGTTAAAACTATAATGTTGATATCATGGATGGTCAGTCCTTGCATCCATTGCTGTCTACGAATTTCAGTGGTTACATTTCTCCAGGCCCATCCCTCAGCTTTTTACCAAAACAGAGGTGGGGTGCCTGCTTTGTTATTGTTTCAATTAAGGATTCTAGATTTAACTGGGCGAGATCAGGGCCTGTATTCATAAAGCATCTGATCTAGAAGTGCAGATCTAGGATCAGGTCCCTCTCCCACTGTGCATTTATTATCATCTAAAAAGACAGAACTGATCCTAGTTCATCTCCTACTTAAAGTTGCTTAACGAATACAAGCCCAGGAATGCCTGCCCAGTGCACTCAAATAGTGCCATAAAAGGGAAAAAGTCCTACATTAAATAATTCTTAGTATTCTTACCGTGATCTGCCCTCCATGGGCTGTCTGTTGAGGATCTGGACAGGGCCTCGGGCCCGAGAGTGGATCTTGTCGTCCACCATGTGCTTTAGGCGTTGGTAGTATGTGGGACCGAGGAAGATCTGAGAGGTAATCTTACGGCCGGTAAAACCGTTGTACAACACCTAGAAGGGAAAGACGAGGCCCGTTAATTGTACTCTATAGACAGACTAGTGTGAAATAGCTACTAAGGAAGTTAGATGTGAATGGTAAAGGAGGGTGTTGTCCTGACCTCGTTGCCCCTCAGGTGATATCCGTATTCAGACAGCAGGTTGGAGACCTTCTGCACGTTGACCGCATCGTTGAAAGGTGTGGCGTCACCAATCTCCCCTTTGTTGGCTGAAACCTACACGGTGAAAGAGGGTGAAAACAAGAAAACTCCCATCCATACACTATACTTTATTTCCATGACAAAAAGTCTGACCTTTAACAAACAAATTCACACTGACCTTTGTAATTTCTAAAATATTTAATCTAGGTACCTTATTAGTTTACTGTCACATTCTTCAGAGGTCTCAACATAGGAGTAACACAAGTTAAAATTAAGTAGGGGGAGGAGTTATTAGACAGGTACCTTGCCCTGCAGGCACTCGATCAAATGGCCGACTGTCATACGAGAGGGGATGGCATGGGGGTTGATGATGATGTCTGGGGTAATTCCCTCGCAAGTGAAGGGCATGTCCTGTGGAAAGAAACGGAACAAAGGACATAGTTCCCTTACAAAAACTTGTGTGAGGGTTCCAGTTTTCTAAGCCAGTCTTTCTATGGCATAACCCCTTGCAGGAATGTTCCACGTTCTACAGAGACTTCCATGTTCTCTCTAAATCAGTTTTATAGTATTTATTGGGACGTGGTTGACTTAGCATTTCCTCTGAAGAGGCCTTTGGCTTTATTTATGTTTAGGCTCAGTGTAAACACAATGTCTCTAGGCCATTGACTAAACATCATGATAAACATTTACAGGCTCAATGTCATACTGTGTCATCTACTTAAGAGTGAGCAGTCCTGTAGACTATGCATGAGGAACATGTGTTTAATACGCTACCTCCTGTCTGTACTGAATACCACAAGTACCCTTCTGCCCGTGTCGACTGGCAAACTTGTCACCAATCTGGGGGATACGAACAGAGCGAACCTGCAAGAAGAAACAAATGGAGTTTGAGTTAAATCATGCCACAAGTTGGGCCATGAGGCTCCATATCCTTATGGCCCAAGGTTAGAGGGTGCAATATTCAACCAGTGGAGCTCATATTTCATTTAGTCAATCTGTCAACATCTCGGATTTGGTATCTCGGGCTTGTTGCTTCTATGGAAGCAATAATGCTTGTAAAACTCAACTCAAACCTGCCCATACTACGGACGACCTTCCTGCCTACTCTAAATTTGACAAATAGGTAGAGCTGCCAACAGGGATAATTTATTACGGTTCGTTTGTCATTTTTACAGCCTACTAATGCATTGTCAACTTGACACAATATGCCTACTGTGGGAAGCTAGAGGACTCAGGACACACCCTGATCTTGCAGAACTTGTAGCCCTCCTGGTTGAGGGTGACCATGACTTGGTCCACGATGCCCGTCTCGCTGGTGCGGAGGAAGGTGCTGCAGTCCCTCTTGGTGTAGCGCCGGTTGGTGCTGTCCAGCTCGTCGTCGTTCTCCGGCAGGGTCACCGTCTTGCCGATGATCACGTCCTCGCCGGAGACGCGCACGCCGGGAGCTATCAGGCCGTCGTCGTCCAGCTTGTCGTAAATGGCGTGCCTCATACCTGGGGGAAGGCAGGGGCATTGGATTGTTCACTGAGCAGTTCTGTTTGTATGACTGCCAATTTAAATGGAAGCTGCCGATGGAACATTTTATGAGATGATGGAAATAGTAGGCTCTGATTTTCTGGCCGACTCCTCTATACTTGTAGATGCCAAGATGCCTAGGACGTACCCGAACATGTTTCGCGTGTGGGTTTTTCAAAGACTTCCTCCTGATCAAAGCCTTTCTTCGACTCTTGTTCTTTATAGGAGCGGTAGAACACAGACCTGAAATAAACACCATTAATTACACCACCGCCTTAAAAGTCATTATCACAGCAAATTTCTATCTTCAAATCACAGCGCAAACCTGAAGAATCCACGGTCCACCGCAGAGCGGTTCATGATGACAGAGTCCTCCTGGTTGTAGCCAGTGTACGCCGCAATAGCCACAATAGAATTGATACCTAAACCAGGCACAAATGAGAGGATTTCAACGAGCCAGAACTTTAAAAAACAAAGAGGCATAAATCTTTAGGTCAGAGTTAAGGAGTGTTTTTGGCTGCTACTTCTGCAGCGCTCAAGTTCTCACCTGCTGGGAGCTCTCTGAAACGCAGGTACTCCATAGAGCGAGTGGTGACTAAGGGTTTCTGGGGGTAGTAGAGCACATGGGCCAGGGTGTCCATCCGCACGTGGAAGTTGGTGATGTACACACCCATGGCTTGTTTACCCATAGCAGACTGGTACGTGTTTCTGGGAGACTACACAGGGGAAAAGATGGGGGGGAATGGTATTAATAAGATTACACTTAAAACAGAGGCATATAAATTACAAATCGTGCGATACTGTATACCAAGACTGAAAAAAAAAAAAGTATGTTTTATATCCTTGTCTTTTCATAGACAATACCATTGCCACCGCACCTAATCAACCATGCCAACTTAAAAATATATTTTAGGAGCGTAATATTTTTAGCCGTACCTGGTTGTGATCGGGGAAGGGGATGATGGAAGCACAGACTCCCAGGATCATGGAGGGGTGGATCTCACAGTGGCTGTATGTAGAACAGTAGGCCACGCCCTTCTCCTGGAGGTCGTCAGGGGTCATGGCCAGCATCACTGTCTCCTCCTCCAGGGTGTCGATGTACTCCACCACGCCGCTGGCCACCAGGTCCTGCCAACTGTAGTTGTTGTACTCCCTCTCCTTCAGCTGGTCGATGTGTCTCCTCTTCAGCAGCAGCTTCTGTTTCTCTACGATCAGCAGAGGACGACAGATCCTCCCGGCGTCTGTGTAGATGCGGATCTCCCTCTCTCGGATGTCTCTGATCATGGACACCTAGAAACAGGCGTAAACACGGATCAGAACAACGTAGCACATCAGGATAAGGGATATTGTGTTTGTAGGTTAATTCAAATGAATAATAATAATAAATAATGAAAATGTTAGAAAAGCTGAAATTCCGGGAAAAAAATCATATCCCTTACCTCAGACACAATGATGTCCATCTGCCTCCTCAGTTTCCTCAGTGTGTTCATCAGCTGCTCTGGGTCCTTGTGTATTCCCACCCAGCAGCCATTCACAAAGATCTTTGTGGCACTGTTAGTGTTGAATTAATGAAGAAAAAAATTCAGTTAAAATGCAAATAAGAGAGGTTGACAAACTATACAAGTCACTCAGCATAAAAGACTGAGAACGCTTAGATATCTTCTGGACTGATAAAGAGCAGTGTGCTGCCATCTGCTGGACTAACTCTGCGATGGCTGCAGGTGAGATCTCCTCCAGGTTCTCCATGCTCCACTCCTCCAAGAACTCCAGGATGGGAGAGGGCTGGGAGCCCACAGAGATGTAAGCCATGAGGGCCAGGTTCTTCACCAGGCCTACAGCATGACCCTGGAGAGACCAGATAGACAGAGGGAGGCACAAAGACAGGAACAAAGTAAGAAGGGACAATAGCATTTCAATGACACGCCTTAATTGACGGAGAGCTTAATTCTTTGAGGGTAACCTCAACCTTAAAATATGGTATGATGCAACAATAGCCCTTGATATGAACACAGATGTCATTTGGGTTGGTTTTGAACGTACCTCGGGGGTCTCGGCAGGGCACACCATGCCCCACAGCGTGTTGTGAAGCTGCCTGGGCTTGGCTAGCTTGCCGTCTCGACCGATGGGGGAGTTCACCCGTCGAAGATGGGAGAGGGTTGAGGCAAAGGTCAAGCGGTTCAACACCTAATGAGATAAAGAACACAAAAAGTTCTGGTTCGGAATGACAACAATCATCTTGTCACAGCATAATGGCAAACTGAGCCTAAACTATATAGGAATGTGTACCAGATGTCTTCTGCACTGTGTTACCTGGGACACTCCAGCTCTGGCCTGATGGGCCTTCTTGACGTCACCCCAGTTCCCCGTGGCAAGAGAGTACTTCAGGCCATCGGAGATGATGCGTGTCTTGATGGCCAACTCCAGGTTGAAGTCTTTCCCTCTGTCAATGAACTTCTGGGCGTAGATGCGGATCTCTTTCAGCAGGTTCTTGAACATTCTAAACGTGTCCAAATAAATGAAAAAGAGCTTGATTCAAGTTACAGGCTTAGTATCCCATTGACTTCATAAATATTCCCCAAATGCTCAGTTTGGATAGGAGTGTGGTTTGCACAAAGTAGTCCTGCATCTGTGAATCATAGCTTTGTAGAGGTATTCCTTTAGGCCTTACCCTCGGAACAGGAAAGCCAACAGAGGCCCAGCCAGGTCCAATCTTTTGTTGCCGTAGTGATCCCTGTCATCCAGCTCTCTTCTGCCCAGAGCAGCCAATAGCAGTCTGTGGACCATGTACCTACAAACAGACCCAAATATACAACACTGTGTTAGGCTAATACATCAAGCACAACAACAACATATCGGTCTTTATGCAATCAGTAACATCATACTGTGATAATCATAAAATTACATATAGAATCTCCAACAGAAACCTGGTGAATTATAGGATCTCTATGATTATTACATCAATATAACATAATAAAAAACACACCCTAAGAAATAGGCTTTTTTGGTCTCACAGAAGTCACTGACTCCGACATGGGGGAGCACCTCCTTCTGCAGCACCTCCTTGGCGTACTTGATCCTCCTCTCTTTGGTGACACCGGGCTTGGCACCACGAGAGCCGATGAAGTTTAGGGCCACGTTCTGCTCCTGGATCACAAAGGCCTCATCCAGGGAGGGCTTGACCTGGTGGAGCACAGCACATCAGATTAGAGGTGTGGGTGGGCGCTGAGACAGAGGGGGGGGGGGGGGGGGGGGGGGGGGGGGGGGGGGCAGGAGTATGTTTCATGTGTCAGTTAAAATGTAGAACTTTTACCATCTCCATCATCTCAGGGTCGTCAAAGTCGTAGATGATGTGCTCCAGGATGTCTCTGTCGGAAACAAAGCCCAGGGCTCGGAACACTATGATGATGGGCACCTCCTGTCTGATATAGGGCAGAGTGGACACGATCCTCTGACCAATGGCACTTTTCTTCACCCCCTGGGGGAAAAGAAACAAGGAGAGTCAACATTTGGGTGCAGTAGCAGAGGAAAGAGAACCTAAATGCAACTTTGCCAGCAAATTCAGACAGGATATATTTTGGTGTTCAAGGTTGTTTGTTTCTCACCTGTCCTCCCCTGGCCATCATGCTGACCCAGATGGAGCTGGTGGGCCGCGAGGAGTTCTCCAGGCAGGAGCGGCACTCCCCTGTGTATGCGTACTTTGAGTCCTTCTTGGCAAAGACGTACACTGTGTTTGTGGCCATCTTTTCTTGGGCAATCAGGACCTTCACACCAAACACAACAATTGTTATCAATAAAACTTCCTCTTCAAGCAAAACCGTGTGTTTCTCAGGTGCTTCGTGAAAAGTATTGAAGAAACATTGGTACCCAAACAAACAAGGCCAGACATACAGTACCAATCAATCAAAGGTTTGGACACACCTACCCATTCAAGGGTTTTTCTTTAGACATCAAAACTATGGAATAACACATATGGAATCACGTAGTAACCAAAAAAAAGTGTTAATCAAATCAAAATATGTTTTATATTTGAGATTATTCAAATAGCCACCCTTTGCCTGGATGATAGCTTTGCACACTCTTGGCATTTTCTCAACCAGCTTCATGAGGTAGTCACCTGGAATGCATTTCAATGAACAGGTGTGCCTTGTTATAAGTTAATTTGTGGAATTTCTTTCCTTCTTAATGCATTTGAGACATTCAGTTGTGTTGTGACAAGGTAGGGGTGGTATACAGAAGACAGCAGTTGCAAAAACCATCAAGCGCTATGATGAAACTGGCTCTCATGAGGACCGCCACAGGAAAGGAAGATCCAGAGTTACCTCTCCTGCAGAGGATAAGTTAGAGTTACCAGCCTCAGAAATTGCAGGCCAAATAAATGCTCACTGAGTTCAAGTAAGACACATCTCAACATAAACTGTTCAGAGACTGCGTGAATCAGGCCTTCATAGTCAAATTTCTACAAAGAAACCACTACTAAAGGACACCAATAAGAAGAAGAGACATGCTTGAGCCAAGAAACACAAGCCATGGACACTAGACCGGCTGTAAATCTGTACTACTTGGTCTGATGAGTCCAAATTTGAGATTTTTGGTTCCAACCCCCTTGTCTTTGTGAGACGCAGGGCAGGTGAAGGGATGATCGCCTGACCTCAACCAAGTTGAGATGGTTTGAGATGAGTTGGACCACATTGTGAAGGAAAAGCAGCCAACAAGTACCCACCATATCTGAGAACACCTTCAAGACTGTTGGAAAAGCATTCCAGGTGAAGCTGGTTGAGAGAATGCCAAGAATTTGCAAAGGTGTCATCAAGGCAAAGGGTAGCTACTTTGAAGAATCTCAAATATATTTTGATTTGTTTAACATTTTTTTGGTTACTACATGATTCCATATTTCAGAGTTTTAGTGTCTTCACTATTATTATACAATGTATAAAATAGTAAAGATAAAGAAAAACCCTTGAATTAGTAGGTGTGTCCAAAATGTTGACTGGAACTGAACATCCCACCCTCCACCCCTGTTCGCTCTTTCTTCTACCTTCTCAGAGCCGTTGATGATGAAGTAGCCCCCGGGATCTAGCGGGCACTCGTTGAGCTCACAGAGATCACGGTCCGTCAGGCCGCTGAGAAGGCAGTAGGTGGAGCGCAGCATGATCGGGATCTTGCCGATGAAGGTCTTTTGGTGCTGGGTCTGCAGCTGGTCCTCTCCCTCCTTGATGATGGTCTTGGTGATGTCCACGTACAGGGGAGCAGAGTACCTGTATAATACATATGTGAGCCTGGTTGGCACTGGCAGGAATAAAGATTGCCTATGACATGCACGGGAAATATATTGTGATAAAAAGTTGGCTCCAAATGGGCCAACTTACGTGAGGTTCCGGAGTCTGGCTTCGTTGGGCATCATAGGTGAAGGTGCTCCATCTCTTTCCCAGTGAGTGGGTTTGGAAAGGTAGATCTGTTCAAACTTCAGCAGGTAGCGTGGCTGTAGAACAAAGCAACAGGCTCATTAGTAACAGGCCATGAATTAGTGCCCTCAGAGAGAGGCCCTACATAGAGCAGCGTATCAGAAAGTTCCTGTCTGTCACTCACCGGGTCCTCCACCTCTCCAGAGGTGTGCTGGGCCTCAGCCTGCAGGTCAATGGGCGGGGCGTCCTCCACAATCCTCTGCACAGACATCTGGATGAACTCATCAAAGGAGTCCAGCTGCTGTCGCACCAGACCCTTCTCATCAAAGTAGGAACTGTAGGGTGCATCAGAGAAGATAGTGTTATTTGAACATAAGCAAGCTGCATAGTGTATGCTCCATGATGATCAAAAGAGAGAAAGGTAGGGAGAGCATCATTTTACCTGATAACAATCCAGCAAGCTTCCTGCCATAAATCGGGGGTGATTTCATCCTCATCCTCATCGTATTGGATATCTGCAAGAGATCACGGAAAATACATCAACAAAGTGAATGCAGACACAGTGATTTAATGTTAGCCTAGGCACCGGATCTAGTTCATGGAGTTTTCTACAGAAGAACAACTGATAGACACAAAGAAAGGTATTTCAGCTCTGCAGATATCAGACAGCTTTTTTTGCACATAATGTCATTATGTGATGCTCATATAGATAGGCCTAGTTGAAAGTGTGCTATAGCTAGCTAACGTTAGGTGTTTAGTTTGGTGAAACCATATTTGGTATGTAACAAACGAGTCAACCTACATTGCGCTAGCAAGCTTGCTTGCTATCTCTTCTTGTTGATGCTCCTGGCGCCATATATTAGCCTATTTGCTAACTTAGCTAGCTGACTACATTATGTAAAATAGCTGAAATACCTTCATCTTGGTCATACATGGTTACTGCTTATTCCCTCTCGTGTTTGCCTAAATAAGCAGAATCCGACGTTTAAATCATCAACAGTGTCGGATTCAACGTTGTCTAACGTTGCACACTTTGCTATCTAAATTAATACAAAAAGAAATATTGACGGTCTATCGTAAAACGTCATTTCCTGCCAAAACTGTTATTTTGCCGTGCTAGAAATGAGTCTTAACTAAATATTTATACTATTCTGCTCTAATATTAACTATGATAATCATATCATTTTATCTAATACATAATATGTTATTATTATTATCAGATGTCGAATCTTAATAGTTGTAAACGTAAATAAACAACATTTCCACCGACGTCAGTTCCGTCAGGATATACATGGACTTTTGGTTGCAGCAACTCACATGTGTAATGGATTTAAACTACAGCTTCACAGACTAGATATTTCGCTGGATGTATAAAAAGGAAGCATCCGCTTGGCGTTTCCACTCATGACCAAATATGGTCGTGATAGGAAGCCCTTAGCCCACTGGCCGGCAGTGGGGGAAGATGGAACGAGCTGGATTTCGCCGACACTCTGCAAATGTTTTCATCGATCAAACATTTGATCTCAATACCGTTTTCTGTTCCCAAAACTAGAATCTGTTTTGAACAGAGTGGACTACGTTTTGTGGACTTTACCCTTTACCCTAGTTTTTAAAAATAGCGTTTAGGAGTGCAAAGACTAATGAAATTATTGCGCACATGCACTTCACAGAGTATGCGTTCCCTAACGAAAATATGCAGATGATGCTAGAACGCGCCAATAGAATCTCGCTAGCTCGTGCTTGGCTCTACCCACCTCCTGCTTGCTCTGCCCAGGATAACTAATTTGTTCCCGTTGGAAAAGACTGTAGAAAAGACGTGCTGTGGTATATCTTGGTTTAGTTATACACATTTTTGATAATTCAGTTAGGGGCGGTAATGACTGCCAACCGCCGTTAGCTCCACCAAAGAAGAAGAAGAAGCAACAGCTCGTGTTGTTATTCAAGGTTATGTTATCATTGTTTAATGTATGGTTCAATTGTGTTACTTTGTAAAGATGTATAAATTGTTGCCACCCCCATTACGGGAAATAGTTACATCTACATTTTTTCGACATCTATCAATTCCATGTCTATCTGTAAACCAAAGTACCAAATCGATCTCATCACCACTACCACCTCTACCAAATATGTCTGTGTTTGAAGGAAACATGTTCCATCATAAACTCCCTTTTGTATTGGATGACCAGTGGTGGAAAAAGTACCCAAGTGTCATAGTTGAGTAAAGATACCTTAATAGAAAATGACTCAAGTGAAAGTCACCCAGTAAAATACTACTTGAGTAAAAGTCTAAAATAATTTGGTTTGAAATATACCTAAGTATCAAAAGTACATGTAATTGATAAAATATACTTAAGTATCAAAAGTAAAAGTATACATCTTTTCAAATTCCTTATATAAAGCAAACCAGGTGGAACCATTTTCTTGTTTTTTAAATTTACGTATAGCCAGGGGCATGCTCCAACATTCAGTATGTTATACAAACTAAGCATGTGTTTAGTGAGTCTGCCTGATCTGAGGCAGTAGTGATGTTCTGTGTGTGAATTAGACCATTTGAATTAGACCAATGTATGGAGTAAAAAGTACATCATTTTCTTTAGGTATGTAGTGAAGTACAGATACCCAAAAAACTACTGAAGTTGTACTTTCAACTCATTGTACTTTTACACCACTGCAAGAACGACCAGATTTTACAGCACTGTAAGAGAAGCAATGGGTGAAATTCAAGATCTGGGTAAAAATGTCAACATTCAAGGGAAATGCAACTCCATAGAGCCGGAAAATGAGGGGGAATTTGTTTTCCTGGACTACATAGATCAAGAAAATACTCACAAGGACCAACTTCATGGTTAGCTCCATGTGATTACTGTCCCCATGATTTCCAAAGAAGACAAGAGGTTGCCGCTGAGGTCAGGCTCTGAGAAGCAGCAGAGAACTCTGGACTGTGGTCATTGAAAGATGGGACCAAAGTGTCGACAGCTAGCCCCGATTCTCTCATCGAGTTTCGTGATATAGACATCCTTCTCGAGGAAACAAGCAAAAGGATGAAAAATAAAATCTATGGTACGCTAGATATGGAGGATTGACACCTGTTGCAACGGATGTGGCGCAGTCATGCACTGCACCTGATGTGGCAGGCTATCTACCAAGTGAGAAGTATAAACTTTTGCTAGAGGAGAAGGAATTGAAAAAAGGCATTTGTCATCGTTGTTACTTGCTCACACACCACCAAAAGACATTGACTGTCAAGATGTCCAAGGAGGAATATCTGGATATAGTCAGCAGGGTCAAATCAGAGAAAGCCTTGGTACTGTTCATCGTGGATCTCCTGGACATCCCATACTCCATAGTACCAGACTTGCTATAGCTTGTTGGAGAAAACAAACACATAGTGGTTCTGGGTAATGAAGTGGACTTGCTCCCTGGAGACTGAAAACTACTTGCAAAATATGAAATGTCAGCTTTCCCAGTACTGTGCTGGTGTAGGCATTTCCAGTGATAATATCAAAGATATCCCGTTTTGGTTCTAATGAGGGGGTATGGCATAGAAAATCAAATCGCCAGAGATTGTGGAAGTACAATGGAGACGTGTATCTAGCGGGAATGGCCAACACGGGGAAATCCACATTGTTTAACACTCTACTGGAGTCAGACTACGGCAAATCCAGAGCCTCGGATGTGATCCACAAAGCCACCATATCTCCATGGCCTGGTAAGATGGAGCTCTGCCCAGCCTGCATGTTATCCACAGTTACTATAAGATACATTATGATTTATGGAACACTCTTCTTTGTCTATTGTTGCTGCAATCATTAGTCTTGAATGAGCTTCACATTCCAACCACTTTTACAGTCACATTGATGGAGGGTTTGAATCAGACTTACATTTGTTTATTTAAAAGTCTCTAAAATGTAGATTTTCTTCAATTTACTTTCAAATGTAATATTATCCAAAGATATAATGCCGAACCTTCTGAAGTTCCCCATCATCAACCCCATTCGGTACTGCATGTTCAGTAGGTCCTAGAGGCTCCAGAGTGCCTCCAAGCAGACGGAGAGTGATATCTCCACAGGAGCTCAATCGACTGGAACAGTTCAGCAAGCAGGGCTACCTAGTGGGTAAGAGATTGGTGTTGGCTGTTGGTGACAGAACTGGTGGTAACCCCACAGGGTAACCTAAACACCAGGGGTTCGAAATGGACATCCCATACAGCTCAACCCTTGTTGTTAATGGTTTGCATGGTTACTCATTGTAATGTAAGCTAATTATTTAAAAAATCCTATGTTGATTTAGGTAGTATTGGGAGGACGTTCCGGACCGTCATAGAATCCAAAAGAGGCCTGATACAGTCTGGCCTCTGGAGAGGACATGATTGACAAGGAGGAGGAGAAAGACCGTACTCTTTTCAACCCTTCTCCAGATGTGGGCTTGACGCTCAACGAACTGAAAGATGCCCACTGGCTCTATGACACCCCTGGCATCATGAAAGACGTGAGCGACTTTCTGCTTCCGCTTGGCGCCACTGCTGGCTGTTACGCCGGGCTAAAACGACTTCAATGTGGCCAGTATAATTGTTGTCTCATAGATTACAGTGCAGCTCATAATGGAATCCTGTACCTTCCTAATTGAAACAGCGTGTATACATGTTGTAGCTGTTTACTAGCACTAGGAGAGAACACTGCTGACTAATTAATACCACTCGACTTAGTTTCCCTTCTGATGCAAGAGGGTTGGTAGATACAAAAAGTACCTTTGCATGCCCTCTGGGGGAACAAGGTGTGCCTTTCTATTTCTTCTATTACTAGGCTATACCACAAAGTATAATGCCAAGCAGGATGCCATGATACAGTTACGCACACTGCAATAGAACAGAATTATCTATAAAGTGGTCATTGCAATAGATTTATGACTGGTTTATTATTGCATTGTACCACTCTAGTAAGGGGTTTCTTACAAGAAAAGCCCAGACTAGTGTTGAACAATGCCAACCATTCAGCTCATAATCTTCTGTTTATTGCTATAAACCAAGGCAAAGTCCCCCCCTACCCCCTTTCTCACTCTCTCATGCTTGATAGGTCCTCAATCTGTTGACCGAGCAGGTTAAGGTGGTCGTGCCCACACAAGCCATCGTACGCAGGACGTTTGTGTTGAAAACTGGAATGTTGCTGTTCCCGGGAGCTCTAGGATGAATTGATTACCTTCAGGTGAATGCCTTCTTTCATTATTAAACTTTGACATCAAGACAATGGTGCACACTTTTGTCTTTATGACATATATATTACTAACTGCTGGTTCTTAGTCCTTGCTTCTAACCGAGTCTCAATTCACATCACCAGTGTGGACAAGGCTGACCGCATCTATCAGAAGCATGCTGGTCAAATCCTGCTGGGGTTAAGTTGATGCTGCTTGCTCTACTCTACTCAGTTAAGGAATTAAAATCTCTTTCTCAAGTGCTACTACAAACAAGTTTACAAATAATGTTATCAACATGAAGAACTGTGTGAATAGGTACCAATGGGTTGAGAAGAACCCATGAAGGAATTCCCCCCTTTAGTCTCCAAAGAGTTTGAGCTGAAGGGGCAGGGCTTTCAGAAAGCCAGCCCTGATATTAAGATGTCCTCTGTGGGTAATACACACATAATTACAAATTGATCAACCAGATGACCCAAGATTGTCCTTTTCAAAAGAGGCAGGTGCTACTGATACATTTATTCTGTTCTTAGGTTGGGTGAGAGTGACAGGAGTGGAGGGGAACCGTTTCCTGCTGCGTGCCCATGCTCCAGAGGGTACAGGGCTCTCCTTGAGTAGTCCACCTCTACTCCCCAACTTCATTAATCCTGAAGGGAGAGCACATCAACACATCAGTCTGTTGCTTATAAGACCAGGAAACCCCAGGGCCTGGTGGACACCAGCCTGTCCTACCTACATAGGAGCAGAGAGGCTCAATTTGAAGAAAAACTTAAGTGCGTAAAATCTAAATGGAACAACGTGCATTTTCAAAAGGCTTTTTGTACTCAATGTCTAATGTTGATACCCTACTTTAAGCTTGTGGATGGTTTTCAGCTCTGGGTTTTGTAACATTGTAAATGTAATGATTGTAAATACCCTACATATAAACAGCTGTCGTTATTTATCGATGCGTAGGCTGCTAAAATGTACATTGCTTTCATTACATTTAGACAGCAGGCACCATTAGTGTAATATATTATTAAACATATCAGTAACTGCTGAAAAGGTAAGAAATGGGAAGGAATCACACACCAACAATACCTCTGGATATTAGGCCAACTTTTATTAAAAAGTGTAGAGCAGAAAATGGTACAGGATGCTTTGTTTTAAACTGCACAAAATGGTTTTTAAAACAGCCAATTGTTTTCAAAAAGTCTTAGGGACAATGGCCAATAACTCCCCACTTTGGTGAAGGTGTTAATAGAAGTTAGTTGTCAATTATTATATTGAAAAAGAGTACATTTCTTCACTAACTGCAAATGACAGGTATAAGCTAACAGTAAAAAATAAAAATAAATAGCCTGGGCATGTATTTGCTTTAATCGCTGAACACAACCGGCGCTTATTTGAGCCAGGCTTCTATTTCCTAATGCACACAGCTTTTCCTCAATAAAATGTTGTAAAGACTACCACAGTTTGTGACCAGTATAAACATAATAACAAATCCATCGCAGATCAGACTAGCAAAAGCTGCTTATCATACACCCCAATTTCACCCTTCAGCAACATGAATTTAATGTAGTTTTTTCTTTTTGGTGGCGACATGGCTAGCAACAATGACAGAATAAAAATAAATAATTAATGCACATGGGAATATCGTAAGCAATTCATTAGACCCGGGAATTCATTTGAAACATTCGTTTATTTGCTGAAATGTGTGCCGATTCCCAGCTATTAAAATGAACAGGCGGCTGGCAATTTGAGACTCAGCATTTAATTGAAGTTTTACGGTACACATGATTACAATATGTGAATGCAAAATGGTTACAATGACTGAAATACAGTTCTTATCCACTAACAAGCACAATACAGTAAGTGAACAAAGAGATAAAAGGTGTACATTTACAGTGCTACGGAATCTGTCTAGATAGGGTTCCCTGGGAAACTGCATTTATAGACTGGTTCAAGAGCACATCGGCTAAATTGGACCAGTTTCCCAGGGAACCCTGGTATAGTCTGTTCCTTCCAATAGTCAGGATACTCAAGACATACATCGTTATAATTCTATATCTTCTCACTTTGGCATCACACCCAAAATATATTGCACTGAATTTACTAAAAGAGTACACATGGCATATTTTTTTTATTATTAGCTCAGTCTAACAATCACCTCATAGTACAGAAAACTAAATGCATATGAATGAAGTATTTCACAGGCTACGCTTTGGAAGTACAATTCTGTAAAAACAGATGAGTGGGGTAATAAAAACAGACACAGTCAGAGAAATCAAACAATTACAACTAAACCTCAAGGAATGGTTATAAAGATAGACATGATGTAACAACAATGTAATTGAAATCAGAGCTCTTACAGTGTACAAAGAATGTGACTCAATTAACAGAAACCTACACTGTTAATATGCAAAAACATAAAATACTGATTGTCGAAGGCACTGAAGAGTAAAAAAATAAGAAGAAGAAAAAAATGTGGAACTACGGGCATCTTCGCAGGCTCAACAACTAAAAAAATAAAAATATCTTTGGACTTTTTCTGAAATCAGATACAAAACCGATAATGGTGTGTTCACAAACTTCCATTTCACAACTTGTTTTCAATGTTAGCTGTCTATTCTCTGTCAGTGATAGTAACATAGTATCTGTTTATACCACCCAGAAAATCTCTATCCATATCTTAAGTTCTAGAGGGCTACAAATGTCAAGGTCCAGTAGGCTGACACTAGGAACACCCTACCTTCCACAGAGTTGTGCATTTATTAATGAGTAGTATGAGTTTTTTTTGCATGACTACATTTACTTGGATATTCAAAAAGTGACAACATATTTCAAACATTAACTCAAGAAACAATTCTATACACATCTCGCCACCATTGTACCGGATGAACCAAAAAAAAAACTCGCCCCATTTCATAGTTCATCAATTTGAGTGTAAGTCAAGTTTTTTTGTAATTAAGAGATTTTTATAATTAGTCCATTGTGAAGATTGATCATTAATTTATACAATGTTTAAAAAAAAAAAAAATCTCTTGATGTTATCAATAAAAATACAAATTAAAGTAGCTGTCAAGTGCTCCCTAAATGGTGGAGTGGACAACTTACACGTGTGCCGACTTTGAACATGCAGCCCTCTTCCCTATTTAGGGCACAGACCACGTCACTGGAGTGGACTCACACAACAGGACCACCTGGGTCCTTCTAATATAATCCCTGTGTGAATGAAGGGGTTTCTTTGGTACTTAATTGAAAAAGTGTACCACTTCCTTTCATAATAGATGTACTGTTGTTGTTCAACATGGCTGATGGATAAAAATACAAAAACCTGGTGCAACTCGTCTCTAGGTGGCTTCTTCTAATATAGAAACTCAACCGGCAAGGTGTAGCGATTTCTTGACTATCAACCACTATATATGTAAGATATATACAATGCTATTCGATTTTAGATACCAGTAGTTGAATAACCATATCAGATTTACAAGTATTCTGAGATTTACAAGTATTCTGAGATTTACAAGTATTCTGAGATTTACAAGTATTCTGAGATTTACAAGTATTCTGAGATTTACGAGCAACAAAATTAATATCCCATATTTTCTTTGATGTGTGTTTCAGCCAAATGCCAAACAATGAAACATTTTTGGGGGCCTCTCACGTATTAACTCACATATCCTTTACGATTTCAATTAAAGGCATCCTATCATGTTTGAAAACAAGAACTGTAGAATTAATAGTCAAAATGTCTGGGAACCAATCCGTGAAAGCCCAGACACCAATAATCAAATGAACTAGTCGGCCTAAAACTGTATTACAATGGCTGTCAGAGAGTTTTAGGCATACCATATAATATTTTATACAGTACTTACTAGTGAGCACTAATGCAAGGTAACTGAATATGTAGTGTCAACATATTTACACAGACAATTATGTTTTATAACAGGTAGAAAGGGTAAAACAAAAATACACTGCTGAAACTGATTAAAATGGGATAAATCAAAGCCCCCTGCTCTGCACTCACTGGTCCAGCTTGGATGCATTGTCAAGATAATACACATTCACCAGGTGGCGATTCAGGTGCCGACGGTACTCCACCTCCAAGGGGAAGGTACGGTCGCAGAAAATACACATGTGACTCTTGAGTTCTGTTGGAGTCGGAATCTCTTCTGTGGGAGTTTCAGGGTCATTGGCCAGTTTGCCGGCGGCAGCGGCCAGTCCGTTGAGCCCCGAGTCGTCGCTGCCCTCCGAGGCGCTATCACTGATCTCACTTCCTCCGTCATGGCTGTGGATGCCCTCGTCCTCTTCAGTTTCGGTAGGCTTTCCTCTTGGCCTAGGGAGCTCCAGGGAGGGTGTTGTTGGTGTTGATGGTTCTCCCTGTGGTCGTCTGAAATCGGGAGAGCCGTCAATTTCTGTGGGAGATGGGGACTCGTCTTCAGGAGTAGGAGTTTCCTCTGAATGGTCGGCGACCGTAGCCTGCTCAGCCTGTGGAGTTGTGTCCTGAGATGTAGAGGTATGCATAGCGGGGACAGTCTCCTGGTCAGACGCCTTCTGCTCTCCCTGTAGAACTGTTGGCTGAAGCTTTGTAGCTGGACCCTTTTTGTTTTCAGGGAGGCTAATAGGGTTCTCAATGATGGAACACCCCTTGTTCTCACTGGAAGCCTCGGTCTCTTCATAGCTTGCTTCTGTCTTGTTGCTCTTTTTCACAGGCGAGTTCATAATCTGGTTTGCTGGGTTCTCCTGTTCTGACACTGGGCAAGGCTCAGTCGTCATGCTTTGGCGGATACTGGCTTTTGATTGTGACTTGTGACCAGCCTTGATTTTTAACCGTTTGGCCTTTATGTTGGTGCAGGGCTCCTCAGGAGATTCCTTCATTGATAAGTCCAAGGCCTCTGCAGCCTTTCTCTTTAGCGGCTTCGTCCTGCTCTTCGCTCCCTGTTTTTCCACTGGTGCGTCCAGACTTTGAGGTGCTTTTGCAACAGTCTTATCAACCACTTTCTTAATTTTTTTAGAAGGACTCTTCTTAGATTTTGTTGTGTTTTTGTTCTCTTTTCCTTCCCTCTCATTCTTCAGTGTTCCCAGCTGCTCTTTTTTCTCCTTCTCCAGCTTCTTGTTTTCCTCCTTCACTTTCTCCATATTCTCCCTCTCCAGCATGTCTTTCTCTAACGTCTCCTTGACCGATTTCTCCTTCTCAACATCGTCCTCTTCCAAACTCGCCTTTTGAACTTTTTCCACGGTTTCCTTTATTTCACTCTTATCCTGAACACTCGTTTTCCCCTTCATCTGTTTTTTGGGACGTCTCTTAACTTTATAACCTGTGGTTTGAACTGCAGCTGCTGTCTCCTTCAGGGTAACATGCTGCTTTGTATTCTCACTGCTCATCTCTGTACTCTTGCGTTTCAGTGTTACCTTTTTCTCTGCCTTGTCCTTTGCCTTTTTAGGTGTCTCTTTGACAGGGGAGACACAACATTTCTTTTGGGTCTTGTCTGTTGCTACACTTTCTGCAGCTTGAAGAGGGACGGGATTGCTGCTCTTCTTGGTTGAGAGATTGATATGGCTTGATTGTTTATCAGCTCCAGAGATCTCTGGTCTCTCCTCCATGTCCTCCTCCTCATCATCAATTGCAGACAGCTCAAACTTTGCAATTCCATTCACGATGGTGTACTCATCAGCAAATTCATCAGAATCAGGTTTCTTGACACGCAGCTTGACCTTTGACACATCCATTGCAATCTGTGGGCAGCCGGGATGTCTGGATTTGATGTGATACTGCAGGTTACACTTCTTGGAAGCGGCGTACTTGCAAACAGGACAAAGGAACTGACGCGGGTTGAGGTGGAGCTCCACATGCTTCTTGTAGTTGCTGCGATCAGCCGTCTTGTATGGACAGTGGGGGCAGCACAGGGGCTTGGGCCCATTGTGAACCTGTCTGGAATGGCGTGTCACCTCATGCTGATTGGCAGCCAGGTAGTTGCAGCGGTCACATTTGAAAGGCCTTTCACCTGTCAAGAAAAGCAATGTGGAAAATGCTCAGGTTACAGACATTTTAACTGATATTAAACTTCAATGGGAACACTGGCTCACATTTCATGCAGGGAAGATGGACCAGAGTAAGGAGAGACAAGCAACAATTACAGGTCGAACACTAAGCATCTCACAGCACGTATCGCAAACCACTTTACCGTTCTTATCCAAAACCATCTGCTCCAGCGAATGCAACAAAGGAGAAAAAGTTGACTATGAGAGGAAAGCAAAACAGAGACCTATATCTATGCATAATCAATTATGTGTGTAATTTCTGCTACATGCTAGAAATATGTACCGTCAGGCTTTTTTGTCATGTAGCCTGTGTTAGACACTCACCTGAGTGGGTTCTCATATGCCTGGTAAGATGGGTCTTCTGGGAGCTTGAGTACTCACAGTACGGACATCGAAAAGGACGCTCCCCTACAGCAGCAAAAACAGAGTTAGCTATACTGTTAAAAACACTCATATGTTGACCATTAAGTGCATTCTTGGAGTGAAAAGGTTCTGTTTGACATACCTGTGTGGGTGCGGATATGCTGCACGTAGTTGTTCTTACGGTCCGAGAAATAGCAGCACTGGTTGCAGGTGAAGAGCTTACTGGGGAAATGGTTCCTGAGGTGCTTCCTCCAGTGGTACTGGCTGACGGTGGTATAAGTGCAGATGGTGCATTTGTAGACCCTCTGGTCGTCGCCCTCCTTCTCGTGGTGCTTGAGGTGAGCCATGTAATGGTCGTAGCGGTTGGTGTTGTAGCCGCAGCGCTCACAGCGGATCACCCCTTTGTTGTTGGCCCCACCATCACCGCTCTCCGCCTCTTGATCTGGTCCCGCCAAAGTCTCTTTTGCCCGTGCCTTGTCCCCCTCCACGCGTTTCACCACGATCATCCTATTGGCACTGTGGATTTGGATGTGGGTTACAAACTCCTCCTCTCGCTGGGCCTGGTAGTTGCAGGGTTTACAGAAGAAGGGTTTCTTCTTCTTAGCTGACTCCATGATCATGCCCAGAGGGGTAGAAGGGGTAAAAGGGGTGGGAGGGCTAGAAGGACGCTTTTCAGATGGTTTGGACAGGTCCAGACCTTCTTCCTCTTCTACTTCATTGTCAATCTCCTCAACCTGGGAAAGGGCCACCCGTGGAGACTCTGGGTAGTCTACAATACACATCTCTCTCTCATGGCTATCGTAACTGTATCTGATGATGTTCTCGTCTTCACTATCGGAGTAGCTGCTGCTGCCGACGGTTTGAAGCTCCATCATCTCCTTCCCTTCTGTTGGATTTTCACAGGCTACGTTGGCGAGCATGACCAGCTGTGGGGCCGGCAGCTCATTCTGTGGAAGCTCAGCCAACCCCTGGGCATCCTCCACCAAGGGCATGCCAGCTGAGGTGGCATACATGACCAACCCCATTGGATATACCGTCTGAGAAGCCATGCTGGGAGGGCTGTGGTTGTGGGGGAGGAGAGCAGAACCAGAGGTCATGGTCATTGATCAAACAACTTCAAATAAGATATGTTAAATTACATTTGTTTTCATTTCAGAACCAACATTTTTGTAGTAGTAGTCACAGAGAGTATGAGTTTTAACAGGCCTTTAATTCAGGACTTCATCAAACTTTTGAACGTTTATCACATAGGCCACTCAGTCCCACGTCATCAAAATGATATGGCTTGCAAATTTTCCAAGCAACTACCAACCAGGGACATACCATGTAAGGTAATGTCACTGTTCTTTCTCTGAATTAGTAATTTGGTATTCATTTCATAGTTGGAAAGTGCAGGATGTTTTTATAATAATCCAGGAATGGTGGACACAATAAAGAAAAAACAAATGTCATCAATCCAAGTGTCAAAATAAATAAAAGGGAAGTATGCTAAACCTATACAATTTCAGAACACTTTCATCATGTCATTGATTCCTTATCTAGATTTATTCATGTCTTCATGCAGTCTGCTGTACATATCAATGTGATGAACCAGTATATAACAGATGACAATGTTGTATCTATTCTTAATTTGTAAAAAATAATATTTAACCAGACTATTTCATACTTAAAATGTAACCAATTAAATAAAAAATAAATAAAAAAATTCCCCCATAAATATATTTAAATGTTTAGCACAAAACTACCAAGAATATCCCACCACTTCAAAATGTATGTTTCATAACTTCATTGTGGGCCTACGTCATGTATTTTACTTTAACACAGTGCCTTGGGAAACCCCATAGTGTCCTAGTCCTGTGTTTGCATGCACAGAAATGTCTGTTCGGCCATTTTGAAACAGCACCACCAACTTGGTCGACAGCGCCCAAAAAACTACAGTAGCCTGCCCTACATTCTAACTAGTACGCAGAGAAAATAAGAAAGGGGTTGTATGATCTCAATGCGAAACAAAGATATATAGCTATAATTTACCTAAATAGTAATGATGACCAAATACGTAAAACAAATAAAAAATAAACGTTTTACATGTCTTTACTTTCTAACTATGAGAAAAAGTGTATAGACATACTTTGTCACCGTGCTGGTATTACAATAATCAAACTGAATACAATATGACTTGCAAAATAACATTTATTTGACTGCGTTATAGTCTATGTATAGTTGTAAACAAGGACTTGACCTCAGCAATACAAAGCAGAAAGTTGCAACAAAAAAAGCTACAGTAAAGGTTTGGGCGTGGAGAAGGCGATTATTTATTTAACAAATGGATCGATTGTAGTTAAAACGTACTTTTACCAACAATAGTATTCCACAAATCGCCATGCAAACTTGCCACGACAGGCAGAGAATGTCGCTGTCCAGCAAGGCCCTCAAAACTTCACTCGGAAAACTAGTTTTGCGGAAGAGCAAACTCCGAACAAAACGAGGTTGTTAACTTGTAAACTCTTGAAAAATGTAGCGATAATGAGTGTTGTTCGTTTTACTTAAACAAATTTATATATATATCACAAATAAAGTTTGGCGTGTAAACACTTAGGAAGTTAAGAACAGCGTTATGTTAGCCATGGTCCTGATCTTCGTGCTGAAATCAGCCCTGGACAGCGCCTCTCCCTTTCAACAACCCCCACACTGCCTCCATTTTCAAAACTGTTCGTCAAAGTTAGTTTGTTTCACAAATTAAAACAATAGACAACAAATCTGTAAATTACTAAATTAAACAACTCACCGTATATCTGTATCCACTCCTTGTCGGTATTCGGTCTATATTATCGATGTAATAGTACACAAACTATTCACGGAAGAAGTTTCCACACATTCCTACACATCGGCCTGGCTCCGTCTGTTTGCAGGGATGGCTGACGTCAGCGCCAGCGCCAGCTAGTGTTTCTGCCGGGGGCTTCTTCTTTCCAAATCCCAATGTTCCAAATGGCCATACAATCTAGCAATCCGGTTAGTATTAATCATTATGAGTTGATTTTTTTCATTTAGAAACGTTTTTGGCAAAAATGTATTCCTCTTATATATAAATTAAACTACTATTAAACTAATATAGAGTGGGGCAAAAAAGTATTTAGTCAGCCACCAATTGTGCAAGTTCTCCCACTTAAAAAGATGAGAGAGGCCTGTAATTTATCATAGGTACACTTCAACTATGACAGACAAAATTAGAAAAAAAATCCAGAAAATCACATTGTAGGATTTTTTAGGAATTTATTTGCAAATTATGGTGGAAAATAAGTATTTGGTCACCTACAAACAAGCAAGATTTCTGGCTCTCACAGACCTGTAACTTCTTCTTTAAGAGGCTCCTCTGTCCTCCACTCGTTACCTGTATTAATGGCACCTGTTTGAACTTGTTATCAGTATAAAATACCACAACCTCAAACAGTCACACTCCAAACTCCACTATGGCCAAGACCAAAGAGCTGTCAAAGGACACCAGAAACAAAATTGTAGACCTGCACCAGGCTGGGAAGACTGAATCTGCAATAGGTAAGCAGCTTGGTTTGAAAAAATCAACTGTGGGAGCAATTATTAGGAAACGGAAGACATACAAGACCACTGATAATCTCCCTCGATCTGGGGCTCCACGCAAGATCTCACCCCGTGGGGTCAAAATTATCACAAGAAAGGTGAGAAAAAATCCCAGAACCACACGGGGGGACCTAGTGAATGACCTGCAGAGAGCTGGGACCAAAGTAACAAAGCGTACCATCAGTAACACACTACGCCACCAGGAACTCAAATCCCGCAGTGCCAGACGTGTCCCCCTGCTTAAGCCAGTACATGTCCAGGCCCGTCTGAAGTTTGCTAGAGAGCGTTTGGATGATCCAGAAGAAGATTGGGAGAATGTCATATGGTCAGATGAAACAAAAATATAACTTTTTGGTAAAAACTCAACTTGTCGTGTTTGGAGGACAAAGAATGCTGAGTTGCATCCAAAGAACACCATACCTACTGTGAAGCATGAGGGTGGAAACATCATGCGTTGGGGCTGTTTTTCTGCAAAGGGACCAGGACGACTGATCCGTGTAAAGAAAAGAATGAATGGGGTCATGTATCATGAGATTTTGAGTGAAAACCTCCTTCCATCAGCAAGGGCATTGAAGATGACACGTGGCTGGGTCTTTCAGCATGACAATGATCCCAAACACACCGCCCGGGCAACGAAGGAGTGGCTTCGTAAGAAGAATTTCAAGGTCCTGGAGTGGCCTAGCCAGTCTCCAGATCTCAACCCCTTAGAAAATCTTTGGAAGGAGTTGAAAGTCCGTGTTGCCCAGCAACAGCCCCAAAACATCACTGCTCTAGAGGACATCTGCATGGAGGAATGGGCCAAAAGACCCGCAACAGTGTGTGAAAACCTTGTGAAGACTTACAGAAAACGTTTGACCTCTGTCATTGCCAACAAAGGGTATAAAACAAAGTATTGAGATAAACTTTTGTTATTGACCAAATACTTATTTTCCACCATAATTTGCAAATAAATTCATTAAAAATCCTACAATGTGATTTTCTGGATTTTTTTTCTCATTTCGTCTGTCATAGTTGAAGTGTACCTATGATGAAAATTACAGGCCTCTCTCATCTTTTTAAGTGGGAGAACTTGCACAATTGGTGGCTGACTAAATACTTTTTTGCCCCACAGTGTATATATATATATATATATATATATATATATATATATATATATTACACTGGGGGGCTAATTAGCTATCTAGAATGCTCGGAACACCTGCGTGTAATGGAAGAAGGCTGCCAGAAATGTGTAAGCTGCAACTGTGATAAAGCCAGTTTAAACAGTGTACAGTAAGTGTATATTTTGCATTTCTGAAATTATTTTGATGTGATATGAAAGTAAAGGGCTGTACTGAGAATCAATTCACGTTTAGATGGAGTATTTGGCTGTTTTGGCTGCCAGAGCGAGTCTACCTCTGAAAATAATATGTTAAATCCTTGGACATTAAGGAGTACCGGTAGGCTCCTTAAGTGTACATATTGGGTTACATACACTGTCTACTGCTATACACATCATTCCCAATAATACCATCACAAATGTAACATTATAATTACATATAAAGAAATTTCACAAGTCAAAGTACAACAATTTTTGCATAATTCATGATGTGTTTTAAATCTTCACATTGTCGGCTTCACAACAAACAGTTGACAGCTCCAGCACCCTGATAATGCCACATAATCAGATGGTATCATGATTTAAGTCACCATACCTAGGTTGGCTGGTCTGGTTATCTCCCCAAAACAGTCCTTACACATTGTTTACATGATGTGTAATATATACATACAGAATGTGTAGTTATTAGATCAGTGTAAGGGGAGAAAATAGCTTAATCTTCCTGTTTCTGTGTTTTATTACCACTGACCATGGGGAAAGAGCTATTGCATAAATTCCACAATGCAGGTTTGATTGAATTCTGTCCACACCAATATAATATAATACCTGGATGGGATGGTTCAAGTGATGCCCATCCTTCTGTGTGACCTCTGTGTGTGGGGAATGTTTCAGGAGAGGATCTACCAGGCCTAAATGCAAAATAAAAAATATAACATGAGAGCAACCCACACAGACTGCATTCTCCGGCCAACAGTGTACTGCTGCACAAAAACTAACTTTGGTCTGTTGGGTCCATGGTTGGGTCCAAAGTCTTTTGGAGCATTCCAGGAAGCAGGCTCTAGTCTGGGCAGACACGTGCCCTCACTTGTGAAATGTGGTATTTTCAACTGTATAGTCATGGGTCTGTTGCAAATAGAGACAGATTTTCAGCTTGATGAAAGTGTTATAAACAACTCAAGGCTTCCAGGTCATGAATTACACCAGAAGCATAGGTGGGGGAGTTTGCCTGTAAAAAAAATGTAATTGACACACACCAGCTGGTCATGATCAAAAAAAACAAAACAAAAAAAAAAACATTTTTGCTAACACAATATTCAAGAGAAACAGAATTATCATGGACACAATGTATCACAACGAATCGCCGTCCGCCACGGGGTGGCGCTTGTATGTTATATTTGACATGGGTACACTGCCTCAATCAACATTTTAACAAAGATTGTTATAATTAAACCAAGATGAACCACAGACTATCGTTTCAACTCGAAACAAATGAGTCAGTGGGAAGAACAAACAAGAGGTGGGCAGAGCCAAACTCCAGCTAGAGAGATCCTATTGGTGCGTTCTAGCATATATTAGGTCTACAAAACTTAGTGCACTCTGTTCGTAACAGGTTATAGTTTTTGGAATAGAAAACTGTATTGAGATCAAATGTTTATCGATGAGAAAATTAGCAGAATGTCGAACAAAATCCATCTCGTTCCATCTTCTCCCACGGCCGGTCACTGGGCTTCCTCTCACTATCACATTTGGTAACGTTAGTGAGTCGAAACGCCAAGAGGATGCTTCACATTTATACATCCGGTGAAATATCTGTCTCACACAATAGGATTTTTATGCAGATTTGATCAAAACATTTTTTGCGGTTGATTAATTCTATCAATGGAGGTCACATATGCCTTGATCTCATTGTCCAATGAAATAAAGCGTGCTCTTAATTTAGTGCTCCATTTGAAATCATTGTTACTAACAGACTAAATGTTTCATATTAAAAGGGACAATAACATAAAACCAAAGTTACACTAAATAAACAGTTTAATAACTTTCTACCACATGTTATTTATTTACACTGACAATTGAATTTCATAGTTTTATTTTATTTCCATCTGTCAAACAAAGAAAAAAGTTTAGAAAGACCAACTTCAGTTAGTCAGTGCATATATAAAGGAAATCCAACTAGTAACATTTACAAGCATATCATATAAGATATAACTACTACAAGCACTTTTTTGCTTGGGATGTATTCATTACGTCTTGCAACTGAAACCGTTTAGCGTTTAATCCCCGAACGGAAGCAAACAAAGCAAACGAAATGGGGAGGGACCTACATTATTTGTTCAATATAAACTCGTTTTCGTTACAAAACGTTTTCCTTTTGGAGTAAACATTTTCTGGTGAAAAACCTTTTGCAACAGAATAGGCGTAGTGTCATGTAACTGTCGTGAGGGAGCTTGAGCAGAGTTGCAGGCAGTGAATGGACCCTGAGAGCGCGCTAGTTTGGAATTGAAAAGTGTCGCGGGAGCTTTTGATAAAGAATATCATCAAGACGAAGCAGCTGCATTATAAGTTGGATGCACTGTTGAGCGCTACACACCTAGGGGTTTGCGCTGATTGTACGGAGATTGTGATAGCTGGTTAAATGACATCCCTTGAGAAAGCAAGAACAATATGTATGTATGTCAGGAGAAGTTCAGTATTATCATAAGGAGATGTATACTTGGAATAGGCAGGGGAGGTTTAAGAGAGAGCGGGAGGAAGATGGTGAGCTTGAGTCGGTTAAAAATAGCAGAAAAGGGAGATGGTTTGTTAAAGAAGAATGGTAGAAAGTGTAAGTGGAGTGTGCTGAAGACAAGAGGAGAAATGGAATGAGGGCAAAACATCGGAGGTGGTAGGTGTGGTGAAATTCTCGGAGCCCGAGGCTTGTACAGGGGGTCAGGATAAAGATGAGTCTGACAGTAGGAGCGAAGTTTTTGGCTGATCCATTTGTGGTTTCGGGGTGGGTGAAAACAGATTTGGGTACTGTGGAATCGGTGAGGGAAACCAGAAGTGGTCTTGTGATAATTGGTTGTGTTTCTGCTGGTCAGAGGGAGAAGGAGCTCTGTGTTTAACGAATGGGGCAAGAATTGTGAATTGTTTCCCTCTCAAGAAAAGGGCGCCATTGAAAGGAGTGATTACTGGGGTAGCAGTAAATGTAAAAGTTGACCAACTGAAGAGGAAGATTCCCGGTGTTTGTGATGCTCGTGGTTTGGTGCGACGCAGACAGGGTGGCGAAAGTGGTGAAACTGAAGTCATTGTCTGTTCTTTTGAGTTTTGATGTTGAGTCTTTGCCCGACAAAGTTGATGTTAGGCTATATAAGTTATACTGTATGACCTTTTGTGCCGAATACGTTGTTACAGGTGTCAAGCTTATGGGCATGTGGCAGCAGTGTGTAAAAGGGAGGTCCCTATGTGTGCAGAAGGGCATGAGACAAAGGAATGTGTAGCATTAGGGAAAGTAGTGGTATGTGTTAGTTGTCGGGGTGCCCATGGTGCTGGGGATCAGAAATGTCCCGTGTGAGAGAGGCAGGTTGAGGCTTCCAGGGTGAGAGTAGTGCAGAAGTTGTCATATGCTGAGGCAGTGAATAAAGTAGAGGAAGATGGGTCAAGGGGAGGGAGCCTAAGAGGAGTGGTGTGAGTAGTAGATCTGTACCAGTACAGAGGGATAGGCCAACAAGTGATATATGTTTTAGTAAGGTTGGATCTTTAGCATTTATAGCAATGGTTATCAACTGTACTACAGGGATGGAACATAAGTCACAGAAAATTGAGGTTGTGGTGACAGCTGCAGAGAGCTATTTGGGTGTGCAAGACTTGACATCAGAAGAGTTACAGGTTCTGTTAAGTGGTGATGTCCCATTCTTTCATGTTGTTGGCATGAGTTAGGACTAAATAGATTTAAATAGTGGAGTAGGGTGGTGTTATTTTTATTTGATTTGAGATTTTTTTTGTGAGTGTAGTGTTATAGTATGGTATTTATTTATCTAGTAGGTGGAGCTTTTGTGCCGAAAAAATTAAATAAAAAAATCTAGTAGGTGGCGGTAATGCAACATATTGGGTGCCAACCGCCGTTAAACCTCATCGAAGAAGAAGAAATTCTTCGTAGGGCAGACTCCTCCTCCCTGCTGCAGTTCACATGGAAGATGTCACTTGAACTAGTCATGAATTTCTGTTGGGGTCTCCACAAGGAAATGGCTGAGGGATTACGTAGTTTTTTTCAAAATTGTACAACTCTTTAATCCTGGACGCGAATATTTTAATAACACTAGCATTATACCATCAGATATGTGTGTTTGAGTTTAGTTGAAGTCAATTTGGCCAACACAACGGGAAAATAATACTTTCGAACTTTTCGGACTCACCTCGGACTTGCTGCTGTTAGTTTACTACCTAGCGATAACACCTGATATAGCTAGCTAAATAGTTTTAAGTAATTTGGGACAGTTAGTAGTGATGGCTGGTATTAACTTGAGGGAGGCTTTTACAACAAGATAACTAATTTCTTATACGAAATACGACTAAAGTACAAGCAAGGTAAAGGATAAAACGGGCAACTTTTTATTGAAGTTGTCTCGAGCGAAAATGAACAATTGTACCGTTAGCACCTAGCTAGCAAATTATCTAACGGTAGCTAGTTGACAGTGACATCAGTGGAAATTGGGTATGGTGTTGCAACTTTGTAACGTCAACGTTACCTACTTTAGATTTGTTTATCAATTTAACTAGCTACAGTAGCTGATTTAGCATAGCATGCTAATGATGCGGGATTCAACTGTGAATTTCAGTGTTCTCCATAGAACTTGCAAATTGGTCGTCATTCTTTGTTTTCTCCATATTTCGGTCACTTTATTTTTTTACGTGAGGTCGTTAGATATTCCATTTTCGTTTGCACAAAATCAGCAAGCACACACAGCGAAAAAGCATAACCAAACTACATCAAAGGACACCAAACCTGACGTGGTTGAAAATAACCGCTTTTCTGTAGACAACGTGACATCTACATTCAACAAAGAACTTGTAAAATGTTTTGACACTTCACCACTGCTTGGTAAGTAGCTATGAATGTGTTGCCAAAACTAAACGAGTCGATGGCAACTAATATTTAATCAATATTTCTGACGTATGCTGTAGACTCACTGGTACTTTTAATAGTCATATGATGCCTGGTTGGTAGTCTTGCCAAAAGTGGTTTTTATCAGCAAACAATAGTTGTTGGCCATGTAAATCGGACAGTCATTCATTCATCTGCTCTAATGAGGAATGGGTAGAGCTTGCATTACATATGTCGCTTTAATCTATATCTTAATGCAACCTACAAGCGCCAAGTATAACCAGTTAGCCACCAGTCGATGTCTTAGTTATTTTATGACCCCTTCCTTAGCCTGTAGGGTTTGGTATTTCACTTATTCATACAATAGATATATCTATGGCGACACGCCCACACCCTTATGTAACAGTTTTGCTTCCGTCCCTCTCCTCGCCCCTACCTGGGCTCGAACCAGGGACCCTCTGCACACATCGACAACAGTCACCCTCGAAGCACGGTTACCCATCGCTCCACAAAAACTACTTCAATGTCTCAGAGCGAGTGACGTCCCCGATTGAAACGCTATTAGCCCGCACCCCGCTAACTAGCTAGCCATTTCACACCGGTTACACTTGCATTATTAATGCATAGCATAGGACTACTGCTAGTGCTCTTGAATGAGCAGCGTTGCTTGTTTCCACAACGGTTTGTTGTTCAGTGCCCTTCTCTCTTAGCTCAGGTTTTAAAAAAAAAAAAAAAAAAAGGTTTATGTGGCTGTGGCCCGAGCTGATCTGTCCCTCTGCCACAAAACCCTGACTGCTCCACAGGTGGGAATTGGTGGATTAAAGTGGTGTGCACATTCTCCCCTCAGCTGACTTGGAGATTGAAAAGCAATGCAGTCTAGGAACATCAACCTCCAGGTCACATTGCAGAAAACAATACAATAAGTTCACTACATCATATATGCAGTTTAACCTTCTGTTATTTTTTTGTATTGCTTTTGTAATTTGACTTACTGTAGCTACCTGTGTAAGCCACTGGCATATAGGAGCCACACTATTGTGTTTAATAATAAAACAGCTGAGAGGTTATTGTCAGCAGGAGAGTGGAGAACTAGGCTCAATTTTCTTACAATAGTATATTAGGCCTACAATATTAACCGATTTTACATGCTATTTCCATTGGCTCTACTGAAATCATCAGTTATCAGGGCTGTTGTAAATAGAGCCCTGACAAAATTGTATAAGACTTCCCTTCTCTCCCGTTCTCATCCAGTGGGCCCACTGCGAATTGAGTTTTCTAACCCAGTCAGCCTTGATGTGGTAAGGAAGGAGAACCCCAATCTTCAGAATGGGGGGCGCTTCAGGCCCAAAGACTGTGTGGCCCTCCAGAAGGTGGCTATCATCATCCCTTTCCGCAACCGCGACGAGCACCTCAAGTTCTGGCTGTACTACCTCCATCCCATCCTTCAGCGCCAGCAGCTGGACTACGGCATCTACGTTATCAACCAGGTGAGTCCTTCCCGGCCCCTGTCTGCTCTCTGTCTGCCTGTGTGGAGTAGTTGGTAGTGCTGAGCGATTATTGGAATTCAATTTTTCCCTTTTTTTTTTTCTTTCTGTGAGCTCAATGCGCACATCGCACAGTTTCTCTAGAGAGAAATCAAATCGAGCCTGAACTGTGCAATGTAGTAGGCAGTTGTTTCCAACAGGCCAATATTCTACAAAGTTTAGCGCATAAAACATGGTAATTAACCACAATGACCATAATCCATTGTGCATCTACTTGTCTGGTCTGTGTTTCTTTTACTACTGCTATGGAAGAGAGAACAATGCACAATTGTGAGGTAATATAAAGAGTAGTCGTTTTTTTGCGAGGTATCACTGCCTTAAAATGCATGATCTAAGTGATTGATACTTGGTATTCAGCAGTCTTAAAGGTATGCCTATTTTATTTTGAAGAACTACAGTAAAGTGATTTTGTCAGACAGCTTAGGCAGTAGCTCTATAGAGATGGGATGGTGGCTTGGAATGAAATAATAGTCATCAAATAAAACAAATGTAATATACACAACTGAAACATATTACTAAAGTAATGTGAATTAATGGTTAGTAAACAGTAATGGGCAGTCACTACTATCATAGGACTGGCATTCATTGTTTTGTGTTACAGCATTCAGCCCAAGTGCTTTTAATGTAACATAAAAAATACAATTATTTTTTACATAATCAAACCAACTTCAAAAAGCGCTAATCACTCAGCACTAGTAGTGGGAAATGCAGTAAGATTTTAACCAGTGAGCAAATCTTAGTGCAGGGAGTGCCCCTTTTTAATTAGGTGGTTTTAATGAATGAAACAAACAAAGTTTGTCTGTATATTTCAAATATAGGATAGTTTACTCGTACGGTAAACCACAAGTACGGGTACTTTTGGCGTATTTTATTTGGGTTTGTTTTTTACGTGTTAGACTAAGCTATGTAAAAAGAAAAGGGTATCAAGCTCCCCAATGACAGGCTGTAATGGCAGTTACCAAGTGACTAGTTGAGAGATGTACTGGTAGATTTGTTTTCTTGTTGAGTAACTCTTCTGGGACAGAGACATATGGGCAATTCCATGGTAACGGTGTACGCTGAGACTCAGGTTTTTCACTTTAAAATGTATACCAAAGAAAAAACATTGATTTTAAGGTTTAACAAGAAATTCAACTTTATGCACAAGGACTACTACACTTTCAATACTTTCCACTGAAAATTTTACAAAAACACATTGATAGGAAAAACTGTGCAGATACAACGTTTGGTAACAATAAAACTGAGGGAGATTTTATTGTAATTCTGTTGGCAAACTTTTTTTCCAGTAAATATACAATACTGTTCAAAAGATGGCGTCACTTAGAAATGTCCTTGTTTTTGAAAGAAAAGTGGTTTTTTTGTCCATTAAAATAACACCAAATTGATCAGAAATACAGTGTAGACATTGTTAATGTTGTAAATTACTATTGTAGCTGGAAACGTCTTATTTTTTTAATGGAATATCTACATAGGTGTACAGAGGCCCATTATCAGCAACCGTCACTCCTGTGTTCCAATGGCAGTTGTGTTAGCTAATCCAAGGTTATCATTTTAAAAGGCTAATTGATCATTAGAAAACACTTTTCCAATTATGTTAGCACAGCTGAAAACTGCCATGCTGATTAAAGAAGCAATAAAACTGGCCTTCTTTAGGCTAGTTGAGTATCTGGAGCATCAGCATTTGTGGGTTTGATTACAGGCTCAAAATGGCCAGAAACAATACTTTCTTGCAAAACTCGTCAGTCTATTCTGAAGGCTATTCCATGCGAGAAATTGCCAAGAAGCTGAAGATCTCGTACTACTCCCTTCACAGAACAGTGCAAACGGTCTCTAACCAGAATAGGAGGAGGAGCAGGAGGTTCCGTTGCACATCTGAGCAAGAAGACAAGTACATTCGTGTGTCTAGTTTGAGAAATGAATGCCTCACAAGTCCTCAACTGGCAGCTTCATTAAATAGTACCCGCAAAACATCAGTCTCAACGTCAACAGTGAAGAGGCCTTCTAGGCAGAGTTCTTCTGTCCAGTGTCTGTTCTTTTGCTCATCTTAACCTTTTCTTTTTATTGACCAGTCCGAGATATGGCTTTTTCTTTGTAACTCTCCGGGTTTGGCTGGTGTAGGCCATCATTGTAAATAAGAATTTGTTCTTAACTGACTTGCCTAGTTAAATTTAAAAAAGGCCCACCTGTTAATTGAAATGCATTTCAGGTGACTACCTCATGAAGCTGGTTGAGAGAATGCCAAGGGTGTAAAAAGCTGTCATCAAGGCAAAGGGTGGCAATTGGAAGAATCTAAAATATATTTCGATTTGTTTTAAACAAAAAAATGGATTATTACATGATTCCTTCTATATGTGTTATTTCATAGTTTTGATGTCATCACTATTGTTCAAGAATGTTGACAACAGTAAAAAAATAAAAAATAAAAAAAAAAAGAATCCTTGAATGAGTAGTTCTAAAACTTTTGACCGGTTGTTTGTATTTTTTTCCTGTTTTAAATTGTTCAATAGTTGTATGGTTTGAACTTTGAAATTAATGTTTTTTGTTTGGCATGCATTTTAAAGTGGAAAAATCGGAGTCTTGGTGTAATTCCGTTACTGTGGAATTGCCCAAATATCTGTTTTCCATTAAGGAATTTCTTGCTTTAGTCAAGAGGAAAAAGCAGGCCAGCGTCCAAATAACTCTTGCCTCGCTTCTTTAAAGAACTCCTACAATTTGCAGTAGGCCTAATCCTTTGTGTTCCCGTCTATGGGGAAGAAATCAGATCTGGCAACATAGTGCCAGCATTTGTCTCTGCGTCTGTTCTTTGTCCATCAGCAATTTCCTTTATTTATTCATGGTGTTTGCACAACCAAGAGACTCATGCTCTCTATCGTCAAACTAGCACTGAACACCAATGGACGTGGCACAAAATAGAGAGTGGCTTTCAGACGGGGCTATCTCTGTCACTTTTTAAAGACCTGAGAGAACGATCCTGTTTGGAATGCTCTTTTTATCCTCACACATTCCTGTTTCTTTTCATCAAGATCCTTTATTAAAGGAAAGCTCTTATGTACTAAAAGTGTATAGAGTTGGTTACAGATAACTAATGGAAGAATAAACAAGGGTTGTACTTAAATGTGAATGCACAACATTTGGGCAACCTGGCCTGGGTACAAAATGTCCTGTCTTTTCCAGATGTAAAAATGATTAGTAGGTGTAATTTGGGCTTTTTATTGCAATCAAGTAGGCCCATTTTATTGTTTAGCGGTGTATGTTCTTACGCTACTTGACCAAAAGTATGTGGAAACCTGCTTGTCGACCATCTAATTCCAAAATCATGGGCATTGGTTCCCCCCTCCCCCTTTGCTGCTATAACAGCCTCCACACTTCTGGGAAGGCTTTCCACTGGATGTTGGAACATTGCTGCGGGGACTTGCTTCCATTCAGCCACAATAACATTAGTGAGGTCGAGCACTGATGTTGGGCGATTAAGCCTGACTCTCAGTCTGTGTTCCAATTCATCCCAAAGGTGTTCGATGGGGTTGAGGTCAGGGCTCTGTGCAGGCCAGTCAAGTTCTTCCACACCGATCTCAACAAACCACTTTTGTATGGACCTCACTTTGTGCATGGGGGCATTGTCATGATGAAACAAAGGGTCTTTCCCAAACTATTGCCTCTAAGTTACAGAAACAGAATGGTATTGTATGCTATAGCATTAAGATTTCCCTTCACTGGAAGTAAGGGGCCTAGCCCGAACCATGAAAAACAGCACCAGACCATTATTCCTCCTCCACCAAACTTTACAGTTGGCACTAGGCATTGGGGCAGGTAGCGTTCTCCTGGCAGATGGTAACGCGTGATTCATCACTCCAGAGAACACATTTCCACTGCTCCAGAGTCCAATGGCATTGAGCTTTACACCACTCAAGCAGACGCTTAGCATTGCGCATGGTGATCTTAGGCATGAGTGTGGCTGCTCGGCCATGGAAACCCATTCATGAAGCTCCTGACAAACAGTTCTTGTGCTGATGCTGCTTCCAGGCAGTTTGGAACTTGGTAGTGAGTGTTGCAACAATACTATTTTTACGCGCATCAGCACTCAGCGGTCCTGTTCGATGAGCTTGTGTGGCCTACCACTTCACGGCTGAGCCATTGTTGCGCATGGATGTTTCCACTTCACAATAACAGCACTTACAGTTGACCCGGGGAAACTCTAGCTGGGCAGACATTTTACAAACTGACTTGGAAAAGTGGCATCCTATGACGATGCCACTTTGAAAGTCACTGAACTTCAGTAAGGCCATTCTACTGCCAATGTTTGTCTATGGAGATTGTATGGTTGTGTACTCCATTTTATACACCCGTCAGCAACGGGTGTGGCTAAAATAGCCAAATCCATTCATTTGAATGGGTGTCCACATACTTTTGTCAATTTGTTGTATCTAAAACCTTTGAATGAAAACGGACAAGTTGACCATAGACATCACATCATTTGTATGCCTGCCGATGACTAGTGATCATAAGCACTTAGTGCCACAACATGTTGGCTACTCTGTTTTGACAAATAGCCTAGCTACAAACTGGCCATTTGGTCATTTATCAATGGCAATCATTAGCCAGAGTGGTGCCACCTAAAACACTTTGGTTTCATGAATTGAGGGCTTTCCTGCCTAAAATCAGGTTCTGTCTCCATCTCTCACTGACTATGTCCCCATTTGTAGAAGTCTCTAAACATGAGGCCACAGACATGGGCAGAAACGTATTTTGTGTCTGTGTGCGGTGATGCTGTAAGTAGTTAGACTGAATTCTCACAGGTGTGGGGATTTAGTGACTTATGGGAATACTAAAGTTGGCCTCCAAGTATATTTGGAAATTAATTTGGCAAAAGGACAAACTAGTATGAATGCCACTGCAGAGCCCAGAGTTGACAAGGTGAAAATGTAGTAGTTATTGGGTCACCTAATCCCATTTCACGCAAAGGCAGACCTTAACATAGGATAACGATATCCATTCTTCTCAATATCCTTCTAGTCATCAACACTGTCTGGGTTAAAGCCAAGTAACTTTTGAACATTTATTGACAACCAAAGTTAATACTAGCGTACAGGGCCATGTTGTAGATTAAATCTATTCCTATTTGATAAAAAATGCGTATCAGTTCGGTGTAGTTCAATGGTCTATTTAAGGACATGATTCTTTGCAGATGTAGGCTCTATTGGCACTTGCGAGGCCAGTACTGGGTTTCAGCTTGAAGGCATAACTAATTTCTCTTTCAGGTCTCATGCCAGGACATGAGTCTGTTGCCTCCCACCCACTAACAGGTAAAGTGTGGGAAACCAGCATGTTGTAGGTCAAACGCAACACCTAGGCTTTACGCAGTAAATACATGGTTCTATTTGAGCAGATAACCTTTTTTTTTTTTTTTAGGACTACGCTCCATTTCAGTCTCCTGCACAGGTAGCAAATTGGTGTCCACTGCAAAGAAAATAAGCTTTAATGGCTGCTTTTATACTAATGGGCCAATCTGATAGGCCTAGCTATTGTTAGAGGGCCGTTCAATGCTGTTAAACACAATTATGGGGTCTTTGTTGAAATTATACTCAGTCTTTCTGTTTCTCTCTTCTCTCCTATTTCTCCTAGCCTTTCCTATCTTTTCCTCCCTTGTTTTATTTCCTCCTTTCCCTGGCCCCTTGCTCAAACCGCCGTCCTTTTGCATGTCAGGCGTATCTGGCCAATGGCTGTGGTCGCTGGAAGAGGTGAGACCGGCCCCCTGCTTGCTCTGGCCAATTGCGTGATCCCATGGGCTGAGGGGTTCTACTGGTAATATGGGATTATTTTCTCTCTGTCTCATTGAATTAGAGATCTATTTTAGTCTCATGCTGTCTTCTTCACTTGCTTGTTTCCGTCTTTGCAAATTATCCACATCCTGTATACAGGTGAAGCTGTCATGCCCTGGAGGAGAGAGGGATGCATCACTTGGTGGAAGAAAAACGCAAACACACACACACACACACACACAAACTCACTCCCATAAACACACTCACAGACCTCCTTAGCGGATATTTATTTCAGACCGTAGCAGATGTCGTTTATTTCAATCATTGTACATGTCTGTTTCATTTCACCACAATGTGTGACATGTGACTGACGGGGAAGTGCATCAGCAGAGAACACTACTGAACATTGAATCAATTGTCCAAGGATTGGAACGCCTCTTCAGATGACTTGAACTTCGCTGCTTTGTGGCATCCAGACCCTCTTTCTCATTTTCCATTTCTTTTTAGAATGTTGTCATTTTAAAAATAGAAATACATGTTTTTATTAAAACACTAGCCACACTATTCTTTAATTTGAGAACCTCGGTCCTTGTTTCGACTGCATGTTGGGTTTCATCTGCCTCCATTTGAGTATTTTGGTTCTGTGGGTATTCAAGCTGATCTTTTTCAGGAGGACCATTAGATAAAGCCAGTGATACATGAGATGTGACCATTTGAAAGTCATTTGAAGGCACATTGACACAGAACACGATGCTCCTGTTTTTTTTTTCTCCAAAGGACACCACACAGAGAATCATGCCAGGACACTGACGTACATTAGCCCTGGTAACTGACCATGTATGCAGCCCGAGAACACAAAAGGATCATTAAAAATACCCACCCAACAAGTAGTGGATGACATGCCAGCCCTGAAAAGAGCCCAGAATATGTTGGTTTAACAGAGGATTAAGTTTAAAGCCTGTACAGACTGCAATATGATATTCTGTCTTTCAATCCCCCAATTTAAGGATATTTTGTCCCCTTTCATTAAGCTAGGCCAATGGTTATAAGACAAGAACTGCTGAAACTCGATTACTGCTTTAAGTTTCAAAATGGGAAATGGTTGTCTCCTAGATTTATCTATCCATGTCCATCAGCATTCCTTTGTTTTTGAGTCATAATAATTATCCTACACCTTGGAGAAAAATCTCTCCTTCCCATTAGAATTCTGTCTCTAGTTACATTCACTCTACATAAAGCGGTCACGATCCATAAGCTCCTAAAATGCCACTGACACGTTTTTAGCACTATTAAATTGTATTTGAATCTGATTTATACACCCTTGAAAAGACCTAGCGTAACAGCTACATGAAGCCACAAAGAGCTGGGCCTGCAAAGCTTTGACCCTGCATCAGCAACAGAATGAATTTCAAGTTTGTGCGTGCACGCACTCTTGATATTAAGGGTAAACGCATGTTTTCCAGCAAACAAGAAGATGACTACACAACGTCATCAAAGACCAACGACTCAAAGTCCTGTACTGTATACACCAATGTTTTTCAGTTGTCCAGTCCAACTAGCTACACAAGTCTGGTACCTTTTTCTTTCCAAACTTCAGTGTAGGATGTTTGTAGCATCTAGTGCTCAGTCTCTGACACGTTTTGTATTCCCAATCACATTATAATAGATAGCCACCCGGATGGTTTAGTTTAGCCTTGGTTCTGGTGTACACTTTAGTCCAATTAGAGATGGGTTGCCAAACAATGAGGACCAGAGTTGCTTACTCCTGTCTAGACCCTCAAAAATAACTTTATTTTACCACGATTCACCTTCCAATTCCAAACCCATATTCTCTCCATTCACTCTCTAGGACGGTGATGAGATCTTTAACCGCGCCAAGCTCCTCAACATTGGCTACACAGAGGCCCTGAAGGAGTACGACTACGGCTGCTTTGTTTTCAGCGATGTGGACCTAATCCCCATGGATGACCGCAACACCTACAAGTGCTTCAGCCAGCCCAGGCACCTGTCTGTCTCCATGGACAAGTTTGGCTTCAGGTAAGTCAACCCCTCCCACAGATGACCAGGCATTCTCCCCAGTCCACGGCGGCCTCAGCCTCTCCCCAGTCCACGGCGGCCTCAGCCTCTCCCCAGTCCACGGCGGCCTCAGCCTCTCCCCAGTCCACGGCGGCCTCAGCCTCTCCCCAGTCCACGGCGGCCTCAGCCTCTCCCCAGTCCACGGCGGCCTCAGCCTCTCCCCAGTCCACGGCGGCCTCAGCCTCTCCCCAGTCCACGGCGGCCTCAGCCTCTCCCCAGTCCACGGCGGCCTCAGCCTCTCCCCAGTCCACGGCGGCCTCAGCCTCTCCCCAGTCCACGGCGGCCTCAGCCTCTCCCCAGTCCACGGCGGCCTCAGCCTCTCCCCAGTCCACGGCGGCCTCAGCCTCTCTCCAGTCCACGGCGGCCTCAGCCTCTCCCCAGTCCACGGCGGCCTCAGCCTCTCCCCAGTCCACGGCGGCCTCAGCCTCTCCCCAGTCCACGGCGGCCTCAGCCTCTCCCCAGTCCACGGCGCAGACATAGGACAGACACATGTGCATTCACATTGTCAAAGGCACATACACACAGCTCATTTAGTAGGAGTGGCCACATAAAAGCTTAAAGAGCACCTGTGGATTCCATGATGTTCTATCCCTGTCACTCACTTCAACCAATTTACTGCTGAATTACCACTACGGTTACAGACGGCTAACGGTAGACTTTGCTTGATGCTGCCTATTGAAAATTGGCTTGTCTTTTGTTTTGTTGTTGAGTTTCTGGTTCTGCCTGTCTGTATCTCAATAGCTGTCTATAGGTGTTTGCTGTGGACATTTCAAATCAAGCCCTTCACTGGGTTTTAGTGATTGACTACCACATTCCCCATGGGGTGGGGATGTAATTATGAAGGATATTTTATGGTTGGTAATGATTGCCTTCTTCCTTATTGATCACGTGACTGATCCTAACCAGGTTCTGTAAAAGATTAGCCAATAATTAGGCTAGAAAGATTAGGCTATGTGTAAAGTATCACATGCCAAAGGAATAACATTATTTAGTTTCTCCCTATTAAATGCACAAAGGCTTGTTTCTCCTTTGTCGGTAAGACAAGCAAGCATTTAGATCGCTAATGCAATAGGCGGTGTTGGAAACAGCTTGACATGTCATTTGAAACTGTTGCTCATTTGTATTTGTTATGGATCCCCATTAGCTGCTGGGACTTTATTTGCCTCGAGTCGTGTGTTGAATAGCCTGCCTATAGACTTACATAGACTTACAAAACTGTGTGACACTCACATGAGCAGTACTGGCTTCAAAGGGCAGCTGTCAGAATGGCTTAAATGCAAATCATTTTAGCCTTAGGTGGCAATGCTGTGAGTGTCTCATGGGTTTTGAACTGTTTTCTGCTTTGTGGAGTCCAGTGACCTGTAGCGCAAACTCCAGTTGGTTTAGCTGTTGCTCTATATGTGTAACACGTCAGACAGGGAAGGGCTCTTGTGAGGCTACAGGCTGTCTTTGTGTTTGATAAAGTGATTTGGGCGCTTCTCTTCTGATCTACACCTCTGGGCCTACACAGCTGTAGGGTTTATGCTTGGCTAGGCGCTGATCTACAGTCAGTTTGCCTCCGTTGTCTGCTTCTGATTTTAAGATTTAGATTAGTAAAGTAAGCTGCTCCCAGATCTGACGTCAGTGTGCCCCCTGTGTACAGGTCATAGAACCGGTCTCTCAGCTTCTAACTGGGCTTTTATGGGCGTCCTGTCACTAAATTCCTCCCTGTGTTGCACACACAACAGCTTGTGTCCTGTCACTGTGTCATGTTCCTCCAGGGGCATGCAGCTCACAGAGCATCCGGATGCAATATCCAGCAGGATTTGGGCAGGAAAGTCCAGCTCAAGGAGAGACGCCAAGCTCCCCTTGTTCGGTGACTAAATCCCACAATGGATGAATGTTTTTTTTTTTTTTCTCTTCATTCGATTTTCTTAATTGTGGCCACCTTATTATAGCCAAGGATAACTCGTAGAGTGTCCAAAATCAACAAAATGAGGCGAGGCTAAACCAGGGAGCCTCAGTCTCTCAGTTGCCCTACAGTGTACAGAAAACCAGCATGTAACTTACAGAAGGCAGTGATGCATAGAGGAAGAGGGTTTTTCTGCAGCATAAACTTCTTTCCTGGAACATAACCGCTTACTGCAATTTCTGCCGGGCCCCAAGCCCTTGACCCCTTCATTTGAGAGCTGTTTAAACTCCAAGTATCACTATGTATTTATTTATCTTTCTCTCTCCCGCTCTCTCTCTCGCGCTTTCTCTCAGGTTGCCGTACAACCAGTATTTTGGGGGCGTGTCGTCAATGAGCAAGGAGCAGTTCCTCAAGATCAACGGCTTCCCCAACAACTACTGGGGCTGGGGAGGGGAGGACGACGACATTTTCAACAGGTTAGAGTCCACACACCCACTGACTAACGTCTGTGGTGTATCAGGACTCCATGTAAAAGTCAGCCGCAGGACAGCGAGAAATACGTCTCCAAGTAATTCATATTTATTGGGTAAAGTGTTAACCGTTTCATGTGAAACCTTGGCTTTCTTGTTCAGTGTCGAAGCCCCATCACATAGTAACATAGCCCTAGTTCTTGTCACTCGTCAGTGATACTCGTCAGCATTGTTCCAACTTGTCCCCGAGGGTGCCTTTGTATGCCACCCACCTTTTGCTCTTGAAGGAAATGTTAATGAGTTAAAAGAGAAATGTTATGGCTCCTTCAGACCCAGTCTGACCTTTCCTGAAATAAGACTAATAGGGTATTTTATAGGGATTGGAACCATAAATATTTTTGTTCTGTTCCAACGAACAAAAATACAGTTCAAAAATGATTACCGGTTTATATCGTTCCCTTAACCTGTGAAAACAACTTTTAAAAAAAAACATTCATCTTATTAAATTAGTTCACCAATCAGTGTGGCTAGAGCAGTCAAGCTAGTTGTTTACATGTGTGATTGACAGACAAGTGTAGCCAGGACACAGATGTGGTGAGAGAGGGTTGAGGAGGAGGCTTGAAGCGCTGGGCATCTTATGACAGGCATTATCTGAATTGGGTCCACAGAATTATACCTAGGAGGAGCGGCTTCTATGAAGGAACTTTGACTGTCCTTTTAGCTAGCTAGCTCACAAGCTTGAGCAGAGCAGCACCACTACCTTTTTGTAGTTAAATCCAATGTGATAATGAGGCCTATAGTATCCTTAACAAGCATTGAAGTTCATCCATTTTTCTCTAGCGAATTAAAAAATCTCTATCTTCTGAATCACACTTGTAACGTCAGTACATTAGCCTAGACATCGCAGGTAACCTCAACACTGGCAAAGATTTTGCGCTTAGTTTTTTTTTTTCTGTAACGTAAAATAACGTTAACTGGTTAACATGCTTTTAAAATAACAGTATGCATCACTTTCTTCCCGTTTCTGTTACTTGAAAAATTCTGTTTTCCGGTTTTGTTCCCTGAACCAGTTCCAACTCCTGGTACTTTGTGAAAAGAGAAACAAAGAGAACCATGCATAACTTAATTTACAGTATCTCCTGTTCCAGAGCCAGTTTTGTTCAGTAGTGTGATCCAAGCTTTGCTGGATTTGGCATTAAATTAGCTCTACAAAACATACTGTGCCTTGTTAACCTGTGTCTTTGAGGCATGTGTAACCCTATAGTTGTTATTTAATTCAGTTTGGCTGATCTATAGAGCAACTCCACCCTTGGTGCGGAATGCCAAACAGCACAAGGTGCTAAGATGTGTTTTTGTCACTTCTGCTTTACGTAGGTCTTCGTAGGGGTTGGTTTATAATTAACTTCATCCATTTTGATTGTGAAACTGTAAACTGGCAGACTGGATGTTTCCAGAGACGATCAATGTTATTCACGGTGTTCGGGAAGCTTTTGTAGCTGTGTCACTGAACCCAGCTACACAAATGTGACCTGTTATGTAATAAGCAAGGCCAATTTGCATCTCTTCCAGAGGCAACTGAATTGAAATCAAAGAACTTGTTTTACTCCCTTTCACATCTATCCTATTTTTATTTGACTTAAAAAATAAATAAAAAAATTCACTAGTGTAAAAAAAAAAGTGCAGATTTTCTCCTCTGAGTTTAACTTTTTTGCAACTGCGGTCCAGTGTTTTAGTTAGACTGGGGTTCTGACGCATGTTGCTGCTGTCTTTTAACAGGCTGAGCTCCAAGGGGATGACCATCTCACGGCCCAGCGGAGCCGTGGGGAAATGCAGGATGATCCGCCACAACCGGGACGGTGGGAACGAAGACAACCCTCAAAGGTGAGGTTCCCCCTTGTGAACAGGACTCCTGCACGATGCTCAGGGGCGATATTTCAATCTATAATATAGCCTAACTGGATTTGATAGGAGTAAGTGTTTTGGTCCACCTAGTTTCAGCTATATTGCTTTCACCTATCCAGCACTGTCAGATCTGTAAAGGAGAGCAGAAGGGATGGAACAATAGGTGAACCCTCCCCAGGCTCTCCTTTCCTTCTCCACACAAAGATCCGTTCTCGCTACTGTTCCCCTTGACGTCATTTCTCACTAACGCTGCCTCACTTTCTGAACTTGGACATTCTTCTCCATACCGATGCAACCTTAATAGAATATTAAAGTCTGGGAAAACATTGGCGTGCAATGTGTTTATCACGCAAAGCCACTTAATCCTTAATCTCTATTGAAATCACTATGTAGATATTTATAGTAATGACTTTTCCCTATAGCACTTTGATTTGTTTGATGTCGTGTAGTTTTTATGTTTAATCTAGTGACGATTGTTGTGAAATCCAAAAGAGATGTTTGCCATAGGCTACACCTTAAACAAAAGACATGGTTCCTGAACCACGATATTGAATTGTGGTTGAACTGTGGTTTTTCGTTCCAGGTTCGACCGCATCGCCCACACCAGGGAGACAATGAACAAAGACGGCATCAAAACCCTGTCGTACAAAGTGGTCAAAGTGGAGAAGGATCAATTATACACCAAAATTACTGTGGACGTGGGAAAAAAAGACTGAGAACCAATGAAACATGAACAGCCTTGACAACCTGTGGTGGATGCGGTAACCAAATGTGCCTTGACATTGTAAATAATGATATGCCTTGGACTCTTTGGACTACAGAGAATGACTGATCTGATCAGCAAACAAACGTTCCCTTTATTTTCGGCCTTTGCACATCCGATGGTGAATTGAACTGGGATTCCAGCTTTTTCTTTATAGGATCCATAAATCATTGACACCAGGAATGACCGTTGACATTCAGTACATTGACACACTGTTGGTTTCCTATTGGGCTTGTACGTACTCCACACTCTTTTTGAAGATTGCTGCTGCGACAAAGTCCTTTGTGAGCCATTTTGTCTTGACGGGTGGTTGTAAAATGATTCATTTATTGTCCTATGCATCGGGGACTCTCAATTCATTTTGTATGTCTATTTCTTTCTAGTACTGTTGATGTTGTTTTGGCATCATTGTAGTTTTGTCACTTTTGTGAGATATTTGCTATTCCTTTTGATTCCTTTGCTGATCGAGCAAGGTTTCAACCCATTCAATGCCAAGTGCTCAGGCCAAAGATTGAACTTCAAATTGTAGAGTTCCATAACAAACCAAGTCACTTTTTTTTTTTTTTGTTCAAAGGCAACCAAACAATGATCTTAAGATTGTTGTACTTTTGGATACATTCACAACCTTTTGATAGAGCATCAAAGGGCCTAGAACTCCAAAAATATATATATATTTTTTAAAGTCCAAATCCCATGATAGTTATATTAGAGAAGGGGTCCTTAAGGGTATTTGAACTATCTTGAAAGTGTCTCTGTTGAAGCTCCCTTCCCTGTGAAGAGCACCATTCAAGGTAGCCTCTAAGGAGGCCTCTCCCTGGTGGAAAATAGGTACCTGAATGTATTTGCCTGGTGTGTGTGTGTGTGTGTGTGTGTGTGCCCTGAGGTAAAATGCTACTATGCTGTTGTCTGGCGTTCTACTTTTTTGTGTCTACGAGAGTGGGTTCTATGCTGAAAAGGATCCTCTTGTAGTCCGTGTATGTCTAAGGAAGTGTGCGGGTTAGAAAAACAAGCATTTTGTATCCTCAATACGTAGTAATCAATACCCTTAAAGACATCTGCATGTTTTTAAACTGGATGGTCACCATGTCTTCCTCACAGGTACTTATATACAGTGAAAATGGCTCAAGCTTGTGAGCCATGGGGCATGATGTTGCACAAGTAAAGTTAGTAACTCAAGCGTGAGAAAAAAAGCCATTGAGATTTCTGACTGGATGGAACAGAATAATTGTGCTGTCCATACTTAGGCTTAAATGTTTGCCATTCCTCTCCTGACTGCTTCTTAATTATATCAGTGCTGGTGTCTGGAGAATCTATAAAATGACTGCCATTTCTGCCTTACCTAAATAAACTTGAAAATATAAATTAATTGGTCAACATTTTTATATTGACATTTTAGTAATTTATCAGACACTGACTTACAGGAGCAATGAGGGTTAAGGGCCTTGTTAAAACACACATTGACAGACTTTTCACGTATTTGGCTCGGGGATTCCAACCAGTGACCTTTCGGTTACTGACCTCAATTTTAGAGACAATACTGTACAATGGACCTTGGACCATTTAGTAGGAGGGATGAGTGTACATTAAGCTCTGAAGCATAGTCAGTAATTCCCCAGCTGTTTCCCAAAAGTGTTTTCCCAGATACTGGACAATAGTTGGCTGCCTACTGTACATTCTGTAGTGAATGTTCCAATGAAGCAGCCAAGCCATATGTATACACATACACACACACACGCAACCTATAGTTTCCACTGTAAAGTAGAGAATGGTCGTGATGTCACTGGGTTGCTCTTCAAGCTGTAAGCCTTTATGGGCTCGGCCAGGAAACCCAATATCGTGGGCTTATTCAACTATGGTGGAACGTTGCGTATAGAAATCCTTTATATAGAATGAGCACAATGTACAATCATGGTGACTAGAGGATTGTGTCAGCTCTACGCAACACATTTCTATACTTTAAATTTGGAGTGGTTGCCAACTTGAGTACATCTTAAAGGCCTCATCACCACATACCTCCTCACTCTGTCTGGTAGCCACACACAAACGCTCTAAAGACATGGGAGATGCCTTGCATGCAGGGATGCGTTATGTGCAATGCATACCATTTTTATCTCATTTTCTCAATCCACCCAAAGGCTCTTTCAGAGTTAAACTAAGGTCTTTATAGGTTGGCTAAAGCCAGGTTGTGTACCTCCCATAGACAATGGCCTTTATTGAGAGCCAGCATTTTGTATGTCAAGTGTGAATTCAGTTTGTTTTACAAAAGTTAGCTGGCTAATCTGCAAGGCTTCATTACTCTGTTCCCTTTTCTCTTCATGGTTTCCATTATGATTCAATGTGTGCATGTATGTGTATGCTTGTGATTTCTACAAATGCATGTCTTTGTAAATGTTTTGCTGGCTCTTCACATTTTCATTCAAACATGTATACTGACTTGCAGCAATGTTTTGGTGTCGATTTAAAAAAAAATCTGTTTAGGTAATTAAATATTTAAGTAAACGTCTTCTCGTTCATTAACATGGGTCGAAGACTTGGGGTGGTTTCCATGACACAGATCAAGCCCTGGAATGAAGTCTCAATTGAGAACATTAATCTGTGCCTGGGAAACTGTCCCTGAAAGTCCCCTCACACCATTATTTTTGTCCAAGCATTGGGTCAGCCAGCTAAATTCTGTTAAGCGCCCTCTTGGTTAATGTTCAGTGTTGGAATTGGCCAGAAGTGTCCTATGCACAGAGCAATGGGATGCTTGACGGGACAAAGGTGTAGGGGCGGGCAGAGTAGCCCTCTGTACCTTTTTAAACTAAAGACAAGCCAACTGCTTTCTACATTTTATTTAGTGAAGGAAAAAAAAAACGTCCAGGTGAGAGGTAACTACCTCTTCGTTGCATCAGTCTCACTCATGCAGTTTTGAGTTGAGACAACCAGCTTGAAGCTGTTACCTGTAGGTGGTGTCGTGAACACTGCAGTGTTATGGAGGGCAGGGGTTTTGACACAGGTTGGCAGCAGAGGCCGAAGTCTTTTCCACTTTCCAACCCCGTGGATGATATGCCACCTGGCTGACTTCGACTCACCCAACCTGGGACGGTTGACCTTCAGGGCCTCCTGGACTCGGAGCAGCGTAGGAGAGATCTGGAAGTCAGTCTGGCTCGGGTCGAAAGTGCTCTGCAGAAACAGAGGCTCCGACTGCTCCAGAGAATGGGCTGAGGGAGCCGACATGCACAACCCCAGGTAATAGACAGCTGCTGCTGCCACCTGTTCTGTAGTATAGGCTATGTCTTTCATGACGCTTGCCGCATTCCATTATGTTTGTGTTCCATTTTGTATCAGGGATTCTAAAGGAAGGGAATTTAGGCTAATGACACATCTAAATAAATACCTAGCTGAGTGGATTTCCTTTCTCATAGGGTAACTGCTAACTTGTGCCATAGTTTGACCCATATTTGTTAATTGCTTCCCCCACAGATACTTGTTTTGAATCTTCGGCAGATCAAACGACCAGTAAAACTCCATCCCAGACTGTTATCAGGGAATGTCTACATCCCACCATGTGGTGACCTTTACTGAAGGTAATGAATAACTATGGTGCTTGTTGATCATTGCAGTGGATCATTGGGCTCCTGAGTGGCGCAGCCGGCTAAGGCACTGCATCTGTGCTAGAGGCGTCATTACAGACCCTGGTTTGACTCCAGGCTGTATCACAACCGGCCGTGGTTGGGAGTCGCATAGGACGGCGCACGATTGGCCCAGCGTCATCCGGGTTAGGGTTTGGCCGGGGTAGGCCGTCATTGTAAATAAGACATTTCTTAACTGACTTGTCTAGTTAAATAATAATAAAGACATTTGGGGGGGGGGGCTTTCTCTTTTTGCATGTTGCCCAGGACTTTTCTGTCTCGTCCTCAGAGTGGGCAGGTTAAAGTTGGACTTGGAGATCATTAGCGCCCAACTGGACCAGGTTTTCTGTTCTGGGGGAAAGTGTCTCATTCAGCTTGACTCCTGTAAACCCTTCATAAGCATAGGAAACTATCCTCCCATTGGCAGAATGAAAGCTGCCCACTATGAAAGTCATATGTCCACTGAAATTATATATTTCATTTTGACCTCTGTCTGTCAATCAGGAGAATTGACTCGGTACCGTTCCTCTAGTGTCAGAGAGAGGACCATAATATCAACGACCTAGCTTATTTCTCAAGCAGTGGACAAAGGTCAACATTTGAAAGTAAATCACTCTATATCATCCTTTTGTTCACTAATAACATGACAAAACTGACACCGATCATGTAAACACCATGAGAAAATAATTATGGGTGGCTGACTGCTGTGTTTGGGCCCTAACCCAAGAAACTGTTGGTGTTTTCAGGAGCGAGACAACCTTGAGCATCTGTTGGAGGAGTCTAGGGCCTGGTGGAGCAGGTAAGGGATACCTCAGAGGCCCGTATGGAAGCCCTCCACTCCCAGCTGTATTAGGAACGCTTCAGCCTCCAGGAAACACACAGAGACTGGCCACAAAGACAGAGCAACATGGCAGCAAGCAGGTGGAGCCATGGAAGACCAGACCAACTAAACTGGTACAGGGATTCACACCCAAAATGGATTCAGGTGGTTCCTTATACACTTCGTATTTGTACAGAAGCATGTAATCTTGCCAGACATCTCGGTAGTATCTAACCCAGGCCTCACCGGATAAGGCTAACAGAAAACTGAAAGGGGTTGTGAACCAGTAGAAGTCAGGTTTTACCAATCATCACACCAGTTGTGAGTAGCCACACAACAGTTGTCTCTATAATAATGCCACAGTAAAGACATATACTATTTTGTGTAACACCACTTTGTTGGCTGATGATCTGCAGATGAATGAGTCCCTGTAAAGGGAGGTGGTGTCTCTCAGACAGAGGCTGGGGTCTGCAGAGGAGTGACCAACCTGATGGAGAGTGACAGGCTACTCAGGGTTCTCCTAGCGGCACCGGAGACTGAGCGGGAGGAGCTGCTTCAACAAGGACACCCCTCAGCCCTTGGGTAAGGAACCCCCAGCCTCTAATATTGGTGCACTTCGAGGGCTGAAAGAATCAGATGGATAAAATCAATGTGGTTCTACTTTGCTCTTTTTATAGGCTGGGTAGAATGTCCTCCGTATTACTGCCTTACGCCTATCCAAACCTTATGGTCGTCATAGAGTATGGGTGGATTTGGGATGGAATCAGTATCTCTACCTTTATCTTGAGGTAATGGAGAATTTTATTTTCTCATTGTTTTCACTCTTTGCATCATCAGAGTGCTGATAGCTCCAGAACACGGAGAAACAGTCAGACTTCTAACGGAGGAACAAAAACCAGTGGTTTGTCAGTCCAATTGGAAATGGTCAGACTTATAAAGGAAGAGCCAGAAGCATGGGTTTGTCAGTCCACATCTTTTTGTCTCTTAGGAGCACTTGGGAAACGAAAGTGGAAATCTTTGGAAAGGAGGAGAGGGTGAGGGAGGAGAGTGCCGTGTATGAAATGGAGGAACAAGATGAGGAGGAGAGATTGGAAGGGAATAATGTGTCTGTTATTCATCTGCAGTCAAAATTCAGTGAGGACTTAAGATCCGTGAGGTGACCCACTCTAGGCCTGGCCCACAGAAAGAAATAAAGGAAGAGAACCTGGTAACTGCCTCTTTGGGAGTCCTTTCCTACAGCACCATGTCACGTTGAAGCGGTCTAACATGTGGCAGACTGATTCCTTTCAAACATACCTCTCCTCCAAACTCCACTTCAGCAGTTCCCAAACTTTCATTTAACATATAAAAATGTGATATAATATAACAAGCATATATTTTTTTTAAACCTGAGATATTATGTATTATACTTCCAGTACTTTATGTTAAAATATCACTTTAGTAAAGTTCATGCAACCTGAGAACCATTTTTATGCCAAGATGCTACTTTTTGCAGTTTACTGTGCTACATGCTTCACCATCCAGTATATGCCAACACATGCTGAATAGACAAGCTATAGACATACCTATGAGTTATGTGTATTGTGGATTTCTGAGGATTCTCTGGCTTAGAATACTGCTGATCAAAGATAATTCTAGACAGTCTCTGCCTCTGGTCTGTGAGGGGAAAGAGGGGAATCTGGAGAGCCCATTCTCTAACAGCTGTGCTCAAATCTGGCTATGTATACATTATAACAACCTTATGTAACAGCAAGCTTGTTACAGCCACAAAGCCCATGACCAATGTCCATTTCTTCATGTAACACCCAATTACACTGGTTGACACAGAGTGCCATTGTCTTAGTCTGAGGACTCTGACATGTTCTTGTTTATTGTTGAGGCTGGTGAGGAGTTTTGATTTCTGGCTTAAGCTAATACTAATCCCTCTCTGAGACTATTTTCTTTGGCCCTGAGCTTGTGGTCCACGGTGCACTGCCTTTTACTGCCCTGGTCCCCGAGGACACATAAACATGGATTCGTGGGATATGCAGACTGGGAAGACATGGTTGGAATACCGCAGGGCTAGACACTTTCTCTCACCGATATGACACTGTCATTATGAAAGGACCAATCAGAGCTGGGTGATAATGATGTCATTATGAAGGACTAATCGGAGAGAAGGGTTAAGACAGAACTACGTTTAGGATGTAAAGAAAGCACTCCTAGATAGCAGTATTTTTCTTTGAAAAATATGTAAAGACGGTTATTTTGTATTTATATTATTATCATAATATATGCCATTTAGCAGTTGCTTTTATCCAAAATGACTTAGTCATGCGTGCATACGTTTTAAGTCTGGGTGGTCCTGGGAATCAAACCCACTATCCTGATGTTGCATGCACCATGCTCTACCAACTTAGCTACTTCATATTTTCCTCTGTTCTTTTCACTTCCAAGTACACTGCTTACTCAGGAATAGGTGTTACATAATGTTATTACATTCATACTGACCAATCCTGGCACTTTATTCATGGAGCATACTGGACTAATCTCCCCCTACAGTTTAGCTGATCTTGCACTAATGTTATTTGTTGCAACTGAGAGGTATGTGCCCAAAACCATGTACTTATGGCTGTCTGGCTGATGCAACGTTGCATGACTCCACACTGGCACAGACCGCACAGACAGTCCTTCTTGATTGAGGAAGCTGGAAACTTCCTACTCACTAACACTCTCACTTTATTCTTCCACCTTCTTCTCTGTTACATTCTCTCGCTCTCTCTCATTATGAGGAAATGGGATGATCCCTGTCATGAGATTTTCCATTGACGTCATCAGAGTCCAAGATTTCCATGTGTTCTCAGTGTATGCTTGTCCCTGTTGCTTTTTAACAGCCCCATGTCTGCTAATTTCAACGGCGATACAAACATCAAACTAGGTATGTTTCATGTTAACATTGCTCCACAATTGACTCCTGATAAGTACACTTCAGATACTGTAAGTGTAATCTGTTTTAGTGCAATAAAGTTGCATTTACCAGACGTTGACTGTAATCCAAAATAACTACTATTCATACAATGTTAATGCAACCCTATCATTCCATGTACAGAACCTGCAGGAATCCTAGCGCAAATCCTCCTTTTGAAAACCCAGGAGTTACACCAGCAGGTAAGAATGAAAACAAATAGTCATGTGGAGATTGAATAGATACACCTCCCTGTTTCACATAAAATGTCTTCCATGCGTTCCATTCCATCTACTACATAATGATGTACTTCGGTTTCACAGGCGGAGAAAGTCCTGGCGGTGAGGCACATTCTTAGTTAAAAAGATGCTATCTACAACCTAAAAGGGTTCTTTGGATATCCCCATAGGAGACCTCTTTGAGTTCCATGTAGAACCCTTGCCACAGACGGTTCTACATGGAACCCAAAAGAGTTCCCCTATGGGAACAGCCGAAGAACACTTTTGGAACATTTTTTTCTTCCCTAAGTGTAGCCACAGATGGCAGACTTGGTGCCCTTGGGACCAGTATTTGTCATGAAGCTTAACTTTATACCGTCCTTCCTCATCTGTGTCTCATCTCAGGACAGAGAGAAGGGGCTGGTATTTGTCAGTCGCTGGAATTCATGGCAGCCAGTCCAGTCAGTCATTGGCATCATCATAATCAAATTCTTAGTATCACCTCACACCAAGTTGCCCATATATCTATATACCAGGCGGTGTCAGACTGTTCTTTCTGCTACTGCACGGCAAGCGGTACCGGAACACCAAGTCCAAGAGGCTTCTGCTTCTACCCCCAAACCATAAGACTCCTGAACAGCTAATCAAATGGCTACCCAAATGGCTACCCCCCCCCCCCGCTACTGTTATCTATGCATAGGCACTTTAATAACTCTACCTACATGTACATAATTACCCAGAGGCGTAGGCTTTCTCTCAACAAACAGTTAAGCAATTTTTCTGACAATTGAATCAATGCATGAAACAAACCATGTGGACAAAGTTGTGTAGTAATAATTGTTTATGCTTCTACAGTTGGCATGACCAATATGTGCTACTATATCAGTGGTTCCAGTTATCATGCTAGCAAAGGTAACTGAAAGTGGTGACCCCTTGTGGACTGGTTTGAACAGGAGCACTTATTTTTAATCAACCCAGATTATTTATTTCTCAAATGTAGTTGACAAACAGATGTAAAAAAAAAAATCTGATTATTCACACAGCGCAAACACACTGGGGTCAAAATCCCCTTTGACTTGATAAGTTTCAACTACACTGCATTCATCACTCAGTTGTGATTCATTCATCACTTTTAGCTCAGTAGTCAGGAGAGGAGACAAGGAAAGGAGACAACCACACCAATGCCTCCTTGCCTTCAAATGATTGAGACAAACCCCATTAATTCAGACAGTTCTCGAACATCCTTCTCCGGAGCAGAGTGCTCCCCTAGCCTAGATGGATCCGTCGGCCACCCTTCTGAAGAGCGTCTGTCGCTGCTGGGCTGTCATGTTCTCACAGCTCTCCAGCAGGTTGGCCACGATGAGGGTCTGCTGGATGGTCTTGGACTTGACCCACACCCGCCCATTCATCCCCACCACAATCTCAAAGGGGAACATCTTCTCCAGGTCCTTGGCTATCTCACTCTGGGGTGCCAGCAGCCTGGATAAAGAGGGCAATTACTATTCAGAACCAGGGTCGTGTTGAGTGGTGCAACATTACAGAATGTTTAGATAGATTTGTAAAATGTAGATCATATGCTGAATGTTAACTGTGATGCTGTTTTGAATAACACTTGCTAAATGACCATAGACTAGTTTTATTATTGTGACATACCTGCGTACAAGTCCTAGGGATACCTTGAAGAGAAGCCCGCCTGCTCCAAACACCCCCATCCCGTTGGCTCGTCCACAGCTGTCTATACACACCAGCTCCGGCTCCATGTCTTTGTTGGCAATGATGAACTGAGAGTACACCAGGTCCCCCACCTGCAACGGCACCACAGAAACAAAATTGAGAGACTAGTGCCATCAAACTTTAAATTGAATTGATTTCTGGTGAATTTGACTTTCTTTACGTGCTCACATGCCTGCAATTAATTGTTAGCTGAAGTTTGTAGTGGCTGTTTAAAGAACAGCCCTGGATGACCTTTTCTCTTGGCCCGTAGACTACTTTTTAGGGTGAAGAACCATCTAACGTCAAGTTGTAAAATAGTGAGCCTTCCACCTGGAAGAATAAAGAAGTGTTTGTGACAATACTGACCTGCACATTAGGTCTATTCCTCTTGGTAGCACCCTCGAAGGCGAGGTAGGAGAGTGACGCCTGCTCACTCCCCCCTACATCCACCTTGAAGATGTCACCTGACTTGGAAGTTATGATGCCAATCACACTCTCCCCCTTCCCTGGAACATACTGGGCGAAAGGAAATAAGCAGCGAGTCCATAACTTGAAAAGGACACTGCCTGTGTTGTGCGGAAAATCTCCCCCCTGACAGAATTCTGCCCCCCCACCCTCGCGTGAACGCGCACAAACAATTCTTCATTGCTGCTAGTTGGGATTTCTGCTCTTCACTCCGTTGTCAGTTTAGGCTACATTTCACTGAAAACTTAACTGCAGGCATTACTAGTGCCTCCCCCGCGATCAAAACACCATAAAATTAAACGCAGCCTAACTGATCATTGACAGCTGCCTTGAAGGACATAAATAAATAAAATACTTTCTGCTACTAAGATCCGTGAAATGTAGGCTAAACTGACGACGGAGTGAAGAGCAGAAATCTCAACTAGCAGCAATGAAGAATTGAGTGTGAGCGCCTTCACGCGAAGGGAGGGGGATTCTGGCAGGTGGAAGATTTGTCACAAAACCGGTAACAATCACTTATCTCCTTTGGGAAGTCCAAGTCTGGTACTAGAGTGCAAAATGTTCATGCATGCCATCAATTTCAACCTTTTTAACTCATTCCTGCCAAGACCATAATTGTATTGGGGTTGTGAATTGTCTGTTTACTGTAACAAAGATGGTAACGTTAGCTAACTAAATATAGTAGCCAAACTCTGCAGATACCATAGGCACGCGCCTTTCTTTGTAAAAACACGTGGTTACCAACGCATCGTGCGTTTCTTCTTCAAACACATATAATGAATCTGACCCTGAATGATATCGCTAGGTATCTAGGTAGGTAGCTATTTATCAGTTATTCCAGATACATACCCTCCTTTGCTGAGAGTCTATCCAGTACAGATTCGGTTGTTTATGTCGAAGGATTCCGCTTTTGCAAACGAGAACTTCATCTCCGTTTCGCCGAAGCCCTGGTCCACAAACAACTTTCTCGGGTTTGCTGTCGGTGATACTTTCAGGCATTTGAAAAGAAAATACATCTCCTGGTAATAAAACATCACCAACTTTATCTTTGAAACAACTCAGCATGTCTGTAAATGTGCACTTCTGATAGCGGAAACAATAAATGTGACACAGGAAATCTAGGAAGAAAAAGCAAAAACGGAAGTATATTTGTTGTAGCTCACCCATGTGGTTACTACAAGTTACTACTACTAAGAATGTGACTTAAATGTATTGTAGGTGTAATATCTTCTGTATTGTATTCCAATCAACATACTAGGTGAATAATGACATAAAAACAGGACAATATAACACAATCAAATAAACAAACCATGTGGACACAATAATGAGCATCTGGACCTTTAATGATAAAAGATTCCACAGGAGCTGGGACTGAAAAATCGATTTATTCTTTACAAAGATAGTGTTATGATTGAATACAAATCAATATGATTATAAATGATTGTGTGTGTGTACTGTGCATGAGTGTTCCATAAAAAAACTACTTCTACAATCACAGAATCAAAGATAAATGTGATGATAATATCACATTCACAGCGGAATCATCTGTACTTGAGTAGGCTACTCTTCAGCAACTTCCGTCTTTCACTATCAAGATGTCTGCATTGGTTTCCCTTAAGAGAGACACAGAAACAAACAGCCATTAAGATTTTTTAAAGCAAGCAAAATGTCTCTTATAAAGCTTTCCAGTGGACTAATTCTGTGTTTTCTATAGATCTTTTTTCATAGGTGGAGTAGAAAATCACTTGCCTAGTCACCAGATCTCTTTGTTCAGATCCTGCAACCAGGCAAATGTAGCACCACCCTGTGCTTACTGGCTATAACAAAATGTACAACTGTGCGTGGATGACGCTGGGGGTGCTACAGAGATGAGCAGCACACCCAAACAATTAGAGAGGAAACATTTCAGGATAATTAAACTGATATATGGTAGACTCACAGCCGGTGAACACACAGAGAACACTCGTTGGGATAAGTGTTTCCATCATTACCGCACACTGGGGAGTAGTTGAGCGGGCATGCCTGGGATTGGCTCATATCCCCACAAGATGGCTAGTAAAATAATAAAATAACATTTCAAGATGACATAATCTTGCCACCTGGAAGACTAAACCAATCCTGGTTGTCTATAGTCATGCATGGACATTCTCATGAATTAATTTGTAGTTGCCACATTAGTAAAGGGAACTGTAATGATAATATTGTAATGGAAGCCTCACCCTCCTGTAGAGTCTGGACTGGTCTGCTGCGTCTACTAATGTAACATACAACCACAAGTAGAATGTAACCTATTATTCTTTACTACCTATCATTTATTATCATAACTGCTAATGAACAGTACAATCGACAGTACAATCTTTGTCATGTTTTGACAAACTACTGTTCCTAAATGGAAATTAAACATGAATTATGTACAGAATAGTCAGGCATTTTGTTCATATAAATGATTAATGTATTTACCTGCAGAAAAGAAGACAGCCAGGCAGACTAGCAAAAGAGTTTTCCCAATCATGTTCATGTGGTCTGACCAAAAGAGATCCAATTCAACTGATAACAATAGTTGGTATAGGTCCAATTACTGAATGCAGCTCCAAAAGTACACTATAATCTCTATGATGTCTCCTTTGCTACTGTATTATCTGCGATGTGCCTCTTGCTCAAGGTCTGCTGTTGGTTTAGTCCCTGTGGATGGAGTGGCGTTGTCATATAGTGGAGGTCGCGTCTGTTTGTCTGTGAAATAATGTGACCCTGTGTTGGGTAAAGCTGATGTTTTGACGGCATTGCACCTGACCAGCCCGCCAGCAACAGTTACGGCAGAGGCCCCCTATTGTCCAGGCCTTTATTAAGGGATGAACATTCCTACTGCTTAAATATTGCTGAGCGCCCAATAAAAACAGGGGTGTGACACTGGTGTTGTTGATGATGAAATGCATACATGTTGACCAAGATAAACTATCAAACCTTACTATGTAATACATTTTTTTAAAGCACTGAATTAAAGACTGTACATTATGTTCACTGAATGTGTACCAATTTTGTAATATTTTGGTCCCCACAACAACATAACCTGGTCTTGTTTTCACCTGTATGTATACAGATATTGGCCGTGTTCGAGAGCATCAAATCCATGATGCATTATGAGTAAATGGTTACTGCCTGACTGATCTACAAATACTAATGAGTAGTTATTAAAGATGCATGGTGATTTGTAGCTCAGTCAGTCAGCAGTCGCCTGCACTGTCGGCTGCAACGTCGACAAACCCATTGTCTTTGTGCTAATGTTAATGAGGCTCTCATTCACATGACTTATACTATGTACAGTCAATCAAATATGATTTATATAATAATTTTACCACAGAAGGCTCAATACAATACGGTCAGGTAGCGTTGGGCCAGTAACCGAAAGGTTGCGGGATCGAATCCCCGAGCTGACGAGGTAAAAATCTATCGTTCTGCCCCTGAGCACGGCAGTTAACCTACTGTTCCCCGGACTCAAAAGACGTGGATTTCGATTAGGGCATCCCCCGCACCTCTCCGATTCAAGTGGGGTCGGGTTAAATGCGGAAGACACACTTCAGTTGTACAATTGACTAGGTATTCCTCTTTCCCTAAATTCTAAAATTAGTGACAGGGAGGACGAAAGTTTGAGATGAATCAGACTAGAGGGGGTGGTATCAATCTGGTTGGATTAAATATTCGGAATAGTAAATTATACTTTTCTTTTCAAATGTTACTTTTTTATTATTCATAATATTTTAACTCACCCAAGTGTGGATATTACATGTCATATTTCATTCTTCCTATGCGTTACCAAATTACATTTTATCTTCTCCCTTAGACCATCATTGAGATGTGAAAGGTAGCTCAAAGGAGTATTTTTTCATGGATCTCTAAATTTGAGCTTCTCTCGGTTTCCGTAGTCTACAACTGCACAACGCCAAAGATTATCTATTATATTGACAAGATAGCCGAGTGACCGCTCTAACAATGGAAATACATGTCCACAATTGAGCGTAGGCAAGTGAGATCAGGTGGGACCATTCTAGCCAATGAGAGGGCAGATCTTTGTTTTTCTCAATGTCGCCGGAAGGCCACGTGCATCCACTTATACATTAACATATGTGTAACAGACTAAACTTCTATTCGATCAAATTAGCCTCACTTATATTCGACACTCTCTCATAGACGTCCATACAAAAAAGGACAGAGTAAATCCTTTTTGGGCGGAGTAAAATCCTCTCGCTTCGCCTCTTCGGACAACTCAAAAACAGTTTACTGAACCAGAGATTTGTATGTAATGACGATATGCTAATGTCTCCGCCCAACAAAGGCAGGCGATGGAGTTTAGATCCAAAAGAAACCCATATAAATTCGTTATTTTGTACAGATTTGGACGAGAGTGAAACGTCTCGCTCCGCCATCCTCTCTGACTGAACTCGCAAGGTGCTCTTGGTCACTTTTTGTGACACTAGTGTTATTATAAAAACTTTGAAGCGAAATGTTTACAGTAAGAAATTCATTTCGCAGATCGTCAAGGCTTATAGAAAATATTTGCTTGAAAAATGGTTACGTGGTAAGTTTGGACTATTATAATTTGGTCTATTTTGACAGTGGGATGAGGGCAAATTCCAATGCAAATCGATTGTTAAAACATTATTTTTTTAAAGTTCAAGTTTGTAGCTTAACAGTCACCAGGTTCGACAAAAGTCAATGTGAGTTTCAGTTTATCTATGCAAACGCTTTTTTTTTTGCAATATCCGCGTGGTATTGCGAAATATTAAACTAGGAGAGATTTGCCCTCGGTGTATGTAGCCCAACCGGTCGGCAGATGGCACTATTATTAATTTCACGTCGTTTGACAAATTATTGCCTTAACTTCATTAAGTCATTCTATGAGAAAATGTCATGCATGTTACATGTTTTATTTACAATGGACCTATAGGATACAGTGTGTGACTTGTTTTTATAATTTACCATATCTAACTTTGCATAATAATGTAACATTGTCTTAGATTTTCGAAGCAAGAGTACGAGTAACGTTATGCAATATAAGTCATGCACACTGCAGACATTTTAGACTGGAAGAAGTCAAACTCCAATGTACGACAGACCTTTGGACCAAACTGAATGAAAGGTTGGGTAGCAAACTGATTCCAAAACGCCAAGGCCCGGTTTTCCAAAAGCATCTCAATGCTATGTTCAATCTCCGAGCTGTTTCCCAAAACCATCGTTAACGTTGCCCTTGAAAACGCTCGTAGTCTAATTTTTGCCTCAGCTTTTCTACGAGTGGTCGAAGTGCTTCGTATATGCTTTTTTTTGCCCTACCGCGTCACTTTAGGCCTATAGGCTACACAGAATATCTCCGCTAAATATTGGGTTTATCAGTCTGTGACCGCAGATAACTTCAGAATAAAGTTCACTACAAATAAAGTTACCAATGTCTTTGCAATTAATACAAACAAGCGAAGTATAAAAAATATGCTTCAAATTAAAACTGAGATGACTGCATTAAAATATAAACAGTAGGCCTATTTAAATCACATTGAAATACATTCCATGTTCAATCAATTTAGTTATATTTTGCTACAGGCTACTGTCTGTAATTTGTCTCAATATATTTTATGATGTGTAGCCTAACTGTGCGCAATGACGTGTCAAATCAGTGATTTAGGGCATTTTTATTGGGTAAGCAATAAGACGCATCAATATTTGTAGCCGTAAACGGTAATATTTCTCTAGAAGCTGATCCGTCGTCAGTATTGTGAAATAATTCAAATGTAAAAGTACATTTGCATTCAGAAAGCTGACCCGTGAACAGCACTCCATTTCTTTCGATCATACCAGTATCGACACATGCTCCAACGATGTATTTGCGTGGTGTTTTGGGAAACGTGTATCTCCGGCGGTTGAAGGAACGATGCATCAATAAAACATCGGTTAGCCTAAATTCCATCGCTATCGGGAAACAGGACCAGAATAGTTTTGCTCATAGGAGTAGGCAATTAGTTTAAGATTAATTTAACGTGATAAATAGCGGAAAGACGACACCAAAGGTTTGACTAAAACTCACATTTAAGTCATGACACTGAATAAAGTATCCAGCGGGGTCCCTCAAGCAAAAAAACAAAACATGAAATGAAGAGAGAAATTAGAATATATATAGTATCGTATTAGAATTTCATGCTGTCAGTAATGGACAATTAATTCCATGGTAACGGAAGTATGCTGAGACTCCCAATTTCTTTAAAACAATTAAATAAACAAACATTCATTTCAAGGTTTAACAAGCCATACTATGCACAACGACTACTTTGAACAGTTTACACAGTACATAAAAAAAACCTGCAGATTCAAAGTTTGTTAACATAATTTCTGTAAAATCTCCTTCAGTTTTATTCTGTTACCAAACGTTGGATATGTAAATTTCTTCCTGTAAATGTGTTTTTGTAAAATGTTCAGTGGAAATTATTAAAAGTAGTTCCTGTGCAAACAATTCTATTGTTTATTAAACTTTGAAATCAATCGTTTTTGTTCGTGTACTTTAATCTGTCTCAGCAAAATTCGCTTACTATAGAATTCATGTAAAAACCCACATTGACCACAGGGTGTCAGCAGTGACTGTACTTCTCTCCTGTCAGGCTCTAGACTGTATTTCCACTGGCCCCCAGCAGCAACAAGGGACCTTCTATGAATTCCGTACCTACAGAATCCTTCCAGAGAAGAACGCTGCCTTCCTCAAGCTGACCAATGAGAAGATCCACCTGCGTACTGCTCACTCTGAGCTCCTGGGCTACTGGAGTGTAGAGTACGGAGGCTTGAACCAGGTCTTCCACATCTGGAAGTATGGTGAGGAGGAGGCAGAGAGCAAGCTAGGGCTTTGAGGACCAGTCCATGTGTAATTCAGCCAACTCAGGAAATACTGTACATTGAAATTGTATAAAGGAATGGATATTCACCTGCAATAAGCAAGCACTCATGTTTGCATTTCGGAATCCTAAATTGACTGTAAGGGAACCTGCATGAACTCAAGCCCAGAGAACAATGTAAAATAAGCCATTGTATCGTCAGTATATCTCACTGTCTCTCCTGTTGTGTCGCTATCTAGACAGCTATGCTCAGCGGGCAGGTGTGCGCGCATCCTTGGCTCAGGACCCCAAATGGATTGAGGAGTACATCTCCAAGGCCATGCCCATGCTCATGTCTCAGGACAACGAGGTCACGTATTTAGTACCCTGGAGCAAGGTGGACAGGCCACCCAAGGAAGGTGGTGAGTAGCTGAGTTAAATAATCACCCTCTTGTCTGACACTGTTTGAGTTTAGTTGTCCCAGGACAGAAAAACAGAACTTCTCCCTCCTTTGTTTGTGTGTATTTGTGCGTGTGTATTGACCTTTTGTGTTTATTTCCTTGGACAACACTAATCTTTTTAGTTATATTATATTTATTGTAAGTAAAGGATAGCACCTTGTGTTTTTAGCAGGAAATGAAATCAGCCATGTTTACCCAAAAGAGGTGGTGGCAGCTAGCCTCGCTTCTTAGCATGTTGGCAAGTAATCGAAAGGTTGCTGGTTTGAATTCCCCGAGCTGACTAGGTGACTAATCTGTCAATGTGCCATTGATCAAGGCACTTAAACCTAATTTGCAACTGTAAGTCGCTCTGGATAAGAGCGTCTGCTTACTGATTGAAATGTAAATGAGTGATTTCCCCACAGGGAGGAGTTTAGCCTAATTTAAAAGGAGTTTTTGAAACGTACAGCACATGATATTCATATTGATTTGGTAAACAAAACCACTGTGTTCCAATTAAGAAAAAGTTCCTTTCAACACAGCTCTGTAGTGCTATGTTGTATCACCCTCGACAGTTGAATGCACTGTTAACTGCTCTAGAATTAGTGTTCTGCCAAACCACTGAGCTCGATTTTAAAGCATTTGCAGAGGCTAGGGGTTGGTTTAAGAAATTATGATAGTTGGATATGTTGCATATTATTAAGGGCGTTGTGTGTATTTTCAGGGGTATATGAGTTGGCATCGTTCCAGATGAGGCCAGGAGGCCCAGCAGTGTGGGGGGAGGCCTTCCAGGCTGCAGTCAGTACCCACGCTGCCGGGGGGCATGCCCACCTGGTAGGGGTCTTTCACAGCGAGTTTGGACGGCTCAACAAAGGTACAGTAACAATCGGGTCAATGATTATCAGGATGGAATGATCTAACACATGTGTAACAACACTGATATTATAATATGAATGCAAGAGTGTGAGGCAGAATGAGATTTCTCCTTGTTTGCCAGTCAATGCCCTGTGGTGGTATGAGAGTCCGGACCAACGGGCAGCAGTACGCCACAAAGCCCATGGTGATGCCAGGGTGGTGGCAGCCGGTAAGCCCTTCAATTTATTCCCCTTTTAATCCAGGAAGAAAAGGGGATTTTGACAGCTCTATTCACATTTTAGTTTCTATCTGCACTCTTCCAAATCTCTCTCATGATCTCTCTCCCCAAAGTGAGGGAGAGTGTGACCTATCTGGAGTCGCAGACGAGCAAACTCATGTTCCCCTGCCCCTACTCTCCCCTCAAGTGATCTCACACTGAAACCCAGGATTAAAGGGACTGAACCTCAACTGGATCTAATATGCGTCTTACACTGTTTATAGACCTAAGTAGAGGTTATAAAATGCTACTGAGATTTCTTCAATCAACCAATGGTGATCATATCATCTAAATGTGATGACAGTTGCACTCAAACAATGTATTAATTGTAATTATGAATGTTATACTGATATCAATATATAAGTCACTCAGAACCAAGTATAATTAGGACCTTGGCTATAACAATGTTTATTTCATTCTACTGAGGACTGTTCAGTCTTAACAATATATGGCTCTTGTGAAATGCATTTAGTGAAATGCATTTATATGTTGTAAAGAACTGCTAGATATGAAATGCCTCTGTCCTGAATCAAACAGTTATGTTAGTAATGGATTAGATTTATATTATATGTATTATAATATATCACATTTAGACGCGTGCATACGTTTTGCATATGGGTGGTCCTGGGAATCGAACCCACTACTCTGGCATTACAAGCGCCATTCATACTATATTAATAGGTATAGATAATTGTGCCTTATTCATCGTGTACATACCACATGAATACTTGTCTGGACTAGAATGCGCTTTTCTGTAACCTTTGTCAATAAGAAGGTTATGTGAAAATGTATGACCAATAAAGACATATTTCAAAATGAAACATTCTGGTAAAATGTGGTTTTGGACAGGATTAAGTTTACGGCCATGTTGACACAAGATTAAGAGAATGGAAAACACTTGCCAGGACTGACGATTTGCTGGGTTTTATTGTGTAAATAAGTATTGTACAGGGCGAGTAACAGACATTCCCACAGCCTTTCAATACATTCAAAACAAACAGCTATTAAATAAATAATTTTCTTGGTAGGATTCTTTCTTTTTGATCAAAAACAAAACAAACAATTGTATACAGTCTGTGGAAATTCCAGTGCAAAAACAATATTCCAATTAACACCACAAATAAAGTGCTTGGAATGTTGAACTGCCCTCATTTCAGGCAAGCTTTGTTTCAAAATACTGAGTCACAAAATGAATTTCACAATAAAATGGCACTTGACTGCACCGGTCTCTGCAACGATACATGACAAGCTTCCAGGTCACACGTTATGACAGGAGTTCAAAACTGACACGGCACGGTTGGTCCCTTCCAGTATCCATGATGATGTTACTCGATTTACTATTATCAACCCATGGAGGGAATGTTTCTGTTTCCACCTAGTGGTTAGGTGGTGAAAATACTGAAGTATCCTTAACAGTTTGTCTGGCAGGGCACTGTGGTATGTTGTGTTGAGGTATTCATTGCAAATGTTAATGTGTCTTAACCCACAAACAAATCTTTTAGTTTTCTGTAAAAGCTATAAAATGTTTTTTATATATATATTTTTTAACTTGTAGTTATTTGCATAGTGTACATTGAAAAGTGTACTTAGTCTCTGCAATTGGAGTGTTTCCAAATGGCTGAGTCCACTACATAGTAAGGTACTGAACTACAAGGAAGAACATTCATAATTACAGTAATGCCACAATGTACTTAGCCAAACAAAATGAAACTATTCCTTGATATATAAATAAAAGGTACATCTTTCAAAACAAAATCAAACCAATTCAGATTCTACAGTACATCCCTTGGCCACAGAAATGAGTGGGATTCTTCATGTAATTCTGGTCTTGGAGAACAAAACCAAAAGAAACAGACCATGAATTATTTTCCTATCATTGGTAGAAACCAGTTAATTGGAATTACACAAATGAACACAGTTTCCTTAAACATATACACTGCATAACATCTGCTGAAGCACAGGATAGAATTATGGCAGTTATTCCAAGTTTAATACTCTTTCTCCTTAATGACTATCGTGAAGGGCTCTCTGGGCCTCAACTCACTTCAGCACGATTAGGAAACTTTGCATTGAGCTTTCCAGCCGGGCCCTTCCGAGGGCAACACCTGGCTGAAGAATTAAAACGTTAAAATACTACTGTAATAATGCAAGGACATAAACTCAGTCCAACACTGTTTGCGGGTTCCAGTTTTGGGTGGAAGATGGTGTCTGTTTGCTCACACCAAGCTCTCCTTTAGCCTCTCCTCGGCTAGCTTCTCTTCAGCCTGCCGCAAGCTAAGCGGGGTAGTGTCCACCACTGCCTCTTTGCGCTTAACTGAATTGTCTTTTGAGTGGTAATCGTCACTCTGGTCCTTGGCAAAGTTCACAAACACCTGGTAAAGAAGAGAGCGTGTAAGCTATTATCACAGTACATCCCAATCCTCAATAGCGTACATGCTATGTCCAGTCTACTAAGAACATGCAGAAAGACAAACATGCATAGTGCTGTAATCCACAATCGCACCTCAACGAAAACAACTCTTGACCACAAAGCCTTAAATCAGTGACGGATGGCGTCTTACCTGGTCCAGTGTGGTCTGCGACACAGAGTAGTCTTCTATCCGAAGCAGGTCCTTGTTCTTGGCCAGGATGCTGAAGATGTGTGCCAGGGAGGTGAGAGAGGAAGGCAGCTGGTACTGCAGCATGTTCCTGTGCTTTTCCTTCAGGGTGCTGCCCGGCAGCTCGCTCTCAATGAACTTCATCACCGGCGGCAGGTCAGGGTCCGCCCCCGCCACACGCAGGATGATGGTGTACCCGTCTCCGAACCTGGAGAGACAGAAGAAGGAGAAAATATGGGGGGGGGGAGCGACAAGGTGAAAAAAATATTTTAGCATTCTTTTGGCTCACAAGAAAATAAGATGAGCGTTTAAAAGGCAATCAAAGAGATTTCAGGAACCTGAAAGGCAGGCAGGCACCTCCCCTTTCAAATGATTACAAAACCATACAAAAAAGTATTGTTAAGAATTATAAACAAATACATCTAGATTTACACAAAAAAATTAAAACATTATGAATTAGGGGGGTTAAAAATAGTAAAATAAAAAATCTATCAATACATGATTTGAGCAATTTACTGTATTTAAAGCCACAGAGCACACTTTGTAGGTATTGGCTTGTTTCATATGCATCAGTGAAAGGACTTGTCATTTTACCTATTCTTTAGGTGCTGAACGCTCCCCAAGCAACGGAATCTGCCGTTGACCATGATGGCCATTCTGGTGCACAGGGCCTCACATTCCTCCATACTGAAGACACAAAATGGTAGACACAGACATTAAGTACAGTGTAAAGGAATTGATGAACTAGAAATCACATCCCTGCAAAGGTTAGTCTATGTCAAATAAGCGAATACCTTGTCAAATTAAAGTTAACACTCCAAAAGCTAATATTGTCATCCTGCACAGTAAGTGGGTAAGCAATACTTTGAATCATGTCAACTACGTAGTACAAGCCAATAGGCTACATTTGTGCGAATGAGGATTGCCTAACCGCAGCCTATACCGTACATAAGCTATGCTGCCAACCAATCAACAACAAGACCATGCATTTCAATGTATAGCAGTTAGCTCTTAGCCTAGCATGGCTGAGGTGTTTTGGTGTTTCTGGTTACCTGTGCGAGGTGAGCACCACGGAGCGTCCCTCCTTGATGACGCTGTGGATGCAGTTCCATAAGGCCCTGCGTGCTTTGGGGTCCATCCCAGTAGTGGGCTCGTCCTGTCACAAAGAGCACAGCCAGGTTAAGGTTGGCCCACAGGTTGAGCAGGAAACACACAGAGAAGACCAGCAGCAGGGGGGAGCAAGGCATTATGGCTCTTCTAGTGTTGCATTATGCTATTAGAAACTTGCTTTCTCTCTGGCTTTGTTTGTCTTTTCTCTTTCGCTCTCACCATGTCTCTTGGTCTGTCTCTTGCATTGTCTCACCACTCAGTTTCTGTCTCTCTCTCCCTTTATCCCCTCACAGCTGATGTGGTCAGCCCCTCTCTCCAGCCCAATAGGAGCAAAACATAAGCCTATGATTTTCCAGGAACCATTTGAGAACACTGGTGTGCCAGTGGGAGAGTTTTAATCTAACCCTCATTACACAACCATCGCTGCTGCAATCCCCACCGGGAGAACAATGAAACACCAGTTATCTGATTTAGAGGAGGTTCCTTTGTTGATATGTCACATCAAGGTCACCTCCAAGCTGATGCAACCAGTCTGATCCCCTTGTGTTGGTGGTTACAGTTTATGTAGGTCTGTGTGTGTGTTGGGACATAGTACGTACCAGGAACACGACGGGTGGTCCTCCTATTAGGGCCATGGCCGTGGAGAGTTTCCTCATGTTTCCTCCGCTGTAGCTTCCTGCTGCCTTGTCCACATACTTCACTAGGCCCAGCTTACGGATGCCCCATTCAGCAACCTCACACACTTCCTTCTCGGGCACTCCACGCAGGACGGCGTAGAACTCCAGGTGCTCTCTGCCTGTCAGCAGTTCGTTGATGGCGTCAAACTGGGGACAGTAGCCCATGTTCTGGTGCACTTCGTCTATCTCCCGCAGTATACTACCAAAGCAAAAAAAGTAAGTATCACATTTAGACTACTGAAGCTCTCTACTGTAATACCTAGTATGAGCTCTCTGGCACAAAATGGCTGACTTACCTTTTTCCAGCCAGGAAAGCTTCTCCACTGGTGACCATGGAGTCTCCTGTCAGCATTTTGAATGTGGTGGTCTTTCCAGCTCCGTTCACACCCAGGAGGCCAAAGCACTGAGAGAAAGAGAAAGGAAACAGAGGAAATATACCAAAGGAGATTGAAAGAGATTGCATGTCATTGCATTGTGTATTTACTTGTTTTAAATAATCTAATCTTACCTCTCCAGGAGGGATGCCCACACACAGGCGGTCTACAACTGGCTTTTGCTTCCTCTTGTAGACCTTGGTGAGCTGTCGGAGCTCCAGGATGTCTCCGTGTCCCAGTCCGTTGACGATCCTCTGCCTCTCTCTGGCCACGTCCTCGTCCTCCTCGCCCACCGGAGGGAGCTTGGTGTGCAGGTTTATGGGCTTGATGCAGAAGCGGTACTGGAAAAGGACGGTGATGATGAAGAAGACCACTCCTTCCACGGCCATGGCAAACAGGTTCTTGCCCACCATGTCCCATTCCAGAGGGGATCGGAAGCGGTTCTCCCCTGTGAACAGCAGGAGGAGTGGGTTTAGAGAAATGTTCAAGAGACACCTCTGCGCTGAATTACATGGAAAAATGGCTCATGGGGAAATGCAGTTCTTACCAAATCTCTCCAGAGCGTCGGCCATGGCCTGGTTCTTCACCATGTCGATGAGACCTCGGCCAAGACAGAAGTGAGGGAAGATCAGCAAAACGTTCTTCAAGATGTTGTTGATACCCCCAATTTCCTGAAGAGGAGGAATATTTAACCCTTAATGTCACCAGATTAGTGGAACATTAACAAAAGATTGTGTTAATTCTCTCTGTTGTCTAAAAAGAAAAAATGAAATGGCTTCCTTAGGCAAGGATGAGCACACCACATTATGCAGCCAATGTGTGGTGTCCCTTACGTTGTCTCCGAAGAGTTCCATGACGAAGGTGGAGATGCTGCCGTTGATGCCGATGAGGATGTTGACGGAGGTCAGCACCACGTAGGCCGTGCTGGGGATCTTAAAGAAGAAGGATGCCGGGTACATCAGGGGAGTGATAGACCAGCCATAGAGGAGCAGAAGCAGGGCCAGCACTGGCAGGTTGGTGGACGACACATAGGCCTTTTGTTGGAAGCAGATGAAGATGATGATGACGAGCGTTGCCGGGACGATGTAGTTACACTGCAAGACAAACGAGATGACAAGGTTAGCAATCAATCAAACTAATTCTGTTCATGTAGCGCTTTACACTAGTAGAAAACAGCTGCTAAATGCTCAGAAGAAATACTCAAAATGGCGGTTAGGAGTTCTCACCATATCCCAGATGAAGTTGGCAGTCCAGTAAAGCAGGGGCTGCACACCGCTGATGAACTGCATGTGCTTGGCCTTGCTCACTCTCTCCTGGATGAGGAAGACTACGAAGCTGGCTGGGACGAAGGACATGGCAAAGATCACGCAGATGGACACCAGGACGTCCACTGAGGTGGTCATCCTACAGAGAGGGGGTAGTTGGATGTTAAGGAGAGTACACTGTGCTTGGTACACTTTACAAACTCTACATTCTACTAGGTCAATTACTTTAATGATTTCATTGTTCCAAGATGTCTGTGGCGTGGGTACTTACAGTGCCACCTGGGACAGCTGCTCCTTGGTGAGGTTGAGCGGGTGGTTGAAGGCGCGGATGCCAAACTTGCTGGGGTCCTTGCCAGGGGGCAGGTTGGAGCGCAGGATGCCGTTGTTCATCACGTTGAGGAAGGCTCCCATGCTGTGCCATCCCTTGTTGTTGAACCAAATCTTGACATTGTTCTTGGTGTCCAGACCATTGATGAAGCTAGACAAGCTCTCCAGGAATCGGTCTGCGGCTGCACCCTGAAGATATATAATAACAATGGTTTAGATTGGTGAAAGTGATGTTGTGTTCAGTGGCAGAAACTGAGTTATAGTGAATGTGGAAATGAATGAATGGAAGTCTCACCTTCTCCAATTCAAAAATCTTCCTCACTCGAGCAATGGCGTCGTCAATTTCGTCAGCTGCGGGGAGGACGTTGGTGCTCCTGGCACCCAATGAGAAGCCACCGTACCTAAATTCATTTACCCAGATTTTGTTCTTCAAACTGTGATAAGAAAAAAAGAAGCATAATTATTTAATGGCAATTTGGGCTAGACAGGTATACAAAAACAATTGTATAACTCAATCATTGTACATACTATATCATACCACTGTTATAAAAGACATGCAATATATATATGAAGGTGATACCTTTTCCCAATGATCTCTGCATAGGTCTTCACCAGATAGTCAGAGATGTTTCTGTTGGTCAGATTTTGCAGGGTGTCTGTCTCACTGATCTTCATCTGAGGGGGTGGCAGTCCTCCGGCTCCAGCAGGACACTCAGGGAGCATTTTCTTGCGGCCGTCACAGCTGCAGGCGCATGCGGGGGACGGCTCCTCCATGGTCCAGTTACCTGTGCGGAAGAGTTCCAGAAGGGTCTCTGGGACCTCCGGTATGGACCAGTCTTCGTCACCCATCGTACAGGGAGTGTCACTGAGAGAGGAGGGAGAGAGAGAGATTGAGAGTCATTATCTCCTAAAGAACATTGAAAATATGTGCCTATCTGTCATATTTATTTCCTCAAAGACAGGAGAAATTGTACAAATGGAAATAACCATTTTGTTAGACCCTGGCATATTGAGACTCACGGTATGGGCTGTCCTTCCATGCAGCGCGTTCCAAACCCAGGTCCTTCGGTGAGGGCACTCAATAACCGTTGTGTGCTAGCGTCTTCAGGGGCGTCATCGCTGATGAAAAGGGACTGTTCTTCGTACATCCATGGCTGCAGCTCCAGACTGGGGTACTTTCCGAAAGGTGGGACGATGAGACTGAAGACCAGGGCAATGCACACAAACACAGCAGGGAGTACAATCTGAGCAAAGAAACCTTTTCTGGAGCGTTGAGCGTACAGAAACCTCTTCCAAATCAAGGCCACAAACTGCTGCCTCTTCAGACTCCATCCCGTCACCTTGTAGGAGCCTTTACCGTCCGATCCGCTCAAGAAGTCTGTCTCTCTGGATTCTGGGTCTGCGTCCGAGTCGTTATGTTCATTGTTGTCGTCATCAATCTGGGGTCTAAGGCAGCTCTGGTGGTCTCCACCGAAGGCATTTCCTCCACCAAAGGCATGATTTCTACGACGTCTGCGCAGGGGGAGTGTACCGTCTAGGCAAAAACACATACAAAATAACAACAATTAACAGATGCTGACATGTTCGAGAACCATTCAAGACTTAATAATCCGAGTCATACCCACAGGCGATTTCTAAAGGGTTCTTACCTGAGGGAACTTCAGTGTCAACTCCGTTGTCCTCTGCCACTTTCAGGAAAATCTATGAGGAGATAGAAAAGACAGAAATCAAACACTATTCCCCAATGCAATGTAAAGCACTTTGAGCATCTAGAAACGAGATATCCATCCCATTATCCATTTAATAATCTATTGTAGTTGTACCTCTTCCAGGGTGGTGTCGGAGACGCCATAGCTGGATATGCCCAGGTCAGGGAGGTGATTGTCCATGTCCTTGAAGAGCTCCACGAAGGCTCCGTCCTTGGCGGCGCCATAGGGTAGGACGTAGATGAGCTCGTGGCCAAGGTTTTCCACCATGCGGGCAGCCGGGACATGCTTGAAGATCAGGCTGGAGATCAGGGAGACGTCGGGGGGCACGAAGGCACTTTCACAGATGGAAGCTGCCTGAGCAGTTTCTATGGTAGCTACTTCGCTCTCGTGTTCGCTGCCAAGGCCTGCGTCAGAGCTGCTCTCAGAGGGACAATCCTCCTCCTTCTTAGGTAAGGAGACGGTACTGGAGGAGTTGCGGCAGGAGCTGAGGAAAGGTTCTGGGCCCTTCTTGACCAGGGTGAGGTAGTAGCCTGTACCCAGCTGGTTCTTCAGGAAGAGGGAGGAGCCCACGCAGCACAGCTTGCCGTGGGAGATGATGGCAATGCGGTCGCCCAAGATGTCCGCCTCGTCCATGTGGTGGGTGGAGAGGATGATGGTACGACCTGGAGAGGGGAAGGGAAAACAGTGAGTTATCACACAGGACTCCCCCCAGTAGTTTGTTATGCATTGCTGCTAAAAAGAGGTAAGGAGTTAGTGGTTACCTAGACGATATTGGAGCAAGAGGTCCCAGATGCCCCTGCGGGCGTAGGGGTCGACCCCTGCAGTGGGCTCGTCCAGAATCACAACCTTTGACCCCCCGACAAAGGCCAGAGCCACAGAGAGCTTCCTCTGCATCCCTCCGGACAGTGTGCTGGTCCTGGAAGTGCGTTTGTGCGGCAGGCCAGTATCTATCAGGATCTGTTCGATCTCAGACTTCACCTGTTCCTCAGATAGACCCTTCAGGCGAGCATAGAACCAGATGTGCTCCTCAACGGTCAGCCTGGTCAAACCCAAAAACAAACACGTTAGACTTCATATAACAACTGCTCATAACAAACCAATGTAACTATTGACATAAATATGGTCATTATAATTAACTTTCTGTTAAAACTGGTTGCTAATATGATGGACTGGGAACACTTACATGCTGAAGAGAACGTTGTGCTGTGGACAAACGCCCAGACTCTGTCGAATAGCACTCAGCTCCGATCGGATGTCTTTTCCCATGATGTAAGCAGTGCCAGAGGTAGGTGGAAACAGTCCCGTTAGAATCGACCTGACAAATACAAAGATGTCAATACTAGATGAACTCCTTTTAAAATGTATAAATGTAACTTTCAACTAAATTTGTATGGGCTATTGTTCACAGATGGCACCAGTTGTATGTCATTGCACTTACATAGTGGTGGTTTTCCCTGCTCCGTTGTGGCCCAAGAAAGAGGTGATCTGTCCTTCGTAGAAGCCCAGAGTCAGCCCATCCACAGCCAGCTTCTTCCCGTGCCGGTACACCTTGACTAGGTTCTCTATGAAGACACCAGTTTTCAGGTGGGCTGGCTCTTCCTCTATACAGACAGCTGAAGACACAACACAACATAATGTAATTCAAATGGGGTACAATGACCATCACATTTTCTTTTGCTTGAATAAACACACAACTGCTCAAATGAATTCGCCCACCATGTGGATAATCAGTTGTTCTGCATCGGAGTTAAATCAGGGTCTTACCTTCACAGCTCCTTCTCTTGTTCTGACTGAAGTCAGTCTTCCTGTTGTCCCCTTCTCCAAACCAGTAGGACTTGGAGAAGAGGAAGTACCAGGGCCTGGGAATACCATACTGACCTGAAGGAGAACACAAAAAACACATACATTCAGACAATGCAAATAACTAAACAATACAATACAATGCAAGTGGCTTCAACATAAGCCTAACAAAATGGTACCCAAACAGATCCATTACAGTGGAATAGTTCAGCTCATGGACACCTACCAGGGAAGACAGACTCGATGTACCAGGTCATCACCATGTAGAGGAAGGAGTCGAAGTACATCATGATGATGGCGGTGGTCAGGCTGAAGTCGTCCTCCTCCATGGGGCTATTGAACAGGTTGTTCCACTGGATGCCAATGCCCTGCTCTTCGAACAGGGCAAAGTACTCACAGCCAAAGCCAAAGGCCACTGGGGACAGCAGGCTCTGTAGAGAAGGAGAGATGTTAATACACTACATGACCAAAAGTATGTGGACACCTGCTTGTCAAATATCTCATTCCACAATCATGGGCATTAATATGGAGTTGGCCCCTCCTTTGCTGCTATAACAGCCTTCACTCTTCTGGGAAGGCCTTCCACTAGATGTCGGAACATTGCTGCGGGGACTTGCTTCCATTCAGCCAGAAAAGCATTAGTGAGGTCGGGCTCTGATGTTGGGTGATTAGGCCTGGTTCACAGTCGTCGTTCCAATTCATCCCAAAGGCGTTCGATGGGGTTGAGGTCAGGGCTCTGTGCAGGCCAGTCAAGTTCTTCCACACCGATCTCAACAAACCATTTCTGTATGGACCTCGCTTTGTGCACAGGGGCATTGTCATAGTGAAACAAGAAAGGGCCTTCCCCAAACTGTTGCCACAAAGGTGGAAGCACAGAATCATCTAGAATATCATTGTATGCTGAAGCATTAAGATTTTTGTTCACTGGAACTAAGGGGCCTAGCCCGAATCATGAAAAATAGCCCCAGACCATTATTCCTCATCCACCAAACTTTACAGTTGGCACTGTACATTGGGGCAGGTAGCGTTCTCATGGCATCTACCAAACCCAGATTCGCCCATCGGATTGCCAGATGGTGAAGCGTGATTCATTACTCCAGAGAACACGTTTTCACCGCTCCAGTGTCCAGTGGCGGCAAGCTTTACACCACTTGGCATTGCACATGGTGATCTTAGGCTTGTGTGCGCCTGCTCGGCCATGGAAACCCATTTCATGAAGCTCTCGATGAACTGTTCTCGTGCTGACGTTGCTTCCAGAGGCAGTTTGGAACTCGTGGTGAATGTTGCGACAGAGTACAGATGATTTTCACAGTCCCATTCTGTGAGCTTGTATGGCCTAACATTTCGCGGTTGAGCCATTGATGCTCTTAGACATTTCCACTTCACAATAACAGCACTTACAGTTGACCGGGCAGCTCAAGCAGGGCAGAAATGTGACAAACTGTGCCACATTGAAAGTGACTGAGCTCTTCAGTAAGGCCATTCTACTGCCAATGTTTGTCTATGGAGATTGCATGGCTGTGTGCTCGAATTTTATACACCTGTCAGCAACGGGAGTGGCTGAAATAGCCGAATCTACTCATTTGAAGGGGTGTCCACATACTTTTGTACATATAGTGTATCATATACAACAACAATGCCAATAAGATGATGAGCCTGAGGAGGTAACCAGCAGCAGAAAAAACAATGATGTGACAAAAGAGTTACATTACAAACACATTTCAAAGAAAAAGCTGCCCTGTTTGTAGTGGCACTACACTTAATAACTTAATGAAAGTGGCTCCTCTTATAAAATGTCACATGTGGACAACCAACATCATCTCAAAATGTCTAGTACATATAAAAGCATGACTCACAGCGACTATTTTGGCCCCAAAGCCCACATAGTCCTGCCAGGCCACACAGAGGACGTAGGGCAGGTAGAGGGTGAAGTAGATGATGCCCCCGCATGCCGCCGCCAAGTTGGCACGGGCAAACATTGTGCTGATGAGGAAGCACTGCATGATGGTTACCACGGCGAAGGAACCCAGGAACAGGAAGATGACGCCGGGGTCACTGTAGGGCAGCAGGTTCCCCATCTGATTAGAGGAGAGAGAGGGAGGATTCTCATTGGTAAATAGAGAGGAAGTCAATTAACATCAGAAAACCCCAAAAAACACTCTCACATCAACATAAAATATTAAGACAAGTTATTGTCTCGATACCAATATCACTGAAATACTGATATCACTGAAATACCAATATCACTGAAATACCAATATCACTGAAATACTGATATCACTGAAATATTGTGATGCGAAAAAGGATCATTGCCATCCTAAATCATGGGATACAGTGCAATACCTTGAGCAGCACAACCAGCAGGCCAGCAGAAATTAGCAGGGGGATGAGGCTGCTGATGAACCAGCTGAACCACAGGATGCCGTTGTCCAATCCCATGATCCTCATGGTCTCCTTGAGCCTTGCCTCCTTCTCGTACACCACGCTCTTGATGATGATGGCCACAGAGTACATCCAGGCCAGGGTCATGAAGAGGGGCATGGAGCGACTCATCACCCGCAGGAAGCTGGAGGACAGAGGTCATAGGTCAAAGGAGGAAATGGAAGCCATTTTAAAGCCTTGCAGTTAGCCACTCAACACAGATCCCAGGTGAATAAGGTCAAATCCTGCTCGGTGTGACTCACATGTCATCCACGTAGCAGGGGTAGGGCATCTGTTGGATGTAGACTCCCGTCTTCTCCTTGACGCCAGTTACTGCTGTGATGATGCTATGCTCGATGATGTCCTGGAGGTAAGAGAAGCCACCCCAGATGTAGCGCAGGTCCTCAAATGGGTCAGCACGAGGACCAGGGTCCCAATATCTGTTAAGAGAGAAAAAAAGCAACGCATAAACCCCCCTTCCTGTAAACCTCTTACAAATTCATTCCCTCCCAAGGAGCAAGGTTCACAACAAATTCAAATTTGACCAAAAAGCTGAAAGTGATCCCCTTTCACAAAAAAATAAAGTGAGTGTTCAAAATGACCCCAATGACACAGGCATAAAACACTGTCCAATACATCTAGTAGATAGATTGGGGCGCTTTGAATCAACATACCCGTCTTTGATCTTGTTGGTGCGCTCCACGTTATCGATGTCCATGCGGATCTTGTAGTTGACGTTGGCCGGCAGTTCAGAGCTGTTGGCCTCAATATCTGGAAACACAATCCCCGCCCAGAACTTCCTATCGTCCAGGAGCGCCATGGATTTGTTGACCATCCTTTCCTCATTGGCCACGGGCTCCATCTTATCCAGGTTTACACACTGTAAACAAACAAAACGCATTTGTTAAAGGCCTATCCTCATCTGGTCTTGGCCAGGACTAGCAGATCTATTCACATGCTGGAAGTGGGGGTGGGGAGGCTTTAAATGGAATGTTCATCAGGTTCCTGGCTAACTTGGTCCAGCTGTGTTTTTCTTTGCCATTTCCCATTATACAGTGGAAGAGGTTGGGGCAAAGTAAAATGGCTGCAATTGACTACTGTTTCCACAAAGAGAGGGCAATGACTGGAATGAAAACTCTCAGGCCCAAAGCACCTTGATGTGTTTCACTTGTTGTTTTAACGCCCGCAATTATGTAATTGGTATGTATTGCAGAAGGACTTCACCAGAAAGAGAACAAAATTTAACTGAGGCTAAGAAAGGGGCCAAGTGACTGTGTGCGTGAGCGACACAAAGAGAGACAATGAAAGAGAGCGAGACCTCCATGAAGCGGGATATGCTCATGATGGCCTGGTCCGTCTCGTTGAAGACTTCCCTCCAGGTGAAGGCGGTACCGTGGGGATGCGTGTCCTGCGAATGTTTGGTCAGGAAGTTGGAGATGTCCTCCACAGTCCACTCTGAGCCCGCCAGTTGGGAGGTGAAGAAGCTGCCAGTGCCATTGTTCTTCAATAGGGTCTGGGAGAGAGGAAGGAAGAGCAGGAGAGTGACTCTGAGTTGTATTTGTGGTACCGTCCCGCATCTCTCCACAAGATGCCAGTGTTGACCATCTGAAAGGGCTGCTTCCCATCATGTATTTTGTTGTATTGCTATTTGCTGTGTTACTGTGTCATGTCCTGGGTGTTGTCTCTGGGTTATTATTACAGATGCCATTCTATAAGCCAAAAGCATTTCAAAACTGAAAAGAAAATATTGTATAAGGTATTCTACAATGGTGCTCTACAAGGCTAACATAAGTGATGTTGGCTGTAGTAGAGACAACAGATTAGTCAGACATACCCTTACTAGGTCCATGTGTTCACTGCTCTCCATGAAGGTCCAGACCTTGGGCTTAATTTCCTCCCACATGCCCCCCAGCTCTCTGAGGACCCCCAGCTCCTGGAATGTTCTGTTCACCTGAAGGAGAGGGCAAGATTGGGACTGTTGGTGTTCTGCTAAAACTACTACTGGGACCAGCGATGTACTGTAACTAAGAGGTATAGTATAACTGATACACACCTCGTGGATGATCTTCTGTGTAGCTGGGGTGTCGGGGGTGTACAGGATCTTGCCCATGAGCAGAGGCTTCAGGGCCTGCCAGATCATCCTGGACACGGGGCTGGACTCCATGTTCCTCATCATAGCGTTACAGTATGGAGCTGGAGGGGGGTCACAGAAGGAACAATGACGTCAGGTCCAGACAAGAATGTCACAACTAGCAAAGAAATTGGTTCCCCGCTAAAAAAATGTTTGAATACCACTGAAATACATTAACATAAAGGAGAAGTTGCTTACTGGATGTGTTGTCGTAGGCAGAGACGGGCTCCTCTCCGTTGGTTGTGTTGTGGTTGCCGAACAGAGCCTTGTAGTTGTTGTCCTCGTACCAGTTGAGGGACTTGATCTTTAGTCCGCCACCCTCGGGATGGCCACAGACGATGCGCGACACAGCCTGGTACATGTGGCTGGGGGAGGATGTGGCGTTCTCCGTGAGGAAGATGATCTCGTTACGCAGGTCTCTCCAACTCTTCATGCTGGCCAGCTATTTGGGACACAAATGAGTGTGATGTTAGCAAATGGGGTCAGGGGGTCATCTTTTAGGATGCAAATGGGAATGTGACCTGGACTTGGAGCAATTCATTGTGATTCAAGACCAGCTTGTTGACATGGTGAGATGGATACATATAAGGCAACTTGTAAATGTGTTGTAATGACTGTGTGTTAGTCTTCGCCTTATACCTAGTACCTCAGCACAGCCATCCTAAAACCACAGTTTTGTGTGTTAATGCCTTATTGTTCGTTATTATTATAATTTATTTTTAACGCTATTATGGTATTTTACTACCTTGGTTTTTTATTTATTTCGCCTTTATTTAACCAGGTAGGCAAGTTGAGAACAAGTTCTCATTTACAATTGCGACCTGGCCAAGATAAAGCAAAGCAGTTCGACACATACAACAACACAGGAAAACAAACATACAATCAATAATACAGTAGAAACAAGTCTAAATACGATGTGAGCAAATGAGGTGAGATAAGGGAGGTAAAGGCAAAAAAAAGGCCATGGTGGCAAAGTAAATACAATATAGCAAGTAAAACACTGGAATGGTAGATTTGCAGTGGAAGAATGTGCAAAGTAGAAATAAAAATAATGGGGTTGGTAATAATGGTTCCTTGGCTGACCAGCACATTTTTACAACAACCTGATTTTGCTACCTTGCATTTCTGGTCAAAAATGTATCTTCATACCGAATTATAAAAAGGTGAGACTCAGAGTAGACTAGGAGCAGACAAGGAGCAGCCTCTGAGCATTAAAAACACAACAACAGACCTCACAAGAAGCCTGTAAAGCGTGTGTGCTAACTGTCCTAATGCCTTGTAATGCACAACGCCTTGTAACAACATTCACACAATACAGTGCTAACTAATGTATCCTGTTATGTCTACACAGAAAAGCTAGACCTTTTGTGGCAGAATTGCCATTCTATGTTTGACCTCTTCTCTCTCACTATCTATTTCTATCCTTCTTTTTCTTCGCCCTCCAACGCTGGTTTCCTCACCCAGCATAGGAAAACAAAGAAAGTTAGGAGTGAGAAGAAAATAAGTGCCAAAGGGAAAAGGTTACTCTCGGTCATTCATCACTGGGGAGGAGGAGGAGACGTGGTCCCGACTGTTGACTCTCCCAGAGCCTATTTGACAATGTGGTTACATACATGCCAGTCAGGCCCTCCCATCTCCTCTCCTTCCCTCCTCTCCATATAGACGGACCTGACTCAGCCCAGCCACGACAGCAAGAAGGCAGTCACATGGTTCCAATCAAGCCCAGGTGGCGCACCTGGAACAGAGTGTGTGTGTGTGTGTGTGTGTGTGAGAGAGAGAGACATGGGGGAAACAGCTGTACACACTGAACTCTCACACAATAAGTCATAACCACACAACAGGAGCTCTGGACCCCTGAGTTGTTTCTAGGGCGTTGGTTGGGGTCGAGTGGCCATACCACTACATAACTTCAAGGTAATGTGCCAAACCAAGTAATATTTAGTGACTTAGAGTTTCTTGACATCTTCAGATACATTGTTGGGGTTAGAGGGCAACAACAAACAACAAAGTGTGTCTATGAAGCGCTGGGGTTGTTTTAGTAACTCCTTCATAAACACTACATAGAAGTTCTACATAGCTCAAATCTAATTTTATTGGTCACGTACACATATTTTGCAGATGTTATCACGGGTGTAGCGAAATGTTTATTACATGGGTATGCAGCTGCAACATACCATGTGTTTGCGGACATAAGAATCTATGTATACTTATAGGGGGTTATCCTTATTGTTGTAAGCAGAGTAATCAACAGAGCACTGACTGGTTGAGAAAACACAGACACAACACTTGGGTAGTCAGGCCCGCCATCGACCAGTCTTATAGCCTCCTGTTTGTTGTCATAGGGGCATGCATTCACCTCGTCAGCTAAAGTTAACTTTCCTTTGCGTAAATGCTGACTTGCCCGCTAACTTGTTTAGAAACCCTTCTCTCTTTGTTCAGCTGTTCCCAGTTATCTATCTCCTGAGGAAATCTAGGCTCAGAGACACTTGATACCAATACAGTTACTGCCAAGTTACTTATAAGGCCGTTTTCTATTGCTGTGGAGGACAGTATAACTGACAAAGCAAGAAAATAGCAAGAACACAACGAGAAGAGATATTCGCAATATAAGAGATATCCTCAACATATGTGTCAGGCCTACAGTACTTGACTTCATTGAAAGAGGTGAATGCCTCCATCCTCTTCTGTTCTCATATCTTTCACAGGAGGAAACTGTGATTATCATCACATTAGAACATTGGCCAACAGTTGTCCTCGACATTAAGCTGTTGCTCAAACGTCTAGGGACCAACTGCCTCTCCAATTGACTTTCTAGCTACATGTATTAGCAATCCAAACAAATTGGGTCAGGTTATCAGGCAACAAACAAAATACTGCAGGGAGTTGAGGGGGACAGCACAATGCCACGTGCTGTTTTTAAGCCAACCTCTCCTCCTGTATGCTGTGAAACTTCAAATAAGACTAGATGAAAGGTTGGGGTGGGGTGAGAAATATGTGGTGGCCATTTTGTAATGATGGGGAGAAAAAAACTGCTGTACACTGAGTGTACAAAACTTTAGGAACACCTTCCTAATTTTGAGTTGCACCCCATTCTTGATACACACAGGAAACTGAGTGAAAAACCCAGCAGCATTGCAGTTCTTGACACAAACCGGTACATCTGGCAACTAATACCATACTCCATTCGAAGGCACTTAAAAGGTGTGTCTTGCCCATTCGCCCTCTGAGCGGCACACATACAAAATCCATATCTCAATTGTCTCAAGGCTTAAAAATCCTTCTCCAACCTGTCTCCTCCCCTTCATCTATACTGATTGAAGCGGATTTAACAAGTGACATCAATAAGGAATCATAGCTTAGAAAGCAGGTGTTCCTAATGTTTTGTTCGCTCAGTGTACATCTAAGGGCCTTTTCTGTCTGTGGTCCAGCCAACAGCAAACTGTTGATCTTAGGCAGGAGTGTTCGTTAAGACAGTGATAAAAAGAAACATGGTTATAAACAAGAAATGTACTGGCCAATCATAATGGGGGAGGGGGGACAACAGAAAACCTTATAGTTTTCATCATGTAATAAACTGCAGTGATGACAGTGATTGTCTACCTCCAAGGCCAGGGAGCCCAGGCTCTCCAGGAGTTTGTCTGTAGCCTTGGCCACCTGCTGGACGGCTTCAGGGTCAGTCCTCACATCTTTCTGTGGAGGGAAGAAGTGTCAATTCACACACACATAGAAAAGAAGAACAGTGACTGTTGTTTTCAACTTTGAATTATTACAGTAAATACAGACTGAAAACTCTTGTTTTTCTTAAAACTGCATTGTTGGTTAAGGACTTGTAAGTAAGCATTTCACAGTAAGGTCTACCTACACCTGTTGTATTCGGCGCATGTGACAAATAAAATTTGATATCTATACAATAATATTAAACGGGTGAAAGTAACAACAATAACATAAGAGTAAACTTTTTTTAATCAATAATGTCCTGCAGTTTTAAAGCATTTTTAATTTGCAATGAGCAGAAATATTACATTTAAAAATATATATATATTTTTTAACCTTTATTTATTAGTGACCCATTCAGTTAGGGATTGGTGACCCATTAGTTAGACTTTGGTTTGTTTTGACTGTGGGTGTTCCTGCCTGTCACTACGATTCGGTCAGTGGGGTAGCCAGTCTCTGAATTGACATTTTAGGAGGCTGGCAGCGAGGTCAGTGCAGTCTTTCATGATACCGGGGTAAGGACAGGGTCTGAAGTGCCTCAGTATAACTGGAGTATCCTCCTAAGATGGTGCGGCACGCTCTTTTCTGAATAATCTCCAGGTCATCAGGATAAGCCTGGGTCAGTGAGCTGTGCCAAGTAGAAGCAGCATACTCCAGGGTGTGGCATGTGTAGCCAGTGTAAATGCTCACCAGGTCATCCTGTGGCACATGGAACCTTTTAAAGAGGTTGGAGGATACAACATTTTCTGTTGCTCTTGGTTACCATAGTAACAACCTGCTCACCCCATTGTAAGTCCTTCTGTAACTTTACCTCTAAAATCTTCACACCATCACACATTTTGAAATCCTGACCCTCGATCCGGAGAGAGCATGGGACAGGTGGATTTCTTGTGAAGGTCACCGTGCACTTGGCAGGGTTCAGTAACATTTTGCTTGCATGAACCCACGTGTCCACGTTGTTCAGGGCTGTTGTGGTGTGCTGATGTTTCCTATTGTCCACGTGTTGACCAGATATATTGTCAACATATTTCCACCTGCTGTCGACATCCAGGGCTGCACTGTCTATGACCGGAAGGAAGATGAGAGGACCCAGAGGAGATCCCGTTGGCTCCTACCAGTCTGAGAGGCTGTCTTGGAAGTGTACCTGTTGTTTGCGGATGGGCATAAAACTGCAGAGCCATGCTGTGAGGGCAGGTCTGACACCCAGTTGGATTAGGCGTTCAATGGGGATGGTGTGGTCGATTTTGTCAAAGGCCTTGGAGAAGTCAGTTGTGATTAGGGCTGTTTCTTCGACCGTATTACCGCCACACTAGCTGTCACGTGGTGACTGCAGTCAAATTCCAGATGATCATTTAGTCACGGTAACTAGGCTTCTCCAAAACTGGGCTCTGATGCTGCTGATGGTCATTAGTAGCCTACCAAACTTGCAAACTGCCAGTCGCTAATGGCCTGGTACTCAGTGATCTATTGTCCCGCGAATCACTCTGACATCAATGTAAATGCAATCGAAAATCACATCAAACACTTCATGAGGGCCTATGAGCTCATGTTGCGCAACATTTCTATAGGCTATGAAATTGCTTGAGAAAACTGAGTTCTGATAGCCTTTATTAAAAAGAGGATCCCATCAGATTTCTATAGGCTAGGCCTACTATATTTATTTATCAGCTTTCCTAATATTAACCACATTGCTTTGCTTTACAACAGGAGTAGCCTACCTGGCAAGAAAGAAACCCCTTTTCCGAAAGGTGCATGATAATGATCCATTCTAAATCAAAACTAATTCCACACATATATTATTTAGTATATGTAAAGACAACATTAAATTAAGAATAGTCTGATGAGTGACAATATTATCCCTTGTGAACGATATATTAACAATTGTGAATGATGCCCAGCGTGTGCAGAAAGGTAAGAAACATACTTTTTTTGCGTCTTTAAAAAAAATCATAGTCATAGTAGATCTTTACGTTATATTAATGTTTGTATCACAATTGAAGTGGCCAAATAACTCCAAAAGGTTAGCCCACAGTCCGAGAACCCTGGGAACACGGTTAGAGCACGGTTAGAGCACATAACCTACAGAGCCTTTGTGAAACATGTGTTCTTAGGAGCCCAGTCATTGTGCAATCGTATGTGAAAACAGAGTCGACTGGCCACTGTTTAAAAGAGGATCCCAGCTTTCTTGTGCTGCTATGTTTACTGCTAAATTCTGAAGCACATGAATCTGCTTTAGAACCTGGCAGACATAGGAGGTGCCTGCAGTTTCAAGCTTGGGGAAGCAAATTGTCACCATAAAAATGCACTTTCATAATAAAGCATTCCATGCATCTTCACATTTGCAGATACTGTAGGCCTAAATAGTGAATATGCGCAGTTAGGATATTGCCAATCAGATAGGCTATACTGTTGTTCATTCGATTAGGCAGAGATTTTTGATAACTAAACGAAAGATTCGTCTTTTCATCGTCTTCTATTTACAACAATAACCATTTGCTTTCCAAACTATGTATTCCTGCGTTTGTATTTTGAAATATTTGCGATATGCCTGGCTTGACCTCTCTACCTTCCACAGAAGTCGCAACTCAACAATAATCTGCCCAAAATGTGCCTTTCCACAATTTAAAAGCTACATGATCTTCTGGCCAAATCATGCTTTAGTAGCCTATTTTGTATAATTGTATTTATTTCTGTAGAGACAGCAGTAGGCTAATTAGGCTATATAATTGTGTTAATTTAATTCAGTTTACTTTAGGAAAATCTTAGCTGCCTATGCTTGCATATTAAAAATGTATCCTCAAAACATTTAGTCTAACGTTTGTTTCACAACTAAAGTTACATAAATAACTCTAAATTAAGCATATAGGAGGACCGTTTGGGGAAAATATCCTTTCTATTTTATTCAGTTATGTTCAATTGTATACTTCATATTATAAAATTTAATTAAATAATGCCACGAGCAAATCTTGTCTGCTAAATTAACTAGTGTAGCCCACAGCCATACAGCATAGCCAGATCAAGGCCTAACATAAGAACAATTCAGAATATGCTACTCTGTTCTTCTGAAATAGACTACATTTTCATCATATATATTGTTTTAGACCTGTCTAAAATAAACAATGGATTTATTGTGATAATGTAGCCTATATTAAATATATGTATTAAACTTCTTATAATGTAGATGTTTCAAAGGTCTGCATCAGTGGCTTATCGGCTATGCGTGGAAGCAAGGAGATGCTAAACGTGTTTATGTTAATTAACAGTCAATTACTGGTTGCTGGTTTCAATACCCAAGCCGGCAAGGTGAAAAATCTGTCAATGTGCCCTTGAGCAAGGCACTTAACCCTAATTTGCTCCAGGGGCGCCAAACTACTATGGCTGGACCCTGTAAAACAACACATTTCACTACAACTTTCCAGAGTGAGACAATAAAAACAATGTTTCGATTTCAATTTAATAGCACCCTATATGCCCTAAGGTCTTGTTTAACATGTCTTGTTCCCTAAAGGCTACAAAAAGAAGAACCAAAAGAGGGACACAAACACCCTGTTTCTTGTATAAAACTATCATCAGAATAAGGAAACTGACCCTTGGTGGCATGTCAGAATGGGGACAGGGGTCAGAGAAGAACATGTTGTTCTTGACTCCTTAATGTTTATCATTGTGGGCAGTCAAACTGTACCTGACTGACAAGGTGATACAATCAGCAGCACTTTTATAGATAGAAATCACACTAACTTCTCTGTCTGGTTTCTAGGAACCTTGTTTTCCATCTATAAACGTTACAAAATATGCCGTTGACGTGCAATTTCTGCCTTTTTGAATTCAATTCATGATCTAATCTCTGGGCAAAATGACCATATTGCAAGGATGTTAATGATAGAATTCCCTGACACTGGTGCTAAGGTGTGGAATTGGAAGTGACCTTTATAAAACTATGATTCAGAGAGAAGTGATACTAATAAATGACTACCATTTTAAGATTGAGGGGCCAAAATCCTATCTTTGATGGCAGTTAGTTTTGAAACATTTCACCAGGCTACCAGAGGTATGTCGACAGGGACAAGCAACAACATGCCTCCATCTACACTTATCACTTTCTTTCTGATCTTCTGCTTTCCCCCCTACACTTTGTTTCTCGACACTGTGCATGTCAGTGATTAAGTCACCTGGGTTTGGTCTTTAATGGAGAAAAACAATAATGCGCCTAGTGCCCATTTGTTCTCACCCGTATGGGTTTGAGGAAGTCCAGGTTGTGGAGGAAGTGGCTTTCTGCCTGGTTGAGCCAGGAGCCTGGGGACACGCAGAGCATCTTCTGGACCAGACTGGACACCTTGCTGTCTGTGATGGTCACAAAGTCCTCTACTCTGGTGCCGTTGCTGCTGCACAAGTCCCTCAGGTGGACACCGAAGCCTTTGACCAGCACCTGGAGATGGAGAAAGGTCAGTGTGTAATGTAGCAATGACCCAGTATTTCTTCAGAGTGGAGAAGAACGTCTAGTATTGAACATTCTCCAGGTTACATTACTAGTCCAGAGGGGTATCCCTGCTTCATCACATTAATAGCTAGCATTTCATAACGAGTAGACATGGTGACAGCGGACACACTTGTTTAATGCCTCTTGACAATTCAAAACTCTGTGATTGTGCCGCTATTTACTATTTTACACATGGGGTTGCTATATATTACTTTTACCCATTTTAAAAGAGAATTACCGACATGTAAAAAAAATCCAGGAAAAAATTAATAAAATCCAATCTTACTTTATCAAAGGACAGTTCACGCTATAAATACCAGGCCTGGCTTTTTAGATGTTTCATGTTGTTCTATTATTTCTAATAGTTGTCGTATATTATCGCCAATGTAACATCCATGTAAAAAACCTCTGATCAGGATGAACAATACTGGTAAAACCTTTTAAATTCTGAGTGCTATGCATTTCGCTAGTACTGACTGACGAATAGACTGACGAGTTTCAGAAGAAAGTTCTTTGTTTCTGGCCATTTTGAGCCTGTAATCAAACCCACAAATGCTGATGCTCCAGATACTCAACTAATTTAAAGGCCAGTTTTATTGCTTCTTTAATAAGCACAATAGTTTTCAGCTGTGCTAACATAATTGAAAAAGGTTTTTTAATGATCAATTAGCCTTTAAAAATGATAAACTTGGATTAGCTAACACAATGTGCCATTGGAACACAGGACTGATGGTTGCTGATAATGGGCCTCTGTACGCCTATGTAGATATTCCATAAAAAATTCTCATCAAAAAGAGGTTTTTAGAAATGTATTAAAAATAAAAAACAGATACCTTATTTACATAAGTATTCAGACCCTTTGCTATGAGACTCGAAATTAGCTCAGGTGCATCCTGTTTCCATTTATCATCCTGGAGATGTTTCTACAACTTGATAGGAGTCCACCTGTGGTAAATTCAATTGATTGGACATGATTTGGAAAGGCACACACCTGTCTATATAAATAAGGTTCCAAAGTTGACAGTGCATGTCAGAGCAAAAACCAAGCCATGAGATCAAAGGAATTTTCTGTAGAGCTCCGAGACAGGATTGTGTTGAGGCACAGATCTGGGTACCAAAACATTTCTTCAGAATTGAACATCCCCATGAACACAGTGGCCTCCATCATTCTTAAATGGAAGAACCACCAAGACTCTTCCTAGAGCTGGACGCCTGGCCAAACAGAGCAATCGGGGGAGAAGGGAGGTGACCAAGAACCCGATGGTCACCCTGACAGAGCTCCAGAGTTCCTCTGTGGATATGGGAGAACCTTCCAGAAGGACAACCATCTCTGTAGCACTCCACCTATCACGCCTTTATGGTAGAGCGGCCAAATGGAAGCCACTTCTCAGTTAAAAGGCACATGACAGCCCGCTTGGAGTTTGCCAAAAGGACTCTCAGACCATGAGAAACAAGATTCTCCAAATATCCACTATTTCTAATGTGTCCATAATATTTGTGATTTCCTTAATTAAGGGCACAGTTTGTAGAGTGATTTCCTTTTGTGGATGAAAAACATATGGTCCAAATCAGGATGATCATAGGATGATTTAAATTACAGGCAACAAACGATCAAATCATTATGATGGGAGACACGTACCTCATTGGACCGTAAAGGAAATCACTCTACAAACTGTGCCCTGTACAAACTGCCCTTAATTAAGGAAATCACAAATATTATGGACACAAGTCAGTTAAGAACAAATTCTTATTTTCACTGACGGCCTAGTAAACTGCCTGTTCAGGGGCAGAACGCCAGATTTGTACCATGTCAGCTCGGGGATTTGAACTTGCGGCCTTCCGGTTACTAGTCCAACGCTCTAACCACTAGGCTACCCGGCCTAGGAACAGTGGGTAAACTGCCTGTTCAGGGGCAGAACGCCAGATTTGTACCATGTCAGCTCGGGGATTTGAACTTGCGGCCTTCCGGTTACTAGTCCAACGCTCTAACCACTAGGCTACCCTGCCGCCCCACACCTTTTGAGTTCTTTTGTCCATGACAGAAAATTATTTCACTACCCCATTCCTTTTTCCAAGCAACTTCATCTAAGGATATAGAGTGAGTTTCCTGTAAATAGTATATGTTATATTCCTTCTCTTTTAGCCACGTAAAGACTGATCTTTTTTTATAATCTGCTAAACCATTACAATTATAACTGGCTATACCCATCTATATACTATTCTCAGTCTAAATTGACCATAATTAGTGCCTATAAAGTTACTGCCATAAGAGGTATTATGACAGTCAAAATTAGAGATTTCAAATGTCTGATGTTTAGAATTCAAGAAACAGGTTCTAGCAATATTTGTTTTATTCCCTTGCCTGTTTGCCTGTACGCCAATGCCACAGATGTTAGAAAATGTAGTCAAGATATTATGTGTGTAGTAAATCTGAGTAGGTTGATGTGTGTGATAATGGATGTGATTTAGTGAGTGTGTATGATGTCTGGATAAGAGTAATACTATAATGTGTGATGTCCAAATAAATAATAACCCAGACAAGTTGTATGGTTGAGTGTCTATGTGTGTAACATGAAGTGAGTATCGCCTTAATATTCAGAATGATAATTGTGATCCCATAGTCGCATCATCACCATCATAGAATTTCCATAGCAATTGACGTTTCACATGATTATGAAAGAGACCTTGCATTGCTCTAGAGACGGCTTCACTACAGTACAAATGTATCCCGTACAATATGTTATTATTCCCCAACTTCCCTGTTCTGATATCTTCCCATTGCTTGTTGTTAACATATATAAACATGGGACCTGATCTGCTGAGGGGCTAAGAGGGAAATAATGGACAACATGGGACCTAATCTGCTGGGAGGCTATGAGGGAAATAACGGACAACATGGGACCTGATCTGCTCTGAGGCTAGGAGGGAAATAATGGGCCATGGGCATGTTGAAGAACTACTACACTGCTTTTCATGGTGTCCAGGATGTGGTGAACTGATCCTAGTAATATGCCTCATAATATTCCTCATGGGGTGGCAGGTAGCCAAAAGGATGCTGGTTCAAATCCCAGAGCCAAATAGGTGAAAAATCTGTTGAGCAAGGTACCTAGCCCTAATTGCTCCTGTAAATTGATCTGAATAAGAGCATCTGCTAAATGACTCAAATGTATGTGCCATAGAACTTTGGGAAGGTGGTATTTTTCCTCTTACCTTTTCCAAGTTCACGTCGGCCTCAATGATCTGGCGCACGGCGTGTTCGGAGAAGGAAGCGTTTCGCAGGAGGAAAGTGGACAGGGTCTCATTGTTGTGGAGGAAATCCTTGAGCTTGAATCCTGTGGGAAACAAACACAACAACTTGTTCAAACCAGCTCTCTCCTATACCCTGACATTACTAGATGTGTGTACGGAATTGTCTTATTTTAGTAGACTTATTTAGCAAATGTTGGTTGTTCCTTCTGACAAAGCATACTATTTTCCATAATCGTGGGTACTGCGTTAGCTTTCAACCTCATTAAATGTTGTCATGGAGCATGTGCTTGCTTGCTAGTTACTCAGGTGACCAACTCAAACACTTGGCGCAGGAGTTTAGGATTATTTGGATACGTTTTTTTGTTGTCTTTTAAAGTTCAAAAGAATGTTTGGAAATGAATAAAACATCCCAGAAAAGGTTGGGTCTATATCAGAGGTTGGAAAGAAGTGCCAGAATACACCATTTCCATCATTATGTTATCTAAAATAATCAACCGTTGACATAGACCTGTGGAGAAGGAAGTGACACACTTCACACCTTCAGCCACAGGGTAATTCCACGGTCACCGAATTACGCTGAGACTCCGGTTTTTCACTTTCAAATGTGTGCCAAACAAAAAACATTTTCAAAGCTTAACAAACCATACAACGCAACATATTCTGTGTAAATTGTTCAAAGTTGTCCTTGTGCATAGAGTTGTATGGTTTGTTAAACTTTTAAATCCATGGCTTGTGTTTGATATACATTTATACATTTTAGAGTCTCAGCGTTACTCCGTTACCATGGAATTGCCCCAAAGTAACGTTCCGCTAGCATATTCACACTGAAAAACACTGGATCATACACAAACTGTCTGCAAATTGTCTGCTAACTGCCCCTTCCCCCTCTCTCATTGGCTACTTCCCTCAACTCCTGGGCCCTTTCAAAGAACAAAAGCTGGAAGTGAGTCCAGTCACTAGTACTGGTAGCAGTGGGGGGTTAGGGGGACAAAAGGACAGTAGGTGGCAGATTCCTGGAACATTAGCTAGACGACCCGTTTGAAGACAGACGAGGTGAGGGGGTGGGGGTCAAATTGGGTCTCAGAAAATCTGGAGCCTTTGCAAAAGCTGACAGACTCCATTTTGTTTTACTGTCTAGAACCCCTGTAAATCATTAGAAACGATTGTCAAAAGGAGTTACAAATTAGCAACAAATTTTACGCCAATGAACCATGAACATGCGTTAGAATTTAGTGACAGACAATTTAATCAATATTTGTCCACTGGTTACAGTACATTAAGAATCCACCACGCCTCCCAAGGACACCTTTCAGCAAATCCACTTTGACAAATCCTTCAGTGTATTGACCGGCTTTGTGAATTCCTGTTTTGTCTCTGGAAGTAAGCCATTGGCTTGGTTTTTACATGACGGCCTGACAAAACATTGGTGGCCCTAGGTCTTATTCATGCTCCTTTTGTTAATTGTGAGACTAATCAATCTAGATATTTTCTACAGAATCAAGCTGTAAAATGTGTGCTCTGAGAACACCAAAAAGATCAGACTTCCTGAAATACACTGGATCCAAAGCAATTTCAAAAGTCAATGCAAGATTATGCAAACTCACAAAAGCATTGTTTTGAGAAATTGAGACCTAACTATCTACTCTTTTAGATAGATGGCTCCATTATAAATACCATTTACAGTGCCAAATTCAATCAACTAAGCCATGGGTCCACAGTGAACCCAAAAAGTAAGACGTCACTGCCAAAAATAAATGATATTCAGATCAAATGTAAAAAAACACGACATGGAAAAATATCTGATTCTTTTGTCCATGTGAAAGCTGTGGTAGTGAGGGCTTTGTGGAGAGCACAGTCCGGTCAAAGCTCTGTTCACAAACTCAATGACAACCAGTAGCATAAAAAGAGGGAAACACACAATACCTGGCAGAACCTTTCAAAGAGTCCACTTTGGTCATGCAAACACTTGCTGACATCAGATTTATTGTGGAATTTGCTTATTCAGCTTCAGATCTCTGTTAAAACTGTTCAACTATCTATCCTCCATTCTAACCACTTGACCCCAGTCGCACAAAGAAGCTGAAATGTTTACTGTACAAACTAACAACTAGATTCTAAGAACCCCCCTGGCCTCATCAGACAGGTTTTCAGAAAGGACTGATTAACGGATATCATCAACGTGGATTATCAGGAGTATCTTGATCAGACCCGTGGCTGTGCAAAAGTGCTTAATTGGCATATAGTCCATGCACTGTGAACTCAGGAGCCTGAACGTTATCAACAACCAATACTGAAGGGATGTTACATCATCACTGTTCATACTTCCACATAACATAGCAATAAACCAAGCCATGTTGGTATGAGTCACATTTAAAATATCCCCCAGCCCCATCAAACTACACTGGCTTGGTTTATCAATATCATGCTTAGACTAGTAAATAGGACGGACTGAAGCACAAACTGATTAGCAAAATCAAATAAATGAATGGGAGTGTTTTAAAACAGGTGGCCACCATCATGAAAGCCATGTCATAAGAGAAAGACCTAACATAACCGTTCATCTTTATTGCCACTCGCAAAGGCTCAAATCAGATATCACTGGATTACCTTCTTAAAGTCCTACTCCAGTCTACTTTTCAGCTCATATATCACATGATTTACTTAACAAAAGGCACATCTCAATAGGTGGTCCAGGTGTCCTCATGACATGGCACAACTAGGGGGGTGGGCATTTCCTCTTTTGGTCTCTTTTAGGAACACACCAGGCAGGTCCGAGATACTGTTGTGAAGAAGATTTCCCAAGCTTTAAACATCCCAAGGAGCACTGTGCAAGCGATAATATTGAAATGGAAGGAGTATCAGACCACTGCAAATCTACCAAGACCTGGCCGTCCCTCTAAACTTTCAGCTCATACAAGGAGAAGACTGATCAGAGATGCAGCCAAGAGGCCCATGATCACTCTGGATGAACTGCAGAGATCTACAGCTGAGGTGGGAGACTCTGTCCATAGGACAACAATCAATATTATCGCTTGCACAGTGCTCCTTGGGATGTTTAAAGCTTGGGAAATCTTTTTGTATCCAAATCCGGCTTTAAACTTCTTCACAACAGTATCTCGGACCTGCCTGGTGTGTTCCTTGTTCTTCATGATGCTCTCTGCGCTTTTAACGGACCTCTGAGACTATCACAGTGCAGGTGCATTTATACGGAGACTTGATTACACACAGGTGGATTGTATTTATCATCATTAGTCATTTAGGTCAACATTGGATCATTCAGAGATCCTCACTGAACTTCTGGAGAGAGTTTGCTGCACTGAAAGTAAAGGGTCTGAATAATTTTGCACGCCCAATTTTTCAGTTTTTGATTTGTTAAAAAAGTTTGAAATATCCAATAAATGTCGTTCCACTTCATGATTGTGTCCCACTTGTTGTTGATTCTTCACAAAAAAATACAGTTTTATATCTTTATGTTTGAAGCCTGAAATGTGGCAAAAGGTCGCAAAGTTCAAGGGGGCCGAATACTTTCGCAAGGCACTACATGGGATATTGTTTTTCAAAAGTAAAAGCTCAAAAATAGCTGGAGTATGTTTTTAACATCTGTTGTGCTCATTTGAGTGTTTTAGGAGTGCGGCACCTACACTTCGAGGCTTAACGTGTATATACCTAACTATCCAGGACTCAGCGTATACCTAACTATCCAGGACTCGGCATATACCTAATTACCCAGGACTCAGCGTATACCTAATTACCCAGGACTCAGCGTACACCTATTATACTTCTGCAGACATTTTCTACCATCAGCCAAAGTGGATACACAGGCATGGCAAATACCTAATTCATTACAGTGGTGCTGTATTTGCCTTGAAATGTAAATATTATCGGTATGTTGATATACTACTCCAATGAAAGGCTTATCCTTTTATAAAGTCCATTACCCAAGCTAATGTAATATAAGGTCACCTGACTAAGGTAGCACAGTCTTATTGTGTCTAATGCGAAACACACCATTAACCCAGCACACAGTAAGTATGGAAGTACGTAAAATCTGTCCTATCTTGAATGGCATATGAGAATACCTTCAAGCCATGCGGCAGGCAGCCTAGTGGTTCGAGCGTTGGGCCAGTACCGGAAGTTTGCTGGATCGAATCCCCGAGCTGACGAGGTAAAAATCTGCCCGAGCAAAGCAGTTGACCCAAAGTTCCCTGGGCGCCGAAGACGTGGATGTCGATTAAGGCAAGCCCCCCGCACCTCTCTGATTCAGAGGGGTTGGGTTAAATGCGGAAGACACATTTCAGTTGAATACATTCAGTTGGACAACTGACTAGGTATCCCCCTTTTGCCTTTTCCCAATGGCCTGCCACGACCTGTCAGTTGGGAGAGGCTCTGCCGGCTTTCATCCATCTACTGCCTCAAACCATCTCACATATCGCCACCACTGTCACTCTAAACACAGCATTGTCTAAGTGCTCATAAATAAAATGTCATTATAGAAGAAATCTGGGTGTGAAATTTAAGTGGTATAATATTAAATCAGTTTTACAATTATAACTATCCATCCACAGCCATTCACAGGCACAGGAGGAGAATCCAGAAGGCAGGTTGGAACAGGACAAAAGGGGATGGGGGAGTCCCGCTGTGAGTCAGCACAGCGTAAGGGAATTAGTATAAACCCTCTTTTTTCTGCCCAGACGTGGGCGTACAGTAACTCTCCGGGGCCCGCCCAACGGGGAGTAAAGTTCAGGGCAGACAGAGATGTACTATGTAGACCTGGAATGAGTCTTGATTCAGCTTCCGTGAAAATACTGTCTATTCTAGGCTTTGAGTTCATGAACATTCCGCTCAAATGAATAGGCCCCTGGTGTTTCTTGTGAATGTAGTAAATGTGTACAGTGAACAATGGTTTATATAGAGGTGACTCTTACCTTTGGTGTTGGCCTGTAGTGTCTTCAGGGCTTGGATGAGGCCTTTAAAGCCATCCAGATTCCGGTCATTCTGACTGTACAGCAGGATCTTCTTGGCATCGGAGAACAGACGAGAGATTCTGCAGACATCCACAGATTAACACAGAATAAAATTGAATCAGTTCAATTCAAGTTATAAACAGGATATTTACAGGAAACATTAAAGTGACCATTTTCTTTATTTGGAAACAATGATGTTATTAATCCAATGAAGCGGATGAATTATAAAATAAAGTGTATTCATGTTTTTAATTTTAAAAAACAAATCAGATACAGAGATGCAGCTTGGGGTGGGACTCACATGGACTCGTTGAAGTTGCCCACGACCCCGGGGGACTCTCCAGGAGTAGGGTTGCGGAAGCAGGGGTTGTTGGCGTTGCAGATGATGCCTTGGATCCAGGGCAGGGTGCCCGCCGAGGGCATGGCCTTGTTGGGGAAATGACCTGAGCGAGACACCGGGAGAGATACCATCAGTAACGTCACTGTATAGTCGTCATAAGACACAAATTGTGGTGCTTGAACTTCAATCATTTATACAGCACATTCAAAACCACATCTCTGGTTGTATAGCAAAACACTTTTTGGGGGACGTTTTTGACATATTTAGTCTATCAATACACTATCTACAGAGAATGGACTGCAGAGAACACAGGGTAGTTCTAGTCACGTTGGATCTGATACTGAGACACTTAAATGGCCTCTATATCAACCCGACGGAACTACTTGAGGTGGTCTTTGAACATCACCTACAGAGTTTCAAAATTCTATTTTTGTCTACGCAAAAGACACCTAACTGATGTGTGTTCTCAGATTAACTTATCGGGCTGGTGGCGGATAAGCTAGCATCAGCGTAACCACGTCTTGTCCCATCTTGAAGGCTTCACTGTAGCTACAGGCCTTATCAATGTGAGGGAGTGATTGCCTAAGTACAATGTACAACCTTTGTCCCCTCCTAAGGTGCCATCCCTCCCTCCCCGAGAGGCTTGCCTTTATTTGTGTGATGAGTTAAAAAAGTAGGCGCGCTATCAGTAAACCTGAGGCCTGCCAACTGGCCCATTACTAAGAAAAGCAGAGATAAGAGATAACCCCACATAGCCAATTGCTTAGCTGATTCAGGGCAGCCATATTGCCTTTCAGAGTGATCGTCATCGACGGCCTATAACGATTATGAATTAATGAACTAGTGGGTGATAAATGTGAATCCTAAATGCAATTTAGCTAGGCAGTTTTCAAACTAGCACCACATTAATCTGAAATCATTTGAAATCTTCCAAACTAGCACCATATTCAACTCAAATGCTTTGAAATCTTCAAAAAGAGCAATGGGTATTTGGAGTCTTATTGCACGGTCACATTTTTTTCATGGTTAATATCCATCCCCAAAACCAATAGGTTAGCCCTGTGCAAGGAAGACCATGTCTTTCCTATGGGGTGTAGGAGAAGTTACAACATGCCCAGACCCACGTGCTGTATGACTCACACCAAAAGTATCCCTGTGCCTGGTGCCTAACCAAGACTTTAGGAAGAACTGAAAGCAATTCACCCCTAATGCTTCTGCTTTCTGGCAGATGGACAAAGCGCAGGCTTCCGGGAATGAAAGAAAGCGGATATTCTGACGTAGACAAAGATTTCTCAGGAGATGCGTTCACCCCATTGATATAACAGTTATAACAGTTATTAGTAGCTATACGAATGCTTTGTCCTACACAACTGTATCCTGAAGCAGGTTTGTAGGCTATTACACAAAGTAGGATCAATAAGAATGCAAGTCCCATACAAAGAAACAATAGTTGCTTTAGCAAAGAGAAGGTAACCGGCAGCTTCATTGATCCTGTTCTGTGAACTGACCCCAGTGATATAATTAACTGAAGAATTCTCTAGCGTATCATTCCGGGGAAAACAGGCTTTGGTTCAGCAAGTGCATTTCCATTATATAAGCTTTTCCCATACCCGTGCCAAAGATAGTCTCCGAGGGCCTTGCGACTTTTATCAGCTTTCACATATAGAACCTTGATAATGAGATTAGAGCAGTAATAAAGGCATCGTAAACTCTAACCCCCCCCCCCCCCCATAAAGTCACTGATATGTCCACAGGCAATCTGAGCCACCTCACAAACGAACTGTCAAATCAAACAGAAAACAATCAAACTTATATTTGTACAGTTTTGACTAATCAAAGAGACATTTTGTTTTGACAAAAAAAAGCTCCAGTGATTAGTATTGGATCTATTGTGATGTTCGTATCGGAGGCTTCATGCAGGAGAAGTAAAGGGATACATGCCCAGTGGGAAGAAATCTTCTGTCAGTCTTTAGATAAAAACCCATTAACAGGGGTATATCTGCCATCCCATACCAGAAAATTGATTAGCAGGACAGAATATTCCCCATATAACAGTTAACGCATAAAACAACCAGCATACACACCCAATAAGGACCTATCATAAACAGTTCAACACGATTAGGCTGCTGTTGGACTGTGAAAATGTATGTCTTTTTTTTCCTCCATAGTGGGTTTACTCGAGTGGCCAGCACGTAGCAGTTTCAGAATAAATGACTGTACATGGCATTGTAGCATACTAGTGCATGGTATTGCTAGCTTGTATACTGTAGCATCAATGGCTTGTATCTTTGGCAGTGTACAATATGTATACATGCGACAACATAGTTCTTCCACAGATTCCAAATACAAATGCCTCCGTGGCCACAACAGGAGTGGTTGAACAGCCATTTGGGGTGTGGGGTGGGGAATTCAGTTGAGTGTCTTGTGGAGAAGTGTCTGTGCGTAAACAATGACGAGGGGGGTGCATCATACTTACATTCATGTTGTTCGTATGGAGGGTAGTTCAGTCTCACTGATATCAAAATGAAGAAGATCAACAGGGGCCATACTATCTCAATCAGCAGTTGGAGCTAGAGAAGAAAACAAGAGAAGAAGGCCAGTTAGCATTTTTTTATAAGGAGCGTGGCCCATGGTAACCATTACTACCCCCCCCCCCCCCCCCTCCCCATTTATAACCATAAGCCTAGCTTGTCTGCTAATAGTCTGGAGCGCTTAAAAGCTGCCATTCAAAATGGCTCCCTCACTACACCATATAATAGGTCTGCATCAACGCTATACGCAGGCATGATGTAGCTGTCATAAGACAGCGTCTATTAGGACTGCATTCCTAATAGACGCAAAGTGATCAATACAACCAACCCCCACTTCAAAATAGCCAATGTTGCACACCCACATCCAGCAACAGTGAAGTCATCTCTGTTCAAGGGTTATCGGGTGCATGCTGATTGGATTAGGAGACGGAGAGAGATGCTACTCCAGCACACGTAAAGCCATTCAAAATGCAGGGTTCTTGCACAGGTGGGAGACAAAGCTGTAGTAGCAATTAAAGCTAACACTGCTAAGATAAAGCTCTGTCCCTTTGGGCATGTAGCATATTACTTTCCAGTAAAACTTTGTTTTTTGACTACTTGAATAAAGGAGCCTACGTCTCGCATCGAATACACCGTAAAATCTCCCTCCAGTTAAGGGAATTGCTTACAATAGTTATTGTAAAAATCAAATCAAATGTATTCTTCACATACAGTTTACAGCAGGTATAAAAGGTACAGTGAAATGCTTGTGTTAGTTCCCTCAACAATGCAGAACATTAATCAATAACAACAATGAAAGGAGTCAAGTCAAAAATAACAGGTAATAGAAGAGGTAGTATGCACAGTAATAATGGACTGGATTTACAAATATAAAGTGGGTAGTGGAATCAATGGTATATATTGGAACAGCAGCGTTGACTGTGTGTGTGAGTGTGTGTATATGAGTTCTCTGTGTGTGTGTGTGTTTATGGGTGTTTGTGTGTGTGTTTGTGCGTGTGTGTGTGTTTATGGGTGTTTGTGTGTTAGGGTTGGATGTGTGGGTTGTCAGTGCAAATAATTTATCCGGTGCAAATAGTCTCTAAGGTGCAGGTCTGTCCAGGGAGATGGCTAGCATAAGCTTTTCAGCAGTCTGATGGCCTGGTGGTAGAAGCTGTCTCGAAGCCTTTTGGGCCGGGACCCGATACTCTGATAGCGCTTGCCAGACAGTAACAGAGCGAACAGTTCGTGGCTCGGATGACTTGAGTCCTTGACAATCTTTCGGTCCTTCCTCAGACACCGGCTGGTGTAGATGTCCTGGAGGACAGGGAGATCGCCCCCAGTGATGTATTGGGCCTATCACAGTGCTGTTCTTACTCTTATAATAGGAGAACAGGACATGACCCCTCTTTGAAACTAAACAGCTATTGAACTATTGTGTAAAGTATGATTTGCTACAAAGAAAGAATTTAAAAACTGTAGACCTGGTATATGACAATAATAAAGTAAATACATTTGTTTGAAATACACTGTAAACATTATAACAGAAGAACATAATTGTACATCCTCTTTTAAATTGTCCTATCAAACAAAGCCACGGGAAAAAGTCCCAATTCCTATTTCACCAATTCACACAATCTGATTTAAAGATGTTCTGCTTACCGTTTGCCTTCTCCTGTAGGTAAAGTTCTTCCACAACAACAAGCCCAGCTGAGTTGAGATGGACATCTCTACTCTGGACCTCTTCCACTCAAGCTTCCCTCCAGCTCCAAACTGAAATGACACACAGGCAGTGGTGACTGTGGGTAAAAAGTCCAGCCAGCCAGCACACAGCTCAAAGGTACAAGGTCAAGGGTCATTTGTCTAGTTGACAACATCTCTCCAATAGGTCCTCCTCACATGGGAACTTATTCTGCACTGTGTCCCCACTCAGTTCCCAAGCAGACTTTATGAGAGTGAGGATGGGTTGAGGGGACGTATTTACAGGTTATTAGTGGTTCTGTCAGTACAAATCGTGTGGTTCTGATGGTCCAGATTTGGAGTGTATATCTTTGCAGATGTTCTTTATATCTGGTCAGAATCCCTGATACAGGCCCTCCTCCACCCTCTGGGGTATGGATAATGATTATGTCTCCAGAGAAACCTAGATGCAAATAAAAGTCTTAAATATCAAATTACTCTAGGCAGAATTAGATATTTTTGGTTTGGGTCAAAATGACCCATTTTCATGCAGAAACACAAAACATGATTTAGATTTGTTTATGAAAAATGTAAAGTATTAAATAAACCACCTTGGGGGGTTATGACCAAAAATATGCCCCAAGATGACCTTATGACCCCAGTCAGAATCGGAGTTCCATCTCTCTCTGGACCCCTTTCCCATGAACTGTGTGACTGACTGACTCTGCTGCTAGCTAGGCATCTTGTTCGTTAGCTATAGCTGTGTAGCAACTTAGCCAACCAGGCACAGGTAGATAGATGGTTTAAAGCGGCTCTGGCTCCATGTTCATAACTAAAACTGATAGCTATTTGCTTTGTTGCGATGACAATACATTCACCTGGATATTAGCTAATTGCCAGGGTAGCTAGCTAATGAACTCCCCCGGAGTATAAACTAGAACATCTACGATCATGAAGCAGAGCCAGACAGAATTCCTGCCTAGGGATGAGAGCGCATCATTGCACCGGTTAACACCGAAGCATGCCTTTCCTCACATGCACAATTGTAAACAACATAAATACATCCAGGCGTTTGGCTGCACCATGTTTTACTGGACATATATGGCCCTAACTTCATAGACGAGGGATAAAACACTGGGTCACAGGGATGAGATTCGCGCAAAATGGATAACTGTTTATGTTGTCCAAGTGGCATGAATCGGAGTTTGCACAAAATGTATTTTGTTTGCATCGTAAACATGCATCATTCAGTTTTGACTGCTAGTGAGGCTCCTGGCTTTTCAGGATATTGAAATTACAAATCACAAGGGTTATTTGTCCTTATGGTTAAAAGGCATATGAAAACTCTGAAACTGGAAATAAGCTATTGAATGATCAGTGATAATCACCATTTGAAGCATGTAATTTAACTAAATATATTTACTTACATTAGGCTGCAATTGTTGTAGGCTAAGTGGGAATGAAACCGTCATGGTACAGAAGTAGAATGCGTTCCTATTTCTTACTTACTTTTTTCAAACTACATTGTAGGTTAAGGGCCCTATAAGTAAGCATTCCACAGTAAGGTCTACACCTTTTGTATTCGGCGCATGTGTGACAAATACAATTTTATTTGGTCGGAGAGAATGAATTAATAAATAGATTGAATGAATGTTTATATTGAGGGAACTAATAAATAAAAAACCCAACTGAACGGATTAGTCTGGACATTTTTTTCACCCACCATGGCGCATTAGGGCTCCTGAGTGGCGCAGTGGTCCAAGGCACTGTATCTCAGTGCTAGAGGCCTCACTACAGACCCTGGTCCAATCCCTGGTCCAATCCCGTGATTGAGTCCCATAGGGCGCCGCACAATTGGCCCAGCGTAGTTAGGGAAGGGTTTGGCCAGTGTAGGCCGTTGTTGTAAAATAAACATTTGTTCTTAACTGACTTGCCTTGTTAAATAAAGGTAAAATAATTGTTTTTTAAAGTGTCTCAGCATGAACCCAACAAATGGAGCATGGGTATAAGTGAATGAGTGAGTAGGCTACACAGAAATAAAGGACTCTAGTGCACAAAAGCCTGTTTTAGCATGTGCAGCACCAATGAGGACATTCAACATTTTGAAGAAGTCAACTGGGTGACACTTCCTATGGGTTAAGGAAGGAGCACATAATTCCTCCAGGTCACCAGGAGGGATCAGCCAATTAATTTTTCTTGTGAGAAAACATTCCATAACTGCAGGTGGCAGTAAATCATCAATCTTGTCTTTATACCTGTTCAAACACAATCTAGGTTGCAGTGTCGACCCGCCCTGTGCAACTGGGTCCTGGACTTCCTGTCGGGCCGCCCCCAGGTGGTGAAGGTAGGAAACAACATCTCCACTCCACTGATCCTCAACACTGGGGCCCCGCTCTCAGCCCTCTCCTGTACTCCCTGTTCACCCACGACTGTATGGCCATGCACACCTCCAACTCAATCATCAAGTTTGCAGACAATACTACAGAGGTAGACTTGATTACCAACAACGACGAGACAGCCTACAGGAGGTGAGGGCCCTCCAAGTGTGGTGTCAGGAAAATAACCCTTCACTCAATGTCAGCAAAACAAAAGAGATGATCGTGGACTTCAGGAAACAGCAGAGGGAGCACCCCCCTATTCACGTCGACGGGACAGCAGTAGAGAAGGTGGAAAGTATTAAGTTCCTCGGTGTAGATATCACCGACAAACTGAAATGGTCCACGCACACAGACAGTGTGGAGGCTGAAAAAATTGGTATTGTCACTCGAAAACACTCACTAACTTTTACAGGTGCACAATTATGAGCATCCTGTCGGGCTGCATCACCGCCTGGTACGGCAACTACACCGCCCACAACCGCAGGGCTCTCCAGAGGGTGGTGCGGTCTGCACAACGCATCACCGGGGGCAAACTACATGCCCCCCAGGACACCTACAACACCCGATGTCACAGGAAGCCAAAAAAGATAATCAAGGACAATAACCACCTGAGCCACTACCTGTTCACCCTGCTTCCATCCAGAAGGCGGGGCCAGTACAGGTACATCAAAGCTGGGACAGAGAAATAGAAAAACAGATTCTATCTCAAGGCCATCAGATTGTTATACAGTCACCACCAGCACAGAGGTGGCTGCCTACCTACAGACTTGATACCATTGGCCATTTAAATGAATGGATCATTAGTCACTTTAATAATGCCACTTTAAGAATGTTTACATCTCACATTTATATACTGTATCCTTCACTATCTATTATTTTCTATCTCTTGCATGTTTGCCGCTCTGTCACTGCTCATTCATATATTTTATACTTATATATTCTCATCCCATTCCTTTAATAGATTGTGTGTATTAGGTTTTGTTGTGGAATTTGTTAGATATTACCTGTTAGATCCTGATGCACTGTCGGATCTAGAAGCATTTCACTACACTCACAATAACATCTGCTAGCCATGTGTATGTGACCAATAAAATGTGATTTAAGTGTGCACTATGTAACCTTTCAGTTTGTTTACCATAGAAGTAGTAGAAGAAGAAAATGTACTACTTTAAAATTGAGATGGACTCAATGACGTTGCCCATGCTTGCACAGACGCCATAACGGGAAATATACAATGTTGCATCCTCTATCTCTACCGTACGCTACTATCAGCTTCTCTACCGGTGTTTGGAGTGACAAGCTCAGTCTAGGCTATTGTCTCCCTGTCTTTTGTACTCACAAGAGCCAGGTGGGCTGTTTGTGTGATAACTCCCGCAGGTAATACGACAATATAAATTACTCAATAACATGTTATTTTGCTGGGCTTCACATTGACGTCCCTTACTGTAAATTAAAAACAAAGTAACTTGTTTCTAAGTTGTTTATTAACTTGTTTGGTGGCAAAATGTTGTAGAACAAGTACAGGGATAACTCTGCAAAGAATGTAATTGAATAGAAAATATGGGATAGTTTTTTTAAAGTCAGTTTATCACAATGAGAAGATTCGTGCCATGCGGTGTTCTCCGCATGCTTGGAAAAATCTAATATGAAGTCCTTTTCCTAAATGAGTAAATCACTGTTACATAACAATACATAATGTGGTTGTAAATGTGACGGAAGACTAGTCTACATCGTGTTTTATAATTAAGTACAACAAAAACTACAACGAACACATTTTTTGCTATAAAACAAAAATATCTATAAGTGATGCGTTGTTGAAAAGAAAAATAGCAAAAGTTTGCCATATAACTCCGTTATATTTTCAGCTTTCTTTCTAGCAGATAGGACTACCATTAAAAGAAGAGAAGAAACAAACGACAGACAATTAATCAGTGGAAAATCGAAATACCTTTTCCCAAAGGCACGAAATCAGACCCTTTCAGCATCAATTGTGTTTCCTCCTAAGCTAAACCACACTTCTTCACCACTTTTTGAAATATTTTTTATCCTGGCTTGTTATCCAGGCATGTGTGACCTGTACACAGAGGAGGAGAATCATCTGGATCTAGAAAAGCTTTTATATGGAGTGAACCTTGGCTACATCCGCTTGGAGAACTACAGGGGTTACTCTCGGTCATGGAGATGTTCCGTGATTAAATCCCCCTAGTGGAGCACATGTAGACTCGGGGCTACTCGCACTCCCCGACCTCCTTAACATCTGGAACTAATGATAATCGAAATAAAAACCATAGACCTACATGTATTTAAAGTAGTAAATAGCCTTCCCGGGACTACATTTCGTTTGGGTAAACAGTTGGGTTATAGGCCTATACGCCATCCTCTTTCCACAAATTCTGTACATTTTGTTTGACAATTTGGTCATTTAGCAGACCCTCTTATACAGAGAGATTTACAGGAGCAATTAGGATTAATGAAGTGCCTTGTTCAAGGGCACATCGACAGCCAGCTCGGCTATTCGGTCACTGGCACAATGCTCTTAACCGCATTTTCATTCTGATTATTCAGAATGAAAACGAACAATCACTGACGCTGCATATGTTTTTTTTCCATAGATTTAGATTAAACCCCATAATTTACTGTCAAAACATAATCTGGTCATGTTTACCTTTCATGAGATTCAACCATTAATTAGATACTTCCCCTGATTTCTTCCAATCATTTCCAGGTTGCATGTATCAAATCAAATTGTATTGGTGAAATACACATATTTAGCAGATGTTATTGCAGGTGTAGCGAAAAGCTTGTGTTCCTAGCTCCAACAGTGTAGTAGTATCTAACAGTGCAGAAGTAGCTAAAACAATTCACAACAATACACACAAATCTAAAAGTAAACTAATGGAATTAAGCAATATATAAATATTATATAGAGCTATGTCAGAGTGTAATTGACTAAAATACAGTAGAATAGAATACAGTATATACATATGAGATGAGTAAAGCAGTATGTAAACATTATTTAAACATTATTAAAGTGACTAGTGTTCCATTATTAAAGTGGGCAGTGATTCCAAATCTATGTAAATAGGGCAGCAGCCTCTAAGGTGCAGGGTTGCATAACCGGGTGGAAGCCGGTTAGTGATGGCTATTTAACAGTCCGATGGCCTTGAGATAGAAGCTGTTTTTCATTCTCTCGGTCCCAGCTTTGATGCACCTGTACTGACCTCGCCTTCTGCATTATAGTTCGGTGAACAGGCAGTGGCTCGGGTGGTTGATGTCCTTGATGATTTCTTTGGCTTTCCTGTGACATCAAGTGCTTGTAGGTGTCCTGGAGGGCAGGTAGTTTGCCCACGGTGATGTGTTGGGCAGACCGCACCACCCTCTGGAGAGCCCTGTGGTTGCATGCGGTGCAGTTGCCGTACCAGATGGTGATAATGCCTGACAAGATGCTCTCAATTGTGCATCTGTAATAGTTTGTGAGGGTTTTAGGGACAAGCCACATTTCTTCAGCCTCCTGTTGCACCTTCTTCACTACACTGTCTGTGAAATAGGCTGATGATTAATGACTCATCACTTGGGAAACAACAATGAGTTCAGCCGAGGGGGTGTTCTTTTTAAAAGACTGAAAACATTTCCCCAAAGCAATGTGACAATGACAAAAACACAAATGTCATTGAAAGGAAAGATTTGAAGAGATTTGCAGTCAGCAAGTTACCCTTGATGACAATACAGTAATTTGCTCCCCCGAAATGGCGTAGCCTCTCACCTATGAATTGGATTAGTGCAAATAAATATGTTTATAGATGGAAATTATAAGGCCCATGAAATAGTTAAATAATTACACTATTAGGTTATGCATATTCATGAAACCAATCATTGTAGCTCTTTTTAATTATATCAATTATGACCTTTTCATTCTGCCAATCTGAATGGGACTCTTAGCCGGTTAAAAGTTCAACTACTCAAAGCTCAATAACTTATCAACACAGTAGGATTTATAGCTGTAGGCAGAGCATATCCTCAGAATACCATCTCCAACACTCTAATCAGAAAAGGAACAGTTCAAAGTTTGCCAGACGTTTTCATACCTCAAGTGGTCTAAAGTCAAGCTGATGTCATCTCATTCTAGTCAATAGGATAACTCTGCAGTGCAGGCCTCAGTCCCTAATTAATGTGAAAAATGGGAACAATGTATTAGTAATATTTGCAGAAGCCTAGTACTGGGAAATAACAGTAGAAAACATTTTATGGTATTAATCTGTTTTCATCAACCTGGCCAAGGCTTTCGACTCTGTCAATCACCTCATTCTTATCAACAGACTCAAAAGCTTTGGTTTCTCAAATGACTGCCTCGCTTGGTTCACCAACTACTTCTCAGATAGAGTTCAGTGTGTCAAATCGGAGGGCCTGCTGTCAGAACATCTGGCAGTTTCTATGGGGGTGCCACAGGGATCAATTCTCGTGCCGACTAATTTCTCTGTATATATGAATGATGTCGCTCTTGCTGCTGGTGATTCTCTGATCCACCTCTATACAGACGACACCATTCTGTATACAGTACATCTGGCCCTTCCTTGGACACTGTGTTAACAAACCTCCAAACGAGCTTCAATGCCATACAACAGTCCTTCCGTGGCCTCCAACTGCTCTTAAATGCTAGTAAAACTAAATGCATGCTCTTCAACCGATTGTTACCCGCACCTGCCCGCCTGCCTAGCATCACTACTCTGGACGGTTCTGACTTAGAATATGTGGACAACTACAAATACCTAGGTGTCTGGTTAGACTGTAAACTCTCCTTCCAGACTCACATTAAGCATCTCCAATCCAAAATGAAATCTAGAATCGGCTTCCTATTTCGCAACAAAGCCTCCTTCACTCATGGTGCCAAACATACCCTCGTAAAACTGACTATCCTACCGATCCTTGACTTCGGCGATGTCATTTACAACATAGCCTCCAACACTCTTCTCAGCAAATTGGATGTAGTCTATCACAGTGCCATCCGTTTTGTCTCCAAAGCCCCATATACTACCCAACACTGCGACCTGTATGCTCTCGTTGGCTGGCCCTCGCTACATATTCGTCGCCAAACCCACTGGCTCCAGGTCATCTATGGTCTTTGGTAGGTAAAGTCCCACCTTATCTCAGCTTACTGATCACCATAGCAACACCCACCTGTAGCACGCGCTCCAGCAGGTATATTTCACTGGTCATCCCCAAAGCCAACACCTACTTTGGACGCCTTTACTTCTAGTTCTCTGCTGCCAATGACTGGAACGAATTGCAAAATTACTGAAGTTGGAGACATATCTCACTCACTAACTTTAAGCATCAGCTGTCAGAGCAGCTTACCGATCACTGTACCTGTACACAGCCCATCTGTAAATAGCACACCCAACTACCTCATCCCCATAATGTTATTTATTTATTTGCTCTTTTGCACCCCAGTATCTCTACTTGCACATCTATCACTCCAGTGTTAATGCTAAATTGCAATTATTTTGCCACTATGGCCTATTTATTGCCTTACCTCCCTAACCTTACTACATTTGCACACACTGTACATAGATTTTTCTGTTGTGTAATTGACTATACGTTTGTTTATCCCATGTGTAAGTCTGTGATGTTTTTGTCGCACTGCTTTGCTTTATCTTGGCCAGGTCACAATTGTAAAAGAGAACTTGTTTTCAACTGGCCTACCTGGCTAAATAAAGGTGAAGAAAAACAACATTTGGAGTACACTGGTCTGTGTTAAAGAATTCTCATGATCACTTAGGGTAAAATAAAAATTAAACACATAACGTCCTGTGTAAGAAAGGCACGAAAAACAATGGCCTACTACTGTCAATATAGTATGCCCTGTGAGATACATTTAAACAATTCTCATGACTTCTGCAACACCACGTAGGCGATATGGTGAAAGAAAAATACTGGACGGAGCTCCCTAAATCAGAAAGGTTACAAAAGCAGCTTACATATAGTATCGCTTGTGACGTTGAGGTACATTTAAATAATTCTCCTGACTTTTGCAAAACCACATAGGCTATAAGACAAGATGAGGTAGAGCATGTAAACAGGTAATAACATGGTTTCATTGTCTGCTGAATCACATAATAGATGTGTAAAAGCTCTACCTTAGACTAGAGGAGCATAACGACTATGTTTTAAGAGTTAAGTATTAATTGGGTAGGCTACCTGCTATCGATTTCGGCCTTTTTCACAGGATGTTTCAGACATACTATAGTAACTTGGCCCCTGCTCAGTGAAAGTAGGTGAAAGGTGAACTGATGTCATCTGACCCTGGCTGCAATTGCCCCCACCCAGATGTTCCAGCTCAAAGGGACTAAACTTATGTAATAGCAAGTGATGAGTCAGCAAAACGTTTAGACAGTATGGAAAAGACACATCTAATCAGAAAAGCCTTTAAATATATACATTAGGCTCTTGAACAGCTTCTATCCCAAAGCAATAAGACTGATACATAGCTAACAAAATAAATACACGGACTGAGTTAACCTTGTCTTTATTGACCTTTTGTATTTTTGCACAATCACAGGGCCCTACACACACACACACACACTCTATCAACTGCTCTCACACATAATATGCACATACATTTATACTGACTCTACACTCACATGCAAGCTGCTGCTACTCTGTTTATCATACAATGTATCCTGATGCCTAGTCACCTTACCCCTATACATATCTACCTCCATTGCTCCAGTATCCCTGCACATTGTAAATACGGTATTGGAACTGACCCTGTACATAGCATGCTTGCTTACTTATTGTGTTCTTCATATTTCTTCTCATTTCTCGTGTTTTTTTTCTTGTATTACATTGTTATTATTTCATTGTTGGGTTTTGAGTTTGCAAAAAAGGCATTTCACTGTACTTGTGCATGTGACATTAAAAGTTGAAACGTGAAACTTTACAGACCTTATCTAAGTTTGGATATGTTTTAGGCTCATAGTGAAAGATTCGCACTATATGAGCAATTCCTATCAAGAATGTAAATTGTAAGATTCAAGTCAGTGGATTTAGTCAAAATTACTCAACCTTATTCTTCTCGAGTGTACATTACCATAGATTGTGATTCAAGAGAACATTTTCTGTAGAGAACTGTTGCCATTTTGTCTGAAACTTGTAAACACAGAAACTTGTAAACCCCCTTGTCAATGTAGACTCATGACCCATTCCACATTGAGTGTGCGGGCCCCAGGAGTATATTAACAGTAGGTATTATGTAACCTGAGGAAGTGCGGCACACCTCAGCAGTGTGTCCACAGTATACCCCCTAGCCCAGAGGAACACCAGGTTTTATTCTGAGCCGTCAACATGGAGACGTCAGATGAAAAGGAAATAAGAGTCGACCAACACCACAACGGGAGGACTACAGGGTTAACATGACAATAACGCAAATTAAGAACTTGACTTTTCTCAAATGCTACACTACATTAATAGGTTTCATATGTGTGATAAAAAAAATTAACTGACTTAATCTTCCAAATAGGTTCTTGATTAGAGCCAGGAGTTTTTACTGGGACATACATCAAACCATAAACTGTAAGCGAGACTTTAATCTGAGATATCTAATACAACCATCTCTTAGGTTACTACTGTAGGCACATTTAACACTTGCTCTTAACCCATGGTGCCATTAAAACATTGCTGATATAGTCACACTATAAACCGTCTCGCTTTAATGAACTACCCTGGTCTATTAAATATTGAGTCCCACAGTAACACCGGCATGTTTTGGACTTCTAAGCCCTTTAATACATTGTGTGTTTGAGACTGCTGGGTTGTACCTTTGGATTGGTCTATTTCTTCTGCATCCACTGGTACCAATCATTTGGGGCTCCCGAGTGGCACAGCAGTCTAAGGAACTGCATCTCAGTGCAAGAGGCGTCACTACAGTACCTGGTTTGAATCCAGGCTGCATCACATCCGGACGTGATTGGGAGTCCCATAGGGCGGCGCACAATTGGCACAGCATCGTCCAGGTTTGGCCGGGGTAGGCAGTCATTGTAAATAAGAATTTGTTCTCAACTGACTTGCCTAGTTTAAATAAAGGTTAAATAAATAAAAAAAATGAGTGTGTGATTAACGGAAGCTGAGCTAGAGCAGTGTTTGAGACTGGGCTGATCCCAAAAACGGTTCTCCTTACAAAAACGCATGTAGAGTCATAACGTTTTGTGCTACAAACTAGTATGACATATCAAAAGACTCACGAACACGTAACTTGTTTGCTCTAAGATGCTCACAAGCCACACAAGTGTCGTTAGAAGGTAACGGGTTCTTCTACAGTACATAGATCATAGGAAATCCCAGTGTCTATATTGTAATAAGGTCACAGTTGCTGTCACAAACGCCACAATTGTCACTGTCTAGTTCGATTTTAATTTCCCACTGAGCAAACAAGCTGTACTTACAGAATTCTTAGTCTTTTTTTATCAGGTTGTTTCTTTGGCAGACATTCTTTTTGACATTCATCAATAAAACTAATAAACGCAACTGTATATGTCAAATTGTTTTGTGTTTAACTTGTAGTCCTGGTGGTCCCGCAATGAAATTGGTAAAACACTTCAAATTTGAGGCTATGAGGGCAGAGCAAGCAGATGAATGAAAATTGTGAATTTCATCTTGTTTTTCTGAGGGTACCCTGGTAACAATGGAGTCTATTAAAAACTACCAGAGCATAGCGAATCAGACCCATTACACAGGGTCTGAATGACCCACCAAATGGGAGGCTCTCACCAAACACTGCCTCATTACACACTAGGCCAACAAAAACAAGAAACTGCCCCCTACTGCAAAAAGACTGCTAAATAATATGCTACATATTAGGTAACAAATGGAAGTGAAAGGTTCGACCTACAGATTTGGAGCCCACAACACACATATAGGGACTAACAAAAAGCAATGGTCGACTCAGGAGATATTGTCCAAAAAAAGCATGACAAGTGAGGATGGCACATTTAGTTGAAATGCTGTGTCGTCACATTTAGTCATCCAGATAGTCATGAGATCCACTCCCTAAAACAAGATGAACTCTGTTATTTAGTCTGGTTTATACATAGACCTTTCTCAAAACCTCTGATTTGCTGTTTTAATGGAATGCCTAGACATATCATAGTAGCTCACAGATAGGAGTGCAAAAGGGGACAATTGTTGTAGTTTTGCTACCATGTACTATGTCGATCTTCTCGTAAGTGAGACACTAATGCAGCTAAATAGTTCAAAGATGTCCACTTTCTTTACTTCCTTTCCTTCAACTGGAGTGATCTAAGTGAGCTGTGAGATTGGTTTTTAGATCAATGTACAAACAAATGTAGTCAAGGTGATGAGTAGAGGTAGCCAGTTCAGACTATTGAGACGCCCTGAATCTTTGACAACTCCATCCGTTTCATCTTTTGCTGTTGGGTCCACTTTACTGCCGACTTCTCCAACTTCTTTTACACAAGGTGTGACTTCCCTCTAGTGGCTGAAACCAAAATGGCAAGACATTTGTATTGTACAAAGATAAATCACAAACGGAATGATCTCATCAAATGTTGCCCATTAATCCATTATAATAATGTACATGTCGGTATGTACAATTACATCAAAACAAATACAGAAAACACTGAATTTGTTTAGAAATGTTGTGTCTAAATTGTAGCCCTACAGTTGATGGTAAAAACAGGGATTGATAATCGAAAAGAACAAGAAAAACAAACTACTAACTTAGTACTTTGAACACATACTGTATCGCTCCAAAACCTATATTTTAAAAAGGCATGCCAAAGGTTGATAATGCAATCACTCATTACTGCCTTAAAAATAAACATCACACACACATTCACGCGCACAAACACACACACACAGCGCACTCTCTCCCTGGTACAACAGAAAACAATGCAACAAAGGCCCCTCTTTCTTCCTTCAGACTGGCATCTCCCTGCCAGTGCTGTGCCCCACACAGCCAAGAAGATGGAACAGAGAAGTTCGACAAGCGGTACCCAGCAAGGAAGGCCCAGGAAAACAGTGGACAACCCTTATTTGGGGACAGAATACAGCGTGCAGAAAAATCCTGGATACCGTATGAGAGTGAGAAAAGCGTTAATATATATTTTGGTATTGTGAAAGGTTATTTATGCTTCTTTCCCCCCCAGTTTAAAAGATGTGTATGCTATTCATACATTATCATACATTATGCATTTGATTAAGATGATTGGTTTACGAACAAATCTTTCAAAAACAAGTAAATTATAGGTAGTTGCTAGAATATTGATCAAGTAGCCTAGGCTATATAGCATCATTTATTGGCTGATAAGAAATTGCATTAACCTCTGATGAACAATTTGGATTTAGATGAATGGAAACGGTCAATCCATTATGTTAATTTTAATTTGATAATGGGAGCGCTGACAATACAAATTTATTGGAACATTTCATGCCCCTTTAGCTGGCCTATTCATTTTTAAAATTATGTGCATTATGGTTGTGTTTTCTTAGGCCCACAACTCCTCCAGTTTTTAATGTCTTATAGTTTATCATGGGCGTGTGCGTCATATTGTGTAGTTAGAGTAAATGGACATTAGGATACAAAGAGAAAGCCGTGCTTTTAGAAGTCCCGCCATCCTCCGGTTATAGTCGGGTACCAAATGCGCAGTCGCATGAATGGACGCTACGTTCCTTTTCCGGCTGCATCTGCACAATCCACCAGGAAGTGTGGTGCGATAAATCCGAAACTATTAATCCCTTATACCTGGAGGAAGGAGATAGATATTAGTATGCATTTTGGATGGAATATACCATTTGTGTCGCCTTTCTAATCTACAAATCGGTGTTTTGCAATTCATGCAGGGTAAACATAATACCCTTAACTCCCTGCAAGTTTGGGTTTTTGTGCTGTAGCATTTAGTCCTTCTCAAATCTAACCCTTGACTGCAATGGGATGCTGCGGTAGCACAGAGGTAAGCTAACGGTTTCCTCCACCCCCATGTTGCATTCATTTAATTGCACCTTAAACATCATGCATGCAACGGCGATTGCACTGCTTATATTGTTGCGACCGCTGGCATCCAATGACAATTCTCACCACCGTAGTCAGATTAGATAAACCTAGGCTATGTTGATCGGGGAAGAGTAGTGGTAATCCTATTATTGAAGCCGAAGAAATATCGAGCTATAATTTGCGACAATAATGGTTTTATAGTTTAGTTCATTACCACCGACATCAAGCTACCGCTTGAAAGCAGCTTTGCATACCATAAATAGCCCGTGAGCACCGTTAGCTTTGTAAACAAACCTCTCGCAACGTGCGAGATTTGACGCAATTGAACAGCGCCTTGACAATGAAGAAGAGTAGAATATCGTTAATGTGATTGTTTAACGCAAAGTAATGTTTCACTACATTCGGCCACAGTCTATCTACGAAAATAAGATGTCAATGAAATTGCGTGCCATTGTACATTTGTGTGAAATAACATGTGTAGCCTACAGTTTCACATTTGAATTGACAGGCGCATATAGACTGCATCCTATTTGCTAATGTGGCACCGACGATGTGTTGGTATGTTGTTTTACAGAGGACAAAGAGAGAATGGAAACCCTTGGAGGATCGAAGTTGCACGGATTTGCCGTGGTTCCTTTTATTTACTGTATTCTGTGTTGGAATGGTAAGTGTATATATATATGCTTATTTATTTTACAATTGAAAACGAAGTACAATGTAATACCATAAATGTATGTTAAACCACATTTTAATACTAAATACAAGGCTCACCTCAATGAAAGTCGTTCAACTCCTCCTATGACACACTTTTTTTAAATGCCCAGCTGATTGATTGCCTGACTAGTGGCACCTGTTAGGTTACCACACCTACCACCTTCGCTCAGCCAATTGTCTCCAAGCATGCAGACAATTAACATCTCCTGAAGTTTAAACTTGAAGTGTGCTCAGACTTTTGAGAATGGTTGACAGTGTGGCTAAAATGTATGAAACTTACAAACTGATCTGAATAGATATTCGAGAGAGGGAGAGGGGGAGAGAGAGATCACTACTTACTTTCACTACTTACTTTCACGTATTGCATTTGTAGCATTGGATGCTAATGCTTGGTAATGCTTCTCTCAGGGGAGTATCTGTGGGTTCACCATCGCCACGGGGGGCGCAGGCCGCCTGGTCTTTGGGTATGACAGCTACGGGAACACCTGCGGCCAACGCAATGAGCAGATCGAAGGGGTCCGGCTGAGTGGACTGGATCAGACGGACAAAAAGTGAGTCTTTCTCACCCACTTCACACACTTCTATCTTGAAGTGGCAGTGACATTTGCCAAAACCCAACCCGATGTTTACAAACATAAACGGTAGGCCGAATTAGCCCTCATTGAGAAATATGAAGAAATAGCTTTGCCCCGTTGCTCATTGGTTCAATAGAAATGTCAAATGGCAGTCATTTTAACCGTGATCTGGACGCTACTGGCATAAATAGAACCTTGAATAAATATGCAGAGGCCTCAGGAGTAGGACGTTCTGTCACGGTCAACTGTACTTACTGCCTGCACCACCCTCTGGGAACACTGGTATTTCAGCCACTTCATTTGCATTGCATGCTGATTACTTTCCCCTCTTTGGATTGACCGTGTGCTTAATGATTGGCTAGGGGTACCATAGAATTAGGAATTAGAATACCTCCTGTGGTACAGACCTGTGGGTCATCAGCACAGGGTAATTCATTTCTTTGTGGTTTTGCCGGAGTGTCAGTCAACAGATATTAATGGGTTTGAATTCGCTCTGCTTGAAGTTTTTCCTCTTACCGTTTGGCCAGACTGATGAAACAATGGAACATGTCATTTTTCATTGTTTTATTTGCTAGTTTCTTCCTATTGAACATAGAATTTGTCCATTGTGTTAATGTGTGTATAAATGGTATGCATTGCCCTGCTGCCAATGTTTACAGACACAAGATATAGCTAGTCATAGGGAATGGGGAGAGGGAGAGAAAGTAGCTTGGTATCAGTCAGTGACTATGTAAGTGAACGGAGGTAGACGTTTCTTGTGCTGTTGATGCTTGTGGTAGGGTTGTGTTGTGTAAAGACACACCTGCAGGTAAGGCTATTTAAATGAATAGCTATAGGGATATTGGACCCTCGGTTGTACATGGCTATTGTGTCGATTGATCCCACAGTGACTAGCCTGCCCAGTCTGAAATGATCCCCAAGCCTCTAGTCCTGGGTAATAGTCTGACATGGGTGTCAAAGGTGTGGTTGTATGTTTATTGACAGGCACATGCAAATGTATAGATGGAGGTTTTATCGACAGAACTATTTTGAAATGAAATGGCTTCTGCCCTTGAGAACCCTTTTCAGGCTCACTGGTTAGCTTCCCCGGTCCATAATCATCACATTAGCTAGCAATTATATGCTTCATTAAAGCACCTTGACGGCCCCTCCCAGGATTGGGCTATTGATGTGAGTGATACACACACACACACACACACACACACACACACACACACACACACACACACACAGACAGACTGGCGCTGTAGACTGAGACCACTGGATTAATGCTGGCCCCAGCGGCAGTGTGTGTGAGTGTGTAGAAGAGTTTGGTGGAGAGGGTGTGAGGCTTGACTGACAGGCCTCGGTGCGAACGCAACCACCTGATGCTGAACTCAATTGGGAAGGCAGCTGTCACGGGATTCAATTAAGGACTACACAGCTGTCAATCCTGTTTCTGTCTCTCTCTCTCTTACTCTCTCTCTCTCTTATTCTTCACCTCACTTCCTTCTCTCTCTTGGTATATCTTCTCTTCATGTCATTAGACCTATGGTGCTTTCAAGACTAATCATGGTGTGTGACCTTCAGGCCGGAATGTCAGAAAGTCAGAGCTCTAGAAAAATGTTCCTACATTTCTGACTTGGAATTACAAGTTGGATTTGTCCCTTTTGGAAATAGTTTTTTTTCTGAGTTCTGAGTTGTCTTGAATGCACTGAAGTCGGACGTCGGAGATTGCCCAGTTCCCAGTTGTTTTGAATGCGGAAATAACAATAACACAGCTGTGATCTTTCTTGGTGGTACTCAGACATTGTTTGTTCGAAAGTGTCTATTTTTGCAATTCTGTGGGCGAAAAAGTCTAGCATTGCTGGGGTGGATAATGTAATCCTAGCAATGTAGGCCAAGTTGAGGTTATGTTCTATGCTGTTTTCAGTCCTGCTCTCAGCAACCCTTTAAGGTATAGGCTGGTGTCACACAATACAGTCAGTGACAACAAAGTCCGAGCTTAAGGGATAGCTGGTCAGGGTTTATTTGGCTAGTACAGTTAAGCAGCTCCTCATTCACAAGGCAGGGACCAAATGTAAACAGTACAGCGCAGTAGACGTATTGTTCTGGCCATGGCAGCTGGTTGATCCAGGATCAGTCTATCCAAGTCTGATCCTAACCTCAGCTGTTAGGAAGAACTGACTTTAGAGAAAGTCAAACTGCCCTCAAATATTCTGATAAATCCAGTGTGACTTGATTTTCATATCTATCTTCCTTTCAACAAGTATGTGTGCAGTGCAAACCACTGTGCCAGCTTATGAATCACCAGAAATTTAAATCTTGTCCATATACTGCTTACAGGGTAAGGAAACAATGTTGTTTTGTAAAATGGGTGAACTATCCCTTTAACATTTTAGAGGTGGGGGTACTTCAAACTTTGTTGACCTAATAGCAGGAACGGCACCATCTAGTGGTCAGAACCTGGTTATATCAGGATGTCGGATGGGACATAAAACAAACAACTTCAGTGGCTAATTTCTCTGAACAGGAGAAAAAAACATCACCAAATTCACTGAGAATACAATACATAGTATGAAGAATCAGTACTCAGAGCTGCAGCTTCATACTACTTGTCAGACACATAATAATGTCTGGAACGGGGTGAATGGAATGGTATCAACCACATGGAAACCATGTGTTTGAGTCGGATACCGTTCCATGTATCCTATTCCAGCCATTACTATGAGCCCGTCCTCCCCAATTAAGGTGCCACAACCGCCTGTGTTGTCAGACATAGAGAACTGATACTGGTTGTTGGGGAGCGATTGGTGTGAGGGGTCTGTGGGTGGCTTCTGACAATTTCTTTGGATTCTTAATCATTGTTAGTAGAAAACACTTTTGGTCCAAATTGGATGTTAGGTACTATATTTATTGAATGTTCTATAAATTAATGTCAAATTTAGGTGCAATCTATTTCTGAGGTCAAATTATATTTCAACAAAATAATGTTGCAGGAATGCTAATCGGATCTGTTTCTAACTAAAGAAACGAAACGAGTTCAGAACAATCTGAGATGGTGGGTGTCATTACTTGCTGAAATTACATGAAACGACCCTCGTGTGTGTGTGTGTGTGTGTGTGGGCGAGGTGCCCACCCCCTAGTGTATAAAAGCACCAGGCAGATGGACCACAGTGAAGGATTCTCTTATTGACATGTCCTTGTTCCTTCCACTCTCCATTCCACTGCCAAGTCCCATGGACCAGTTCCAGGAGCAGCAGCCAAAGGCTCTCTATCTCGTGACATTCTATCATATCTCAGTGGATAAGGTATTGTTGAGGCAGTGGGTTTGCTTTGTCCCCAAAATGAACAGGACATTGAGGGGCGGTGTAGGCTTCTGGGTTTTCCCGGTCATTTTGTGCCTTTGTTTTCCTCTCTCAGAATCACATGTTCCCACAATTTCACATCTCGTGACTCATTCCTCATATTTGTAATGGGAAACAGATTTTATTGATAAACTGTTAAACAAATTGCTGAAAATTCTCACATTCCTTGTTACCCATCCCTTATGTAGGTGTTATTGATAAAGAACAGATATTTTGTTGTCTGATTTGTCTGCAGGTATGTGTTCTTCCTGGACCCATGTAACATTGACATAGTGCAGAGGAAGATCAAGTCCATGGCCCTGTGTGTGTCCCTGTGTCCTGATGAAGAGCTGAAGACGTACCAGGACCTCAAGAGATTCGCCATGCACAATGGTGAGTGAGTAGGGCCCCTGGTGAAACAGAGTGGACACTGTCAGCCAGTGGTGATTTTAGCATGCAATTCTTGGTGGGGCAAAAAAATTATCATGTGTAATGCACTACCAGCAAATCCACTACACAACACTAAACAATACATTAAATGCACTATAACCGTGACAAACGGTGCCCACAAACTGTTAGGGCCTACATAAATCTGTCCTAACACCATACCAATGCTACAACTGCTATCAGCGGAGCCTTGTCTGGCAGCGAAACAGTTCATTCAGCTTCATTTACTGCCTTTAAAAAAAAACATAGCTGATATGGCTGACTTACTTAAACAAATGTGGTTTCTACTGACAATTTAGATGTACAAACTATGGCATAAGGGGATGACAAGCGTATAAGAGGCAATCCGTAATTTTGATTAAGACATTAGTGAGCGAGCTAGGATGGACATAGTCAGTATAAATATCCCAGAAACCCTAGACCCACTCCAATTTGCATACCGCCCAAACACATCCACAGATGATGCAATCTCTATTGGACTCCACACGCCCTTTCCCACCTGGACAAAAGGAACACCTATGTGAGAATGCTATTCATTGACTAAAGCTCAGCGTTCAACACCATAGTACCCTCCAAGCTCATCACTAAGCTAAGGATCCTGGGACTAAACACCTCCCTCTGCAACTGGATCCTGGACTTCCTGATGGGCCGCCCCCAGGTGGTGAGGGTAGGTAGCAACACATCTACCACGCTGATCCTCAACACTGGAGCCCCCCAAGGGTGTGTGCTCAGTCCCCTCCTGTACTCCTTGTTCACCCACAACTGCATGGCCAGGCACGACTCCAAGACCATCATTAAGTTTGCAGACGACACAACAGTGGTAGGCCTGATCACCGACAATGACGAAACAGCCTATAGGGAGGAGGTCAGAGACCTGGCCAGGTGGTGCCAGAATAACAACCTATCCCTCAACGTAACCAAGACTAAGGAAATGATTGTGGACTACAGGAAAAGGAGGACCGAGCACTCCCCCATTCTCATCGACGGGGCTGTAGTGGAGCAGGTTGAGAGCTTCAAATTCCTTGGTGTCCACATCACCAACAAACTAGAATGGTCCAAACACACCAAGAAGGTCGTGAAGAGGGCACGACAAAGCCTATTCTCCCTCAGGAAACTAAAAAGATTTGGCATGGGTCAAATCTCCTCAAAAGGTTCTACAGCTGCAACATCGAGAGCATCTGGTTGCATCACTGCCTGGTACAGCAATTGCTCGGCCTCCGACCGCAAGGCACTACAGAGGGTAGTAGTACATCATCACCAGTACATCACTAGGGCTAAGTTGCCTGCCATCCAGGACCTCTACACCAGGCTGTGTCTGAGGAAGTCCCTAAAAATTGTCCGACTGTTTTCTCTACTACCGCATGGCAAGCGGTACCGGAGTGCCAAGTCTAGGACAAAAAGGCTTGCCGGGATGCTGGCCTTCTAGGCAGAGTTGCAAAGAAAAGTAATATCTGACTGGCCAATAAAAATAAAAGACATTAAGATGGGCAAAAGAACAGACATTGGACAGAGGCCAGCATCCCGGAGTCACCTCTTCACTGTAGACGTTGAGACTGGTGTTTTGTGGGTACTATTTAATGAAGCTGCCATTTGAGGACTTTGAGGGATCTGTTTATCAAACTAGACACTAATGTACTTGTCTTCTTGCTCAGCTGTGCACCGGGGCCTCTCTCTCTTTCTATTCTGGTTAGAGCCAGTTTGCGCTGTTCTGTGACGGGAGTAGTACACAGTGATGGACGAGATCTTCAGTTTCTTTGGCAATTTCTCACATGGAATAGCCTTCATTTCTCAGAACAAGAGTATACTGATGAATTTCAGAAGAAAGGTCTTTGTTTCTGGCCATTTTGAATCTGCAATCGAACCCACAAATGCTGATGCTCCAGATACTCAACTAGTCTAAAGAAACCAGTTTTATTGCTTATTTAATCAGGACAACAGTTTTCAGCTGTGCTAACATAATTGCCAACAGGTTTTCTAATGATCAATTAGCCTTTTAAAATGATAAACTTGGATTAGCTAACACAATATGCCATTGGAACGCGGGAGTGATGGTTGCTGATAATGGTCCTCTGTACGTTTATGTTGATATTCCATTTAAAAATTCAGCCGTTTCCAGCTACAATAGTCATTTACAACATTAACCATGTCTACACTGTATTTCTGATGAATTTGATATTTTAATGGACAGACAATGTGCTTTTCTTTCAAAAACAAAGGTATTTCTAAGTGACTCCAAACTTTTGAACGTGTGTGTATGTGTGTATATATATATATATATATATAACAAAATTACGCCCTGAATGACAGGTTGCCACTGCTGTCAGCTATATGCTTTTCTGCCATCAAAGCACACAAAAGCATAACACTGACAGCATATTGAATCATTGACAGATTCTCTATACCTCTTAGTAACTCTCTACTGATAATGCTGTGGACCCCAGCACATACAAGTTATTGATTAGAAAATCTGTTTGACGACAGTGGTCACGTCGTGAATTGTTTTGAAAGGAAGCGCTTGCATTTTATTCATCACAATCTCACATCATATCCATGAAGGAAAAAAACAACTAATCACCACACATTTTTAGATGAGCGGCGTTTAAAAAACAAATGGAAAGGTTGTTCCGTTAGAAAAGAGTGCTATGAGGAGCAGTTGTTTCTCACTCCCCCCCACCCCACCCCCATAAACAGAAGGCTACTAGGTCATCGTTCCAGCAGCCATCCATCACGTCATTGACAGTGAATCACTGCCATCCTTTGGAACGACAAACCCTTTCTACAAACACTGACATGACCGTGATCCCGCGTGCCATCTTCCCTTAATACTGTCCTTTCATTCAACACACACTCTGGCACAGCAGGCACCTTGGCACATGTGGAGAGCGAACTAGATGAACAAAGGCACCATTAAGGCCAATGCCACCCCTTGCTGTATGGGTACTGTTGTTTGTGCTATCCTAGCCCGTCCTTCAGCCAGGCTTGCGTGTCTCCTGTCAGCACTGTATATACTTATTGTGACACACGCACTCCATGTATGCCCCATGATAGACTGGGCTGGGGTTATGTAACTTTGCCTTCTCCAGAGGTCTTGTGTTCTGATTCTGAATTCCTGTGGCAGTGAGCGTAACACAGTTAAGAACAAGATTGTGTAACGTGCTCAGTTGCATGAAGGGAAAAGGATGAAATATGGATCAGCATATGTTGGTTTAGACAACATATTGAGCTATAACTGATCACTTCTGGGGAGACTGAATTTAAATCAATCGTCCTTATGTTCCTAGGTATGTTTATGGTTTCACTTTCCTGTGTTCAATGTCTTTGTATTTCACTCAGGGTCGGAGCTGTGTTCATACGAACTAGCCGGTCACAAATACCCCAGCCTTCCAGAGAGGTTTGAAAAATGTCCCAAACTTCCAGTTCCACCAAGGTAGGAAGGCCTAACATTAGGGCTGCATTTCAATAGGCTTAGATTGCTTATTTTCATTCAGGACTTTCACTTAACCAGTCATATAGATTAGATATTACCTCAAGAAAGGGGGGTACATATATATTTTTTTAAGTATTCAAACCGTTCATGTTTTAGAGAACCTCCCAGGTCATGTGACCCCTGACGGTTGACCTCTACTTCGTTCCATCCCACAGCAAATCTCTCCCGGTGTTCAACCGCTGCACACCGGTGGACATCTCCTGCTATGCCAAGTTTGCAGAGGCTGTGGTGACGTTTGTGAGCGACAACAGCGTGTTGCACAGGCTGATCGGTGGCGTGATGGCCAGCAAGGAGATCATCGTGGGCCTCTGTCTGCTGGCGCTAGGTGATGACCTCATCAGCATGTTTGTTATCAGCAGTATCTCGGGGATGCTGGATAGGTATAAGCAATATGGCCAAATCTGCACCCATTGGGGAACAAGGTGGAACTACTACCATGCCTATCCAATTGTTTCAGATCTACATGAAGAGCCAGGGGAAGGGGCTAATGGGTTGTTTCTGGACAGGGCCTTAGTCTCTGAACTCAGTGGGATTGGTCTTGTGAGAGTGAATGACTAAATCTTTATTGTATTTCTGGGGCCCACTAGTCTCTGAGCCTTCACTAATGTGAGCCAGTAAAGAATAGACCTGCATAGGGAACATCTGTCCTGCTCTAGTGCATTCTGCTGATTTCTCCATATCAGTATGTAGTGTCAGTACATAGGCAGTTACTGTAGGTCAGACATCAACGGCGGAGAAACGCAGTGCTCGGTGAAAATACAGCAAAGTCATCACATCTTTGAGTCCCCCCTGAGACTGCGCTCTTTGGAATGAGAGGAAGGAAGCTCTCAGGTAAAGGGCATGACATGGGAGCCATGAACTTGTACATTTGGGAGTTAATGCTCAGAGTACATGTGGGTTAGAGTAAGACAAGGTTCTGCTGTGTCAAGGTGGGGAAGGAAAGGGTTTGAATATGGTTAAGCTGATCCTCGATCTTCACTTGGGGAACTGGTTCTCTTGAGTTCTGATTCATGGTCAGTTTTGGTTTTTGATTCCAAATGGTTGAGGTTAGGGTTGAGGCCCGAGGGCAGGGTTAGCTGATCCTAGATCTGTGTTGTGCTACAGTGCTCTCCATGATCCTAATGCTGATCATCCGCTACATCTCTGCTGTGCTGGTCTGGATCCTCACTGCCATGGTGGTCCTGGGCTCCCTGGGTGAGCTCATTTACCTGTTTCCTGGCCTTACTTCCTGTGCAGTGTTTTGATCAATCAAAATAACAACTGAAAACCGTGCCATAGTTTTGCAATTAGCAGTCATTCTATGATAATTTTTGGGACAGTCCTCTTTGCATTTAGCAGTGTGCAGGTGTTCAATCTATCATAGAAAGTGTCTCTGTTTTTCTGTAGCGGGCACAAGCATTCTGTGGTGGCTGTACATAGACCACCGGTTAACTGCCAACAAGACCTTATCTAAAGAGACTACGGAGACGAAAGATGCTAAGGAGGAAGCAGAGATGACAAGGGACAGTGCCCAGGCGCTTCTGGTGTATGCCATCGCTGCCACCGTATTCACAGTGAGTACAGTTAGTGTTTGTGTTTGGAATGAAAGGGAGACTGGGCAACCAAGCCTTGTAAATTGTGGGTGGAGTGTGTGTGACATTTCAGATTGAATGCCTGGCGCTGCTTTGAAATCTCAAACTCTTGACTCCTGGCACCTCCCTACTTTTTTACTCCCCCCTCCTTTCTCTCTTTAACCTTCCTCTCACTCTCTCCCACTCCTGTTGGCCATCTTCCATTTGTTTCATCATTCTCCATTACCCCTTGTCTTCCTGTCTGTTTTTGTCTTCCTATGTCCCTTCCACCTTCTCTTGACCTGTTGTTCTCTTCTTCACTAATTTATATCCCTCTCCCTCCTTATCGATCCCAATTTCTCTCGCTCTCTCTCATCCCTCTCTTCCTATACCCTTCTCTTTCTTTCTGTGTGATTTCCCCCCCCCCCCCCCCCCCCAGGTGATCCTTCTCCTGCTGATGCTGTTCATGAGGAAACGAGTGGCCCTGACCATCGCCCTGTTCCACGTGGCCGGCAAGGTGTTCATCCACCTGCCGTTGCTCACCCTGCAGCCCTTCTGCACCTTCCTGGCCCTGCTCCTCTTCTGGATGTACTGGGGCCTGGTGCTGCTCTTTCTTGGGACCACCGGTGAGGGAGGGAGAGGGAGAGGGAGGGAGGGTGGAGGAGGGAGCGGGGCAAGGGTTCTCCTCTTCTGGATGTACTGGGGCCTGGTGTTGCTCTTTCTCGGGACCACCGGTGAGGGAGGGAGAGGGGTAGAGAGGGAGGGAGGGTGGAGGAGGGAGCGGGGCAATGGTTCTCCTCTTCTGGATGTACTGGGGCCTGGCACTGGAAGCAAAAGTGAGTGAGAGAGAATCTTTACAAATGGTAAGTGATGAATTCCAACACAACAGGACACCGCACTAGTACGGTTTAGTTCAGTTTACTGTATTGGCCTTATTCAGGAACTTGTCCAAACTAGTCCCGACCACTAGACTGAGACTGAGATGTCCACCTCAGGGAACCCGGTCCAGAACGAGGAGACAGGTCTGACAGAGTTCCGTCTGACTGGGCCTCTGCAGTACATGACGTGGTACCACGCTGTGGGCCTCATCTGGATCAGTGAGTTCATCCTGGCCTGCCAGCAGATGACTGTCGCTGGAGCTGTGGTAACGTACTACTACACAAGGTCTGACTCTGAAATTATATTTTCATGATTTGTTTATGTACAAACTCTACCTACATGTACATATTACCTCGACTAACTGGTGCCCCCCCCACATTGACTCTGTACTGGTACCCCCTGTATATACTGTAGCCTCGCTATTGTTATTTTACTGTTGCTGTTTAATTATTTGTTACCTTTTATTTTCTATTTTTTTTACTTAACACTTATTTTTTCTTAACTTCTTAAGGCATTGTTGGTAAAGGGCTTTTAAGTAAAGCATTTCACTAAGTTCTACACCTGTTGTATTCGGCGCATGTGACAAATACAATTTGATTTTAAATGTTTATTCTATAGGATATCGGCTATAAGATTAGTAATAACATTCGATTTTATTGTCTGTCTCAGAAGTGTGTTCTGCTAAAACAAAAGTCGAGGAATTTATGGGAATTCCAGAGAGAAGAACAAGAATGTCAATTTAAACTTCTCGGTCTCTTCATTTATTTGGCCTCCATTCTATTTCCCTCTATCCTTTCCTCTGTCTCAGGGACAAGACCAGGCTGCCAGTCACCCCCATCCTGTCGTCAGTGCTGAGACTGATGAGGTACCACCTGGGCACGGTGGCCAAGGGATCCTTCATTATCACCCTGGTCAAGATCCCACGCCTAATGCTCATGTACGTCCACAACCAGCTCAAGGGCAAGGTAAAGCACCCTGTTGACTAACTTCTCTCTCTCTCTCTTTGACATTCATTGTATGGAGAATAATAAAATACTGCAGGTTACATACAGTGATGTGCTGTACAAGCTAATCAAGGCTAGCTTGTTCGTTTGTCGCCAGTAGATCTTACATTGCTGTCAATGTCAACATTGTTGTGACATGACACCTGCCATCTTCTGTTGCTCTGTTTAGGACAGTTTTAAGAGGAGAGAGGATGTATGTTCAGATGGCTGTTTGAGTTTGACACAGTGCTGGTAACATTAGGGGTGTTGGTTTGGTTAATAAATGGGACATATAATGACTATATATTTTGTCATTTTGGATAAACATCTGGTAAACCATGTTACTATATTATTATGTCATTTTCTTTACAGGTATTTTTCTTTATTCTCCTTGGAGGGTAATGTGAGTTAGTGTCTGTTGTCCTTAACCTACTGATTGTTGTCACGTCCCATGTGTTGCTGCTTGACTTGACCTATGGAGAGACACCTTGCAGCATAATGAATTGAAGGGATAAACTGGCATTAGCTCTCCAGAGTTCTGAGAGTGGAGGTAACTTCACCTGACTAATGCCCTGAACTGTAGGCCTACAGTTCAGTTGGGTAGGCCTACAGCAATCTGACTGCCTGCTGCTTTCAGTTTCCACTATCTTTTGGTTTAGCATGGAGATGTGAGAACACTATGTTCTGGAGCTCTGCAGGGAACAGTTTTGAAAACTATTGTATCTATTTTTGAATAGTGCATCTGATACCTTTCCCCATCTCTCTCTCACACAGGAAAATGCATTTGCTCGCTGCATGTTGAAGACCTGTATCTGCTGCCTGTGGTGTTTGGAGAAGTGCCTCAACTATTTGAATCAGGTAGGAGTGCTTTCCTTCCCCCTAATTGGATATTTGTTTTATATAAATAAAGGATAGATAACAGGTGTAAGTTGGTTTGTGTCCTGCTGGTCTGCTTTAGTGACTACAGTCTCTTCTCTCGCTCTGTCTTTAGAATGCGTACGCGGCGACAGCCATCAACAGCACCAGTTTCTGTACGTCGGCGCGCGACGCCTTTGTGATTCTGGTAGAGAACGCTCTGAGGGTGGCCGCCATCAACGCTGTGGGAGACTTTGTTCTCTTCCTGGGCAAGGTGAGGGGGGCAGCTGGGAAACTTGAGGGCTTCAGAGTAGTCCCTATTCACTGTTACAGGATCAGATCTACTTTTCAACCCCTTGATGATTAAGGTTAGGATGGGGGTAGGGTAATCTGTTCCTAGATCTGTGGTTAAGGGCAGCCGTTACATTGAGTGTGGGCCTGATTGCATGGACTCACGGGAGGCTGCTGAGGGGAGAATGGCTCATAACTATGGCCAGAACAGAGTAAATGGAATGGCATCAAACACCTGGAAACCATGTATTTGATACCATTACACTAATTCCATTCCTGCCATTAACACGGGCCTGTCCTCCCCAATTAAGGAGCCACCAACCTCCTGTGACGTTGACTGTTCAATTGCCTGAATTTGAGGAGTAAAACTTTGACCCTTTGACCCTGAGTGTGTGTTTGTGTGTGTGTGTGGTCAGATCCTGATCGTGACTTCCACAGCGTTCGCCGGCGTACTGCTGCTGAACTACCAGCGGGACTACGCAGAGTGGGTCCTCCCTCTCATCATTGTCTGCCTCTTTGCCTTCCTGGTGGCCCACTGCTTCCTGTCCATCTTCGAGATCGTGGTGGACGTACTCTTCCTCTGCTTCGCCATTGACACCAAATACAACGACGGTACACCGGGCAAGGAGTTCTACATGGACAAAGCCCTGATGGTAATTTACGTGAAGATATGGTATACTGGTGGGATTTCGTTGAAATGGGAAATTATATGTGTATCTATACTGGACAAAAATATAAACGCAATATGTAAAGTGTTGGTCCTATGTTTCATGAGCTGAAATAAAAGATCCCTGAAATGTTCCATATGCAAAAAAAGCTTATTTCTCTCAAAGTTTGTGCACTAATTTGTTTACATCCCTGTTAGTGAGCATTTCTCCTTTGCCAAGGTAATCCATCCACCTGACAGATGTGGCATATCACGCTCCCTCAACTTGAGACATCTGTGTCATTGTGTTGTGACAAAGCTGCACATTTTAGTGGCCCTTTATTGTTCCCAGCACAAGGTGCACCTGTGTAATGATTATGCTCTTTAATCAGCTTCTTGATATGCCACATCTGTCAGGTGGATGGATTATCTTGGCATAGGAGAAATGCTCACTAACAGGGTTGTAAACACATTTGTACACATAATTGAAGAGAAATACCGTTTTTGTACATATGGAACATTTCTGGAATCTTTTATTTCAGGTCATGAAATGTATGACCAACATGTTCCGTTTTAAATTTTGTTCAGTCTAGGTTTTTGTTTTTCTACACTAAAGCTAAGGATTCTGTGGTTTAATGACGAAGGTAATGCATTCATTTACATTGTTTTCATTTTAGCAGACTTACAATAGTGAGTGCATACAGTTTTATATATTTTTTTTCATACTGGTACCCCATGGGAATCGAACCCACAACCCTGGAGTTGCAAGTGCCATGCTCTACCAACTGAGCCAGACGGGACCATTCACATGATATATTAAGTGTATATTAACCGACACTGGTGCGTTTCAGCACATGGTATGACACTCCTTTCCATCTCTTCCTGCAGGAGTTTGTGGAAAACAGCAGGAAGTTGGAACGGGTGGTGGAGCGAGGGCGGAGCCGCCCCACTGAAGCGGTGTCGGTGGAGGGGCCGGAGATGAAGCCCATGGTGAGTGACAGTGGAGAGGGCGGTGACACTGAGGTGGGCTGGGGCTTGGACGGAGGCGGGGGAGAGTGGGAGGAGCTGCAGGAGTTCCATGTGTACTACCTCCTGGTAGGGGTGCTGGTGGACTGGGCCCTGGGGGAGCAGTGTACCATGGTTTCCTTGATCCTCTGCCTGACCGAGGACTTGGTCCTCTTCTTCTGCGTCTACCTGCCCACCTCCACACTCGTGCTCTTCGCCATGCTGCTCCAGAAACCCTCCCCCGTCGTCAGGCCTCAGCCACAACCAAAGGCACAGACGCCGTCGCCATCTAGATCGTTGTCTTCGCATGCTAGCTAAAGCATGCTAACTAACTTACCACAACAGCATCTTGCTCACCCTCATCTCTAATAACTCTTCTCAAACTATTCCATCCCTCTTTTTCCTTTTTTCTTCTTTTTTTTACTGTTTTTTGTTTTGCTTGCCTGTCATCTCCTGGCCATCTTTAACCTGAAGTGTAAATTAGTTGGAGGTTTTTGTGCCTTATCACCATGGTGCTTTTTGGTAAATAGGGGCATGTCTGGTAGCTCTTCTGTCAGCTTAGAAAGATGGTGGGGGGGGGATGAACACAAAGAAACAGTATGCCATGAACAGTCCACCCCCCTAAAGTACACAGCAGTGAGAAACAACAACGCTGATGCATTGCTAAAAAGGGACCAATGGGAAGATGGATATAGGACTTTTTGTTTGCCTGTCTATTGTACGGTGCTGCTGGATTTCCATTTACTGCTGGAATTATTTAAAGCACTGTTAGTTGCCAACTTCAGTAGCACCTATCTGTTTACTTGTAGATTTGGCCTTTTCTTATCTCCTAGATACTCAGAGCATTATGGGTAAAGTTATTATTGTAATTTTGTAGTTAAGAGGTAGAAGTATCTCCCCCAGTAGTTTGAAAATAATAAGCTATGTGTATTAGTCATAATGTACAATCATTGTTGATAATCGCAAGCAAGTCAGCTTTGGCCCAAGGATATACAGGCGTATCCCTCAGCCCTCCTCTGAGTGTCCCTCAGCTTTCAGGTCACAAGATGGATCTTAACATCACCACTCCACTGCATGGCTTCCATTTTCTTTTCCGTACCATTTTCTCATCCATACATTTCCAAGCTTTTTTTTTTTTATCTAACCCTTTTCCCACCCATTTATTATTTTACCATGCAAGTACTTTTTTCAATGACTGCATGTGATGCTGTGAATGGAGTAATAAGACTTGAATAACTTTGCTTTCCAGGCTCCAGGAACAAGTTCAGCTTGACCAAAATCACCTAAAGGGACTTTTTTTTAAAGACATTCCAAAATGTTTATTTTTACCAATGTGTAACATGTTTACTATGGTTTCACTCCAGGGATACAATATTTTAATAAGAAACTGTAAAAAAATATATATAACAATGTAATGAAGCACTTTATATTGAAGCGCTGCATATTTTAAAAGGCTGATGCATTTTTCGTAGTGATGTCCTTTTTTATAAGACAAAGAATTGCCATCTAGTCAAACACAGTACTAAAATGTATTGAATCACTGGGTTGTCAACGTTTTGCATAACAAGTTTGCCTTTTGGTTGGACTTCTCGATCAGCGTGATACTTATTCATCATGCAATGATAGCACTTAGATGTGTTTTTAATCAACCACTGAAACTTAAGTACGTTAGACTCACGTTTGCATTTGAATTCAATCTGCATCATGGAAGAGTTATTTTGTTTTGAAAGGAGATGTATTTTTTTACCAGTGAGTGTAGGGGATTTTTTATTTTTATTTTGCAGCGCGATTTTTTGGGATGTTCAGAAACAGGATGTGATCATACAACTGTGTTACAGCAGGAGGAAGACAACTTGTAGTTCCCATGGTTTGGAGGGACACAGAGACAAAGTTACTGCGATTTGGAAGTCTACCCCCCCTACACCTAGGCACTTAGATCTACAAGGGACCATGAGAAGTTTAGGGGTAGGGACTAAGAGTTCATTATGAACTGGGCATGACATTTACAGAGAAATATCCAGAGGGCTGCAAAGGCTGTTGCTTTTCTTACTCAACCAATTGTCCCCTAGTTTGACTCACTTGGTTCCTCTATCAAACCAGTCAGTCATTGTTGGGATTGATGGACAATGTACATTTGACCTAATCAGGTGAGGTGTAACGAGTCCTCTTCCACTGAAGTCTCAGTAGGAAGTGAACTCAGACTTTGCAGCCCTCAAGCAATAACGCAACACCATGTAGTATTTACCGCTATAAAAATGTCTTCCTACTTGCACTACAGCTTTTAAAGACAAAAGATCCTGGCATAGAGCTATCATCTGATGTTAGGGGGGGGAGGAGTGGGGGGGGGGAGTGGAGGTGGACACACTCTCACTTTGCCTTAACCGGTTCCATAGGCTGTGCCCCCCATCTTATTGGTTAATGACGGGACTCCCCAGTTTAACTTGGGGGGTGGGGTGGTAGAAGTGCTGTAAGCCTTAAGTCCCCTCTTCTCTTTGCAGTAGATTTGTATTTGATACCCAGAGTACTGAATCCATTGGAGCGACTGAAGAACAACTTTGACCCCCCCCCCCCCCTTTTTTATTGTTGCTTTTAATGATCTAGGTGAGAAATGCTCTTTTTGTTTATGTGTAGGGTTTTCAGAATGGTATGAATAGCAAATGATTTATGCAGTTATTTTGTAACGAGAGTTTAATGTGTTGATAAGACTGAATAGTATTCTGATATTGTGATGTGATCCTGGTGGATATGAAGGGAGAGATGGCTGTGACTGTTCACATGATAACCTTTTCATTTTCAGCTTCTCGTGTGAGAGAATGACAAGCGCCAGCCATCCTTCACAATACCATTGTTAATGTTTCAAAACAGGTAAACAAGTCTGTTGGTGCGCTTTTTGTCCGGGAATACACTACTAGACCGTACACTGATGTACCTATGAAATATTAAAGAGCATGTATTTAGAAGAAAAAAAATGGTCAAGCCGAATTAACATTGCCGCAGAACCCTATTGCGCAAAGCATGTTAAGAATTGCACTAAGATGGTATTCATTGAAACACTGATCAATTTAAAGTATCTGTCAAATATTTAGTTGAATGACAGCTAGTCAGTCAGTACAATGTAGATGTTTCAGAGGATGGAACTTTCCCCAAGTGAGAGAACCTGCCCAGTGCAATCAAGGAATCCACTTAAGGCACAGGACAGACTACTGATAACTAAACAGCATTTCTCTGAAAACGACATGTCATTCATGAGTACATTCGTATGAAAGAGTTTTGGGCACCCCTGACAATTTCCATGATTTCCATTTATAAATAATTGGGTGTTTGGATCAGCAATTTCATTTTGATCTATCAAATAACTGATGGACACAGTAATATTTCAGTAGTGAAATGAGGTTTATTGGATTAACAAAATGTGCAATATGCATCAAAACAAAATTATACAGGTGCATAAATTTGGGCACCCCAATAGACATATCACATCAATATTTAATAGAGCCTCCTTTTGCTAAAATAAGCCTCTAGACGCTTCCCATAGCCTCTAATGAGTGTCTGGATTCTGGATGAAGGTATTTTGGACCATTCCTCCTTACAAAACATCTCCAGTTAGGTTTGATGGTTGCCGAGCATGGACAGCCCGCTTCAAATCATCCCACAGATTCTCAATGATATTCAGGTCTGGGGACTGGGATGGCCATTCCAGAACATTGTACTTGTTCCTCTGCATAAATGCCCGTGTAGATTTTGAGCAGTGTTTTGGGTCGTTGTCTTGTTGAAATTTCCAGCCTGACTTCAACTTTGTGACTGATTCTTCAACATTATTCCCAAGAATCTGCTGATATTGAGAGGAATCCATGCGACCCTCAACTTTAACAAGATTCCCAGTAACGGCACTGGCCACACAGCCCCACAGCATGATGAAGCCCGCACCAAATTTTACTATGGGTAGCAAGTGTTTTTCCTGGAACGCTGTGTTCTTTTGCCGCCATGCATAACGTCCCTTGTTATGACCAAATAACTCAATCTTTGTTTCATCAGTCCACAGTAACTTATTCCAAAATGAAGCAGGATTGTCCAAATGTGCGTTTGCATACCTCAAGCGACTGTTTGTGGCATGTGTGTAGAAAAGGCTTCTTCCGCATCACTCTCCCATACAGCTTCTCCTTGTGCAAAGTGCGCTGAATTGTTGAACGATGCAGTGACACCATCTGCAGCAAGATGTTGTAGGACTTTGGAGGTGGTCTGTGGGCTGTTTTTGACCGTTCTCACCACCCCTCGCCTCCGACATTTTACTTGGCCTGCCATTTCTGGCCTTAACAAGAACTGTGCCTGTGGTCTTCCATTTCCTCACTATGTTCCTCACAGTGGACACTAACAGCTTAAATCTCTGCAATAGCTTTTTGTAGCCTTCCTCAACCATAATGTTGAAAAATCTTTGTTTTTAGGTCATTTGAGAGTTGTTTTGAGGCCCCCATGTTGCCACTCTTCAGAGGAGAGTCAAAGAGAACAACAACTTGCAATTGGCCACCTTAAATACCTTTTCTCATGATTGGATGCACTCGTCTATGAAGTTCAAGGCTTAATGAGCTCACCAAACCAATTGTGTGTTCCAATTAATCAGCGCTAAGTAGTTACAGGTATTCAAATCAACAGAATGACAAGGGTGCCCACATTTCTGCATAGCCTATTTTTCACATCTGATTTAATTTCATAACTTAATATTGCTACACTAAAAATCTTTGTCTGGACATTACCCCAGTACTCAGCTTTTATTAGAAAATGAATGGCATGCCACCGGTCATTTTCTGTGATAACAGAGTAAATTATTATGCAGCCTCAGAGGGGTGCCCAAACTTTTTCATACGACTATGTGTCCATTATAGAAGATCAAGACTTTGACCGAGGGACTGTTTCACTCAGCCTTGTCCGATTTGTACGTTGAACACACCCAGCCATAACCCACAGCGTTGTTTGCCAAACTCTTAACGTTACCAGTTGATGCACACAACGGGAAAAATCAGACACTGAACCACACAGAGACGGTGTTCTGGTTTCTTTTTCTTTACATGACAGTAAAGCAAACTGCTCTGCGAATAGCTGAGACGCAAGGCCTGATTTGTCAGCTTCTATTAGCGCGGACAGAATACCCTATTACTGAGAAGGAAGAGCCAGTATTGTAAGAGCCAGTATTGTAAAAGCCAGTACCTATACTCAAAACGATGGCCAATAGACGACTTGCATGTTTTCTGTCTGTTTCTCCCTCGCTCCTCAGGGCGAGCCATCTTTGTAGGGTGTGAATATTACGGCATTAGCTCCACGTGACTTAACAGATAGAACAATAGCTTTACTCAGCAACAAAGCCACTGTTTTTCGAGATGTTAGTCGACCTCTTCTTCGTTCTTGGAAACAAACTGCACGTCTATTCTTGTCACACAGGAATGAGAGATACTGTTCTGGATAGGCAACATCAGTTTAACTGGTGTAACAGTAGCTTTTAGAAATGTCTGCAGTAAGGTTGTTTAACATTGGGCAATGTTTTGTTTTTTATATTTATGTATATTCGTTTTTTTAAGGTAATAAATTGGAGAAAGTAAATTTGTCATTGACTGTCATAGTTGTACATTTATACATAAAGTTGACATCATGTTATGACACACAAATGACAGGAAAAGTAAACTAAATGCCAAACAGTAACACACAAGTATCCTGCATTTGGACAAAATATGCTGCAACCCAAAATCTGGAGTGTGACTTTTGGCACACGAGTGAAACATGTCAGATAAAAATCTATGTGACGTGTGCTCGTTGAAATACATACTGTAGTTAAATTAAGTGCGCAGATGTGTACATTGTGTGTTTTGCATTAATTCCTATGGCAGAGCATGTACACTCTATTATATGATCTAGAGAGAATGAGGTTGGTCAGGTAGTGTTCTTGACCATAACATACAGTAAAAAAATAGGTATTGGACCAGAACTTTGGGTGGGTCATATCTGTACCGGCAGGGCCATTCTTAATCAGATGGCTGTATAGTCTAGAACTCCAAAACCATTAGAGCCATTAGTTCCACAGGATCCATCCCTCTGTCCAGAGTCTCTACAGGTCCTCATCGTCCTCGCTGACAAGTATAGTGTCCAGGTCCTTGTCCTTACGCTCTGCGCTCTCTGTGACAAACTCCCTCTGCTGGGCCTCCAGCTCTCTGAGCTCCCCCTGCAGGCGCTCCAGATGCAGCACACGCCGGTTCTTCAACAGCTTCATGGGGAACGGGTTCATGTCGCTGAAGGCTATGTTGGTCAGTTTCCTGTTGGAAGGAACAGAGAGAGCAGGAGACAGACACAAGCCCAAGATTACTCAGCCTGCTTATTTCCATACAAAGAAACCACAGAATTGAACTCTATGTAAGCAGCATAGACACAAAACACTCCATAAGCTGTATGGCCCTAACACCAGACTTAGCCCTCTCACACGTTTTACTTGCATGCATTGGACAGAGATAATCGTATCTGCTCTTTGTTTGGAGATATGAGACTGCTGTGAATGCTGCCCTCAATGCACTCCTCTGGCTGTATAGCCTCGTTTTCTCCCATGTGTTGAGCCCATAGCTGAGACAACTGAGCTATCTGACTTATATATGGTGAGAGCATCCATCTCGGCCTACAGCAAATAGCTATTCAGTCTGCTCTGCCAGCAACACTCCGACGAAACAGAGCAGCAGAAAAAGAATGGGCTCAGTAGGAACAGGGCAAAAAGCACAAACCATATAGATAATACAACAATTAAACAGGATACAAAAGGACAAGCTAAATGTGATTTAGTGGAATCGTTCACAAACCACTTAGGGGTGAATCAGGTGTACTGGGCTGTAACAAAAACATACACGCCAGCCCTCCAGGAGTTTAAGACCTCTACTATAGTGGTTCCTATCCCACTAGAGAAACATCTAATATAGTGGCTTTTTTTTTTCCAGAACACAGCCTCCATAGTTTGAACTTGGATGATCTTTAATGACCTCTCACCTGCCGTCAGAGATGGTCTTGGTGAAGAAGCGCAGGTATTGGTAGATCTCCACGTTGTCATGGATGTTCAAGATGTCCTCCTCTTTGTACTTGAACAAAGCCAGGGCATACCGAAATATCACCTGGATCAAAACCATGCATGTACGTTTACATTAGAACTGCCGCAACAACAAAAAATGTAACGCCAGGTGGGTCGATTCTGGACAATCAATATCATTTCGTCAATCAGTTAACAACCAGTCATACTGCAGACAGGACCCACATTTGAATAACCATGAGCTAAAATTTCCTTTCGGCCCAGGCGCTAGTCTCTCTTAAGCGCGGTACCTTGGTGCCCTCGTAGAGGAAGGCGTCCCACACCCGCAGGAGGATGTCGCTGGGCAGGCTCTCAACGAACACCACCAGGAACCAGCTGAAGGTGATGAGGGACACGTCCACACTATGCTCCTCAAAATGGGCTGTCAGTCGGGGCATTTTCTCCGCCATGAAGTCCTTCAGCACACGCTGGTCCACCTGCAACATCCACCATGTCATATTGAGTCACATCAGCAGATGACAACAGATATTGGCATGACATGAGCAATGTTGTTGAATTCATTACGTTATTCATGAAATGTATGCGCAATTTAAAAGTTTCAGTTCCATGTTTTGGAACAGATGCAGAACTAAAACGGATTAAATCCCACTAAAAGCACCACTTCCCATATTTTTACTACAGAGAACTATAGAAACAATTATTTTACACATCTATACAGTTGTTTAAAATCACATATTTTGCTCCTTCGAGCCAGATCATTACCTGCGAGGCTATGAGTGTTTTGGTGTAGTAGTCCTGAGGCATAATGGTCTCCACCACAGCTACTAGACACCAGAAGGCATCCTCCTCACTCTCCAGCACCAGGAGAGCTATGGCTGCCAGCCTGAAAGGGGAGGGACAGGCCAATATCATAATTGCCCTCGGATATTCTGTCAAGATTGTTTTGAAGTCTGAAAGCTTGTATGGTATATCTACAGCCTAGTCTGAGTAGCCAGATCTAGGAAAATGCACATTTTTAGACTAATCATAGATTTTCACAAAAAAAAAAAAACTCTAAATTGTTATAAATCAGGCTTCCCTAAATTGAGAAGATTGTGTTGATTGAGTTGGTAGCATGGTTGCATCACTGCCTGGTATGGCAACTGCTCGGCCTCCGACCGCAAGGCACTACAGAGGGTAGTGCGAACGGCCCAGTACATCACTGGAGCCAAGCTTCCTGGACCTCTATACCAGGCGGTGTCAGAGGAAGGCCCTAAAAATTGTCAAAGACTCCAGCCACCCTAGTCAGACTGTTCTCTCTGCCACCGCACGGCAAGCAGTACCGGAGCGCCAAGTCTAGGTCCAAAAGGCTTCTTAGCAGCTTCTAACCCCAAGCCATAAGACTCCCAAACAGCTAATTAAAGGGCTACCCAGACTGTTTTCACCCCCCTTAACGCTACTACTATTCTCCATTTATTATGTACGCATAGTCACTTTAACTCAACCTACATGTACATATTACCTCAATTACCTTGACTAACCGGTACCCCCTGTATATAGCCTCGCTACTGTTATTTTACTGCTGCGGTTTAATTATTTGTTACTTTTTTAAACATTTTTTTACTTAACTTCTTAAAGCATTATTGGTTAAGGACTTTTAAGTAAGCATTTCACTGTAAGGTCTACCTACACCTGTTGTATTCGGGCACGTGACAAATCAAATTTGACTTGACATTGTTTTGGAGTCTGCACTTTATATCAGTTTACAGCTTTGTACATTAGGTGGCAGTATTTCTCTAGATGTAATATTTATTGAGCACACTGCTGACTGATATAGGGAGTCTTAAGTACCTGTTGAGGCCCTGGCAGTAACCAATGGTGGGATTTTGCCAGGAGAAAGCTAGCAGAATTCGTTGGAGCTGCTGCAGAGTGGGGCTGGAGGGCGAGGAAAAGCGCTGATTGGTGGTGAGCGTGCGGTGTAGGTCCAACTGGATCTGTCTGGAGGCTTGGTGGGGTGACGTAAGGCTCTTCTGGCACAGCTGAAACAGTAATGGATGGATTTCATGTAGATAGATGGATGGAAAGACTGACAGACAGATGGAGAAAGATTCTGAAATTGAGAGATGCATTGTAAGGAAGTGAACTAGCCTGATCCACTAGCACCCACCTGCTCATAGCGATCCGGGTGGCGCTCCCTCAGCGAGCGTGTGCGTGCCCTTACCACCCAGCGCCACACCCGTGGGCGGTACTCCCGTGGCACGCCACACCGCAGCAGGAATTTGAGCTCCGGGGAGGGGCAGAGGTCATCGGCCGGGCGGCCGCCCAGGTACTGAGCCCAGCGGTCCAACAAGGGTTTGACCCCGGCCTCCTGCCTCAGCAGGTTGTGGGAGCGGATCTCCAGGGCCTGGATCTTCGCCAGCAGCTTCATGTCCTCCACCTCATAGTCCGGGATGATCTTGAAGCCGTACTCGTCGTGCTCCCTGAGGAATGGAGATCAGTGTTCATTCACTGTTTTTAGATGATTTAAGCCTTCATTGACTATTGATAGTAATCTCATTTTTGTTCATTGTGGGACTGCATTGGTGATTTAATGTGTTCTTGTAACAAGGTGTCCCCCTTTAGAGACTGTTGTAAATCTTTAAAGGAACGCCTGTATGAATAAAGAATACAAATAAATAAAAGAGGTTGGTCCTGTCATCTATCAGTGTAGTGAAGCAGAGAAGACAAAAAGACAAGGAAAGGAAGCCAGTTCAGAGTATTGAGCCAGGGCCCGTTACCTGACAGGGTTGAGTTTGAGGACGTCGTTCAGGTCTCCTTTCAGTGCGTCCTCTATGAGGTTCCTCACAGCCTCCCGCTGGCCTGGTTCTAGAGCCTTGCTCTCCTGCAGCTTCCTCAGTACACCCAGGTAACGACTCTCTATCTGACAGTTACGGGCCTCCAGGTAGGCACACTGCAACACAAAATAAGCACACCCTAAGACCGAGACGGAGGTCCCAATTCAATCAACTGTAGTGGCCTTCAGTGTTTCACTTAAGCACAACCCACTTCAACAGCACATGCAGATGTATTTGGCACTGAGTAGCGCCCATATTCACAAGGCAGACCCACCTTTACCATAAGGCTTTTCTCCTGCTCTGAACTGTTGCGCCATAGCTTGGTCAGCTGGTAGATCTCAGAGTTCAGGAACTTGTTCTGGATCTTGTAGGCCTCAATGTCATCCTGTGTGAGAATTATTAATAGTGAGAGGAAGGGCAGGGTGAAGGCCATTTAAATAAGCAAAGAAATATGATTCATATTTGTACTACAACTATGTTTTTTTGGACCAGAGAATAGAGATTCTATTCCAAAAGACTCACATGTTCTGGCCCCTCATTTATAACCGGTGTGTAAATTTGACACTAAATATCTGCGTGTGATCTTTTTGAAGACTGACACGTACGAAAATTGAGATTTCTAAACGTGGGAGCACGGCATACGCATGTTTCTGCTTATAAATCAGATCTGTCGTAAACCTGTTCGCTCATGAACGCGCATTATAACTCCACCTGAATAGCGCCCGTCATTCACCTTTTAGAGTGGCACTAACACCCTTATTTGCTGTGTACTTTGGAAGTATTGGAATTAGACCAACACGTTATATCTAAAGGAAATATCAAATGTCTTTGGGAGGTGTTGGCAGAATGTCGTTTTCTTTTGCGTTGACATTTGACCGTTTCTGAAACACAAAAACAATTGCAAATTGTTGTGGACCCGTAAACATATAGTTTGAATTCAATAGTGTTTTGCATTTACTTTGTCCTGAACCTAAATGTGCAAAAAAACTGAAACATTGTCCATTCTGAGAAAAAAAAATCTAAACTACAGTAGGCTGTACCAGTGGTAGTCGATACACTTCAATGCAAAATTTCAACTGTCTGTTCACCTGTATGTTATAAACCACGCTCCCTTTTGAATGCATAGAGCAAAAACTTGAAATTATAATAGCCTCTCTAATAGGCCAAATTAAATGAGAGATGCGCATGGTAATTCGGTAAATGGATACTTTGGGAATATGAACTCATGGCCAGAAAAGGTGCAATGGTTGTGATATATATCTATTATGTTTGTAAATGAAATACTGTCTAGGCTAATCGAGAAATGTGATATTACAGTAGTCAGACGTAGCCTACAAAACGTCAATGGAAAACCGTAACCGTAACCGTGAACCGTACTGTTCTACCGTGACACTGCGCTTCGATCGGATCCCATAGAGCAAAATACTTTGAATACCAGTAGCCGATCAATTTACTACTGTGAAGTGGGTCCCATTAAAGGAGAGATGGAACGAACAGCAGCCTATCAATTTACTACTGTGAAGTGGGTCCCATTAAAGGAGAGATGGAACGAACAGTAGCCTATCAATTTACTACTGTGAAGTGGGTCCCATTAAAGGAGAGATGGAACGAACAGCAGCCGATCAATTTACTACTGTGAAGTGGGTCCCATTAAAGGAGAGATGGAACGAACAGCAGCCGATCAATTTACTACTGTGAAGTGGGTCCCATTAAAGGAGAGATGGAACGAACAGCAGCCGATCAATTTACTACTGTGAAGTGGGTCCCATTAAAGGAGAGATGGAACGAACAGCAGCCTATCAATTTACTACTGTGAAGTGGGTCCCATTAAAGGAGAGATGGAACGAACAGCAGCCTATCAATTTACTACTGTGAAGTGGGTCCCATTAAAGGAGAGATGGAACGAACAGCAGCCTATCAATTTACTACTGTGAAGTGGGTCCCATTAAAGGAGAGATGGAACGAACAGCAGCCTATCAATTTACTACTGTGAAGTGGGTCCCATTAAAGGAGAGATGGAACGAACAGCAGCCTATCAATTTACTACTGTGAAGTGGGTCCCATTAAAGGAGAGATGGAACGAACAGCAGCCTATCAATTTACTACTGTGAAGTGGGTCCCATTAAAGGAGAGATGGAACGAACAGCAGCCTATCAATTTACTACTGTGAAGTGGGTCCCATTAAAGGAGAGATGGAACGAACAGCAGCCTATCAATTTACTACTGTGAAGTGGGTCCCATTAAAGGAGAGATGGAACGAACAGCAGCCTATCAATTTACTACTGTGAAGTGGGTCCCATTAAAGGAGAGATGGAACGAACAGCAGCCTATCAATTTACTACTGTGAAGTGGGTCCCATTAAAGGAGAAATGGAACGAACAGCAGCCTATCAATTTACTACTGTGAAGTGGGTCCCATTAAAGGAGAGATGGAACGAACAGCAGCCTATCAATTTACTACTGTGAAGTGGGTCCCATTAAAGGAGAAATGGAACGAACAGCAGCCTATCAATTTACTACTGTGAAGTGGGTCCCATTAAAGGAGAGATGGAACGAACAGCAGCCTATCAATTTACTACTGTGAAGTGGGTCCCATTAAAGGAGAAATGGAACGAACAGTAGCCTATCAATTTACTACTGTGAAGTGGGTCCCATTAAAGGAGAGATGGAACGAACAGCAGCCTATCAATTTACTACTGTGAAGTGGGTCCCATTAAAGGAGAAATGGAACGAACAGCAGCCTATCAATTTACTACTGTGAAGTGGGTCCCATTAAAGGAGAAATGGAACGAACAGCAGCCTATCAATTTACTACTGTGAAGTGGGTCCCATTAAAGGAGAAATGGAACGAACAGCAGCCTATCAATTTACTACTGTGAAGTGGGTCCCATTAAAGGAGAGATGGAACGAACAGCAGCCTATCAATTTACTACTGTGAAGTGGGTCCCATTAAAGGAGAGATGGAACGAACAGCAGCCTATCAATTTACTACTGTGAAGTGGGTCCCATTAAAGGAGAGATGGAACGAACAGCAGCCTATCAATTTACTACTGTGAAGTGGGTCCCATTAAAGGAGAGATGGAACGAACAGCAGCCGATCAATTTACTACTGTGAAGTGGGTCCCATTAAAGGAGAGATGGAACGAACAGCAGCCTATCAATTTACTACTGTGAAGTGGGTCCCATTAAAGGAGAGATGGAACGAACAGCAGCCTATCAATTTACTACTGTGAAGTGGGTCCCATTAAAGGAGAGATGGAACGAACAGCAGCCTATCAATTTACTACTGTGAAGTGGGTCCCATTAAAGGAGAGATGGAACGAACAGCAGCCTATCAATTTACTACTGTGAAGTGGGTCCCATTAAAGGAGAGATGGAACGAACAGCAGCCTATCAATTTACTTCTGTGAAGTGGGTCCCATTAAAGGAGAGATGGAACGAACAGCAGCCTATCAATTTACTACTGTGAAGTGGGTCCCATTAAAGGAGAGATGGAACGAACAGCAGCCTATCAATTTACTACTGTGAAGTGGGTCCCATTAAAGGAGAGATGGAACGAACAGCAGCCTATCAATTTACTACTGTGAAGTGGGTCCCATTAAAGGAGAGATGGAACGAACAGCAGCCTATCAATTTACTACTGTGACGTGGGTCCCATTAAAGGAGAGATGGAACGAACAGCAGCCTATCAATTTACTACTGTGAAGTGGGTCCCATTAAAGGAGAGATGGAACGAACAGCAGCCTATCAATTTACTACTGTGAAGTGGGTCCCATTAAAGGAGAGACGGAACGAACAGTAGCCTATCAATTTACTACTGTGAAGTGGGTCCCATTAAAGGAGAGATGGAACGAACAGTAGCCTATCAATTTACTACTGTGAAGTGGGTCCCGTTAAAGGAGAGATGGAACGAACAGCAGCCTATCAATTTACTACTGTGAAGTGGGTCCCATTAAAGGAGAGATGGAACGAACAGTAGCCTATCAATTTACTACTGTGAAGTGGGTCCCGTTAAAGGAGAGATGGAACGAACAGTAGCCTATCCTAACTTGTAGGCCTATAGGCTATTTCGCGCGTATGAAACCATCAGTCAGAAAAGAGGAATGTATTATGCATAGAAATAGCTTTCTAATTATTTTAGAATGCAAAGATAATTGCATGTAGATATTATATTTAGATACAGTTTTTTGTTTGTTATAAATAAGTCACCATGTTGACTCCAATACTTCCCACAGTTGTGTCAAGTTGGCTGGATGTCCTTTGGGTGGTGGGCCATTCTTGATACACACGGGAAACTGTTGCGCATGAAAAACCCAGCAGCGTTGCAGTTCTTAACACAAACTGGTGGGCCAGACACCTACTACCATACCCGGTTAGGCCCTTAAATATTTTGTCTTGCCCATTCACCCTCGGATTGGTACACATACACAATCCATGTGGCCTCAATTGTCTCAAGGCTTAAAAATCCTTCTTTAACCTGTCTCCTCCCCTTCATCTACACTGAAGCGGATTTAACAAGTGACATCAATAAGTGATCATAGCTGTCACCTGGATTCTCCTGGTCAGTCTGTCACGGAAAGACATGTTTTGTACATTCAGTATATATTCCCCATTTGCACAAGGCTAATAGTCTACTTTGCCTTCTTGCAATGCAATACTTCAACCACTGGAAACTGTGCGTATACATGGTCTAAAGTTTGTGGGTGGATAAGCACATTCTCACATCAAGTTTAGTTTTTATAAATGACAACTTTTACGTTAAAAAAAAATGGCACGCGCATGTTTTGGGGCATATTTTGTGAGTATGCAACATTTATAAATTAGGCTTCTGGTCTTGATTCCATCTCTGTTGTTGGACTGACCTACTACCTACCAACCACAAACCAACCTTGAGGTTCTCAGTGTCCTCCTGCAGCTGGTGGAAGGTCAGGGCCTCCAGGCCATTAGTGGTGGACATGGTGCGTCTTGGGTCGGTCATGCAGGCCGCCACCTGCTCTGACAGCTTCAGGATCACCTGGGATAACATCAGAAAATATGATATTATTAGGCAGTGATGCCATACATTATCATATCATGAAGTGTATACACTTGGAGCCAAATAGAACTCGGGCCCATATTCAAAAGGCATCACAGAGTAGGAGTGGTGATCCAGGATCAGGTCCCCACTGTCCACATAATCATTATGCTCGATAAGGCTAAACTGATCCTGTATCAGCACTCCTTCTATGAGACTCTTTGTGACTACGAGACCAGACCCCAAAAATGGGTTTCACCTCCTGTTTGGAGTTGTTCTTCGCCATCATCAGGGTGACGTTTTCCTTCAGCTCGGCCACGTGGGTGTCCCTTTGGGCCAAACTCGCCCTCAGACCCTCTGCCTCGACCTTCAGCTCCTCCAGACGACCCTGCAGGTCAGCAGCTTGGCGCTCGCGGTGCCTCAACAGCTCCAGACGCTCCTGCTCACACTCGGCTGCCAGGAACTCAGTGCAGGTCCGCTTCTCCAGCTGAGCCGCCTCAAGGGCCTTGTGGAGAAGCCACACCAGCTCCTGGATGGGGGAAGGGGAGGAGGAAGAGGATAGGGTAGAGCCAGGGGCAGGATGGGATGTGAATAGTGAGGTTAGTCCATCTAGTCTGGCACAGATTCAAATGAGAAGGAATACATTTAATTTCAAGATATTTGTAGGCATATCAAACCAATCAATACGCCACATTCTAGACGTCAGAGAGTGGATAAGGGCAGGGTGAAAATCAAGCATGGCTTTGTAAGATATTGGAGGTGTATTAGATCTGGCACAGCTTTGGTCTTAGCTCTAACCTTCTGGGCCTTGACCTCCTCAGCCAGCATGTGTTTCTCCTGCTGAAGGCAGGTAGTCTTGTCTGAAGCAGCTTCCCGTAGCGCAGCGGGCATGGTGGCAGAGCTGCCCCTCGTCTTCCTCCTGATCCTCGGGGACGGGCATGTGAACGACCTGCCCTCCCCTGGGGAGCGCTCACCCGCAGGGTCCGCCAACAGCAGCGGGGTGGTAGGAGTCGGAGGGTCAACGGGAGTCCTAGGGTCTGTAGGAGGGCATGGAGGTTAGCTATGGCTCTGTGGTTATTATGGACTGTGAGATCACCAACTTGTGAAATAAAATGTTTCTTTGTTTAGATGAGAAAAAAATGACAATGTTACTCGAGCAATGAGGACATTATGCCATCAGACAATGAGAAAACCTGATCCTTCTGTATGATTTCAATCAGCTGCCGACAGAGGGCAGAAGGATGCCAGAAAATTAGAGAACATCTCCAGAGGCTAGGGTGTGTGTGGGACATACCAATCCTGTCCTGGGCTGTCTGGTAGGGGGTCCAGGGAGGAGGCACCTCCAAATGGAACACACTCCGACTCAGTTCCTGGGAGGACCGCTTGTAAAAAAGACTGTGCACCGAGTTCCTGTAGGAGCAGCACGCATGTGTGAGAACACACACACACACATAAGCATGCACGCCAACATCCCCACCCCCAAGTGCCAGCCTTAGTGTAAACCTGCAACTAGAACAATCCCTTTATTATGAAGCGATTAAGGTACAAGTCCTCCAAAAAAACATTAATCTCAAAGTCACTTTCACTATGAAGTCAATCTTGACATGTTCGATTGGCAGAGGACAAACATCTGTAGTCACATATCCACAAACAGTTCTGTCTACGATCAATAACTTCGATGAATATCGAGTCAATCGTCAACTACTACAACGTATCCCAAAGTGATGGAGAAAAAAAATCTACACAGTTACATATTGGGATAATATTTTTGAAGATACAACATCATATCGTTTTGACAATATCACAATGTTACTTTTGCGATAGTTGGCTGTACCTGCACCAAAACCCCAGTATTTTTCCTTCATAGGTTTTTCTCCATCTTCTTTTTGTTTTCAGCACTTTTATTTGCATGACTGATTGTTTTGTCATGGGTCTCTCTCGTCCCTCTGCAGCAGACATATGGTGAGCAATATGTTTGGAACATCAAATCACAATAAAATCACAGTATCAAATTGCAATACAGATAGAATCTTGAGAATCGCAATACATATCGGCGCCTAAGTATCATGATAATACTGTATCGTGAAGGTACCTGGCAATTCCCAGCCCTATTATCCCATACCATCTGTTGTACAGGTCCAGTCATATGCCTCAATGCCAAATGAATGGTAAAGATAGGCAGAAAATAAAAAAAATAAAAAATTCACCTACTGAATCTCTATCAGAGGATGTTTGAGGGAGAAGTTGCTTAGGGGGGCCCGTTGTTGCGGTGCGGGCAGATTGGCAGCCTCCTCACCCAAGAGGCCTGGCGGGGTCTTCATGGTGGGCAGGAAGTCATCTACGTTACAGGAAGTAACAGGAAAGAACAATGTCAGTGGATCACGCCCTCTGGAGCCAGGGCACACAAAGGACACAGCTACTCATGTAACAAGCAGGAACCTTCTGGCTGAAGACAATGAGTGATATTATGGGTTGTAATACAGAGAATAAAGACCATGACTATCCAGCCACTTGGTCTTGAGATGAAGTTGTTTGCTCTTACTGTACTGCTATGAACTGAAAGTTATGACACCATGGGGTGAGACCCATTGAAAAGTCTAAAAGATTCATATATTTTTATTAACTGACAAAAGTCCTGATATCTTTTGGGCAACCAAATTGTGCACGCTAGATACAAATACAATGGCGACCGTGGGAATATTCAAAGGAGTACCACGGTCAAAGCATACTGTTCTGTTCCGTCGTGAAACGTACTGGGCATGTCAGGACAAGCATGAAATACCTCACAGTTTACAAACCAGTTGGTAGGAAAGGTTGTGTCTACAACAGGAGCAAACTCAATGACGTTGGGCAAAGTCAAAACAGGGAACTAGCAATAACGTCACTTTTACATTGTTCATTGATGCATATTCAAGACAGCTATGACTTGAACAGTTGGATTTCTCACTTATACAAGCCGTTTAAGCTTCAAAATATCATACGGATGTGTTGATTTATTGGACCAGAATAGCCTGTAGTATGCGTAGTGTAGCCATGCGGTGCTGTAACCAAGGCTCCTAGTTCAGCAGTGTGTCAGACGGGCACTTCCTCTCTCTCTCGCTCGCTCTCTCTCTCTCGCTCTCTGTCTGGGCCATGCAGAATCACCTCCTGCAGCTGTCAGTGGAGCTGTAGCTTAAACATTCATTACATAGATTACCCAGGGGTCAAAGAGCAGGGCACATTGGGATCACCTGCGACACGTTCAGTAGGCAAACATTGTGGAACTCTAAGATAGAACAAACATGTCTCAACTCTATTCATGACATTTCTATCTGCAACATTCTACAACTCATAGTATTTCTATCTGGAAAGTACAGTGTTTCAAAATGTTGTGAATAGAGCTGAGAGACATGTTTGTTCTACGTAAAATATTTATCTCTTAGAGTTCCACAATGTTTGCCTACTGAAAGGTCCCAGGTGATTCCAGTGTGCCCTGCTCTTTGACCCCTGGAGAATCTGTGTACTAAATGTTTAAGCTACAGCCCCACTGACAGCTGCAGGAAGTGATTCTGCATGGCCCAGACAGAGAGAGAAAGAGAGATAGGAAGTACCTGTCTGACACCCTGCTGAACTAGGAGCCTTGGTTACAGCATCAACTGTACATTTCAGTGTTCCTCAAGGCTCCGTTTTAGGACCACTACTGTTTTCACTATATATTTTACCTCTTGGTGATGTCATTCGGAAACATAATGTTAACTTTCACTGCTATGCGGATGATACACAGCTGTACATTTCGTTGAAACACAGTGAAGCCCCAAAATTGCCCTCCCAGGAAGCCTGTGTTTCAGACATAAGGACGTGGATGGCGGCAAATGTTCTACTTTTTAGACAAAACAGAGATGCTTGTTCTAGGTCCCAAGAATCAAAGAGATCTTTTGTTGAATCTGACAATTAATCTTAGTTGTACAGTTGTCTCAAATAAAACTGTGAAGGACCTCAGCGTTACTCTGGACCCTGATCTCTCTTTTGATGAACATATCATGACTGTTTCAAGGACAGCTTTTTGCCATCTACGTAACATTGCAAAGATCAGAAACCTTCTGTCCAAAAATGATGCAGAAAAATGTATCCATGCTTTTGTCACTTATAGGTTAGACTACTGCAATGCTCTACTTTCCGGCTACCCGGGTAAAGCACTAAATAAACTTCAGTTAGTGCTAAACACGGTTGCTAGAATCTTGACTAGAACCAAAAATTTGATCATATTACTCCAATGCTAGCCTCTCTACACTGGCTTCCTGTTAAGGCAAGGGCTTATTTCGAGGTATTACTGCTAACCTACAAAGCATTACATGGGTTTGCTCCTACCTATCTCTCTGATTTGGTCCTGCCGTACATACCTACACGTACGCTATGGTCACAAGACGCAGGCCTCCTTACTGTCCCTTGAATTTCTAAGCAAACAGCTGGAGGCAGGGCTTTCACCTATAGAGCTCCATTTTAATGGAATGGTCTGCCTATTCATGTGAGAGACGCAGACTCGGTCACTGACACGCAGACTGAGTCACTGACATTATCTTCCTGTCCGGGTTGTTGGCCTGGTTCCTCTAGGTTTCTTCCTAGGTTCTGGCCTTTCTAGGGAGTTTTTCCTAGCCACTGTGCTTCTACACCTGTATTGCTTGCTGTTTGGGGTTTTAGGCTGGGTTTCTGTACAGCACTTTGAGATATCAGCTGATGTAAGAAGGGCATTATAAATACATTTGATTGATTTCAATTACCCAAATACAGTGTCCTCAGTGTAACCCCCGAGTGTAGAAATGATCAGTTACAATGTGAACAGTAGATAAGTGGTTTACGGGTATCAAGTCTTCAGAGATGAAAGCGGTAACGCAGCTAGAGCGAGCATTTGTCTGCAATTTGCAGACGCCGCAGAGAAAGATCTAAGCACATCTGATCAACGTTGTTTCCTGTCCTGAACCCCACCTACCAATCTCAACCTTGGCCAGACACGCCCCCCATGGGGCATATAATAATAGATCATTCAATACTGGAAGGATGAATTCGTTATTTGCAATGATAAAGGCCTGTGTAGGTGAAAATAACATTTAATCTATTTCATGAAAATGCCATGACCCTAAAAGTCCATGAATAGCTCCCAGAGGGATTTAGATTGTTATTGCGTTCCCCTCCCCAGTCTATCTACATTTTACGTCATTTAGCAGACGCCCTTATCCAGAACGACGTACATGAGCAATAATTGCCTTGCTCGAGGGCACAGACAGATTTTTCACCTAGTCGGCTCAGAGATTCAAACCAGTGACCTTTTGGTTACTGGCCCAACGCTCTTAACTGCTAGGCTACCTGCAAAAGGGAAGTCAACCCTCCATTTGTTAGTCAGATACTGTGCCTTTACGACAGCAATACAGGTTTACAGAGTAGAGACATGAATGTTGGCAAAGAATGACATTTCTTCTAGAAACTATTGCAACAGAAAAAAGTTATTTGCCAGGGCCAGTCATTTGCCAATGTATCTAAGTAGTGCACATACTGAATATATATATATTTATATAGAAATGCCTGACTTAACTCATGGAAATACTGTATTTTACATGATGGAAATGAGCAGCAAAGACAGCTTCCTTATTATTTGTAAACATAGGTCTCTGTTCTAAAACACTAGAGACCAAATAGGCCAGTTGTTTCCCCAGACATCAGCTGACTGACTTGCTGGAGGAACATGGAAGAAGTCTGTTAATCCTCCATGCATTTTAAAACATTGGAATGGCTCCAATCATGCATTCTGTTTAACGACACTAGGGCCTGTTCCGAAGGCTGCAACATTACAGAACGGTCCTATAGAAATGTATTGTTTGGAAGAGTTATGACCCTCTGTCATGTAGAATAGGGAATCATATCAGCAGAGTCAGCTCTACTCATAGTATTTCTATCGGGAAAGTTCAGAGTGTTTCAATTACCTGAATAGTGTCCTCAGTGTAACCCTCGAGTGTAAAAATGATCAGTTACAATAATTCTTGTTCTTTTCTGACAAGAATACTGTCAAATTAAAGTGACAGTCAATTGTTACTAACATTTTTGTATGTAAACTAGAATTTTTGACAGAACGTTTGTATGAAAGCCTATTTGAGAGTTTAAGATGAATAACTTACCCAAAGTTCTGTTTAAGTCTCTGATTGGCTGGCTACACTTGATGCCCACGGTAGATTTGCTGAATCACTGAAAGGAAGTGGGTGTGCTGCCAGAGTAAAAGGTTTTCAGGAAGCTACGTCTCAGAGGGAGAATTTGGAAATCCCTAGTGAGGCCAGGGAGAGGCTGACAAAGTCGACTGCTGATGATTCATGAAGTGACTATGTAGCCAAGGGACAAGTGTGGTAAATATTGACATCACACTCCAGTGCATTGACATCTGTTTTCACTCAAAATAAATTTGTTGTTGTTGTTTGGACATTGTGAGTTATTACTAATGGTTAGTTAAAAATGATAACGTTCAATTCAACTAACTTAATTTGTTGCCTAGTAATATGTCTGCTTCGAACTCACTCTCAAACACGTAGATCCACTGACGCAGCTCACTCTTCAGATCCCAATCAGCTGAATTCTGATCACCTGTTTAGACACCTGTGTGTCATTATCACACACTATTTAGTTCAGTTACTTGCACCCCATCATTGTGAGATATTGTTTGTTTTGTGACACACTTCTATTTGGAGCTCTGTTTTTCCCGTAATTTAATCCTCCAGTGTATGATAGTGAGGAAGGCAAAAACTGACGCCTTTTGCCTGTACTTTAGGCTATCGGATTTCCTGTTATCAACCTATTGCCTGATCTCCCGGACGACGTTACCAGCCTTTTCTCTGCCTGTACTGTTGCCTTTTTGGAACCCCTGTGTATGACCTTCTGCCTGCCCCTGGACCCAGCTACCTGCCTCCTCCTGTGTATGACCTTCTGCCTGCCCCTGGACCAGCTACCTGCCTCCTCCTGTGGTCCTTTATAAATAAACACCTGCTGCGCCGTGCGCTTGAAACCAACACTCTGTCTCCCATCGTGTTCATTACACCTAGTTTTTCACCTCTAGTCTGCCAATTGTAATCAAACGGTGTCATAGGGTGTTCTGTATCTGTGTGTAGGATCTTGTACATATTAGAAATTACCTCTAAACTAGCATGTGTCAATTGGGAGTGGAATAACTTGAGACAAACCCCTTTGATAGAATATGACACCCATCTCCTAAGGTATTCATAGTACAATTTAGTATGATATCAACTTTAAACAAAACATTTCCTCAGATAACACGATCCAACTGGTTACATAATTTAAAAAAAAATGTTAACCTTTATTTAACTAGGCAAGTCAGTCAAGAACAAATTCTTATTTACTATGACGGCCAAACCCGGACGATGCTGGGTCAGTTGTGCGCCGCCCTAGTGGACTCCTAATCACGGCCGGATATGATACAGCCTGGGTCATTGACATTCCAGTCACTGCTAACTTGACTATGTGTCCGATGGTTCCACGTGAAGTATTACATTTCTCTCACATCTTTTAACGCTTCACTAAGCATAAAACCACGCATGGTATATGATGGTACTGAGCTGTTATTCTTAGCCTGGTTGCCAGATCTGTTTCTACATGAACAACCTTCTCTGTCGATCATTGTCATGCCAGACATAATCTTGATCAGTGTCTGGGGCCACTTCATTCTACTACCTCCCGTCTTTCTGTACCTGGGCAGCTGGTGGGTAGTTCCCCCTGTCCCTCTGGTCTCTGGTGGTCAGTGCAGTGACGTGTGGATTCTCCTGTCAGCTGGTCTCGGTGCTGCCATCTCTTCAGCTGCAGCTGTTGTAGCCAGTACATCATGGCCTCCTGGTTATCTGCCTGAAACAGACAGAATATATATTGTTAGCCTACTGTACATGTGTGCCCAAGTCGGAATATCTGTAATGCATAACTTCTAAAATGTTTGTTATTTTTAATCACGTTATTCAGATACAGGAGCACCACTGTTTCGCTGCCTCATGTATCCTTTTAGCGGTCTTCCCATCTCTCCACAAAAACCAATGACATTTCAGAAATATTGATGACACTCACATTCAGAGCAAAGTCAGACGTTTGGGAAAACCCTGGGGATACCGGTTGAACTTGTGATGGCACCAGAAGTGAATCCCCTCTAAATCAGGGACTTTGGCCAACCACTGACATTAATAATCAAGTAACTACCAGGATGAAAAGGAAACAGGCAGAATGGCCAACCTCGAGATTCAGATTTGACCACCCCTGTTATAGTATAGATTAAATAAACATTACCTTGAGGACGAAGGTCCGTTCAGGGTTCTGGATGTGAAAGGTGCCCTGCTCTCCGTGGAGGGGGTAACCGAACGTGGCTCTGCACAGCTCAATCCTCCCCAAAGAGGTCACATCCTGTGCCGTCCTGTAGTAAAACAACTGGCTCTTCTTCTCCTCGTACGTGAACCAGCGCCACTTCCACGACTTCAGGGGACCTCCTTGTTTAAGGAGATACCCACATAGTTTAGTGATAGACGGGCTTTCCGTGGGTTGTTGCTGGGCTTGGTTGTCCATGGTGGTGGCAAACTGACTCTGGTTGTTGTCTGTGGCAGCAGTCTTAGCTGGGACCCCTTCACTCTGGTGGTCCTGACTCGGCTGGCCCATGCCGTTTGTGCGTGTAGCGGTCTCTTCAGAGTTCCTCCCTGTTGTGATACAATCATCCTCATCCGCTGGGCTTACCGCCTCTGCTTGGGGAGGAAGTGAGTGAGACGAGGCAGTGCTGGGATTTCCTTCTGGGTCCTCTCCCTCCATCACACTGAGAGACCAAGAGGGAGTTGAAAAAAAGCTCAACTAAAACAAAGCATACAATGGAGAGGTCACTCTGCTCCACTTGGAGACTTGACATGATAGTGAGGCTTTGACAACGGGGTCAGCATGAACACATCTAAAGCTGTTCAATGTGTAATATTTTATTTTCATCTCCATTTGTAAACTAATATATGATTGGCTTAGAAAAGTGTTACACTTTGTGGCTCTAATCTTTTTGCCATGTTTTTCCTTGCATCACTCTACAGGGTTTTTGAAAAGGTCATACTGGTGCTATGTCGGATTTCATGAGGGTTGCCAATGGTGTAAAAAGTTGGATTTGTCTGTTTATTTTTGTGGTATCGATAAAAAAAAGGTATTTGATTGGGGAATGGGGATCCATTTTCACGATGGGAAATCAATTCATCAATAAATGTTGGGAAACAGAAGACCAGCAACAAAAAACAAACAAACTGGTTTAAATTCCCCTGGTGCAACTGCATGGTATTTGCAACTATAACGAGTCTGAACTATGATCAAGTAAGCCATATCAATGCAGTTAAACAGGTTCATGTAAAATAATGAATTATGTTGGCTTACACTTATGGCACTTCCAAGGCCATTTCATGATGATTATTACGGTCGTGTCAATCATGTTTTATAATTAGGCTACTGTAACAAGGCAAATACCAGCATTGTAGGCCTACTGCCTCTGCCCAGATGCCTACTCATCTTTCAAGGCAACAGCCATTAGAGCTCACTTTGCCACGCATGAGCCCTGGTCTGAGTCCCAGCTTTCACTTTCTTTCGCTACACTGGTGGCAGACTTGGGATCACGTCCAGCTCACATCATAAAGTGGTGGGAAGCATTCTGTAATTACATTGATATATCTAGTGAACAATGGATAAGCAACAATGGGCGTGATGGATAGAAGTCGTCACTACGGGTGTGATCAAGCCTTACATCAAAGTTGCCTGAATGTGCAATGCCCCGATCAGTTATTCAGAAGAAAATCCTCTCTTTCTAAATTACATGAGTTGTGTGGATCTGAAACAAACACATTCTACACATTTACAAAACTACCCGTTTAAAGTGTTATTATAACCACGGTGTTATTTTGTTAAAGTTTATACATCTAATAACCTGACAATGATCCACATCATATGGGTAGATAAATAATGCAGCAAAACACAACCATCTTTTTTTTAAGGACGCAAACCAGTAATATGAATCACTGTTAATCCATCCTGTTCTGATCCAATGAGATGGATGGAGGATTTTCTACGGCCTAGAATCAAGGCCTTTCCCTGTCATGAAGGACAAAGCTAGCTAGGCTAGGTGAAGACTGAACTCAAGTTAAGGGTTATATGTCAGACTCTCCAATACCACTTTGCCCAACATGTTATACCCCAGAGGTTGTAAATAAACCATGTTTGAGGTGATTTAACTTGGATTATCATCATCATTATTATTGGGCTGTGAAACCCATAGCCAAATCGCTTCAGACTGAGCATTTCTCACTGGAAAATGCTGCCGACATTGAACACAGCCTAGGGTTAGGGCGTTTAATTTCAGACTGTCCTGTGCCACTATTCCCAACATCTTATACAACATAGGTTGTAAATAAACTATTTTTAAAGTGATATAACTTGTATCATTATTATAGGACTGTGAAACCCATAGCCGAATGGCTTCAGACTGAGCATTTCTCACCATTTATTTACAGAGGGCAATTTCTGTTTTATAACAGGTACTGTCCATCATTTACAGTATTGTGTTGATTAATTATGGCTTTCTTTGGTGGAAATACAGAATATGTATAAACATGTCAAATATACCAAAGCTAAGGACCATTAACCATGTTATTCATTACTGAAACATGTAAACTACAATGAATACATGACAACTAGATACAAATATATATATATTTTTTTATTATTCATACATAAGTCAAGAATAGGCTATAACATGAGTAAAAACAAAGTGTGTGTAAGTGTTTGTGTGCATGTATTATGGTGTGTATTGTAATTTTCCATCATAAAAATGTATCCACATTCCCCAATCAAATACATTCATCAATACCACACAATAAAATAAGTAAAGTTGGGCATTTTGTCTCCAATCTGTCAACCATAATAAAATTCGACATAATGCATTTTATACAAGACTATGAAAGAAATGGTGTAATGTACACCAAAAAAGAGACTTTAATTAAATGCATTAATGAAAAATATGAATATGCAAAATATGAAACGGGTTATGAAGAAAATTGTGTAGGCCTACTGTTGCCTACATGGGAAAAAAAAGGCCTTTCTGACTACAAGTGCACCTGTATCCCAAAGTATTAAGTGAAAACAAGCATAGAAAACAGTATTGGCATTAAAAAAAAACCACAAGGTTACTGTATTTATAATTATTTCGGTGACAACCTGGTTGATTAAAAATGTTGGGTTCTTAACACGTTTTAAAAAATATATATAAATAAATGTGGTACACAAAAAGGCAGTGTAGAACACCATTGCCCATCACGCAATGCTGTAATAACTTTCAAAAGAAAGATTGTTCCGAAGTTTGCCTGCCTGCATAGAAAACAAATACAAAACATCATCATAGGTACACTTCAACAGACAAAATTAGATTTTTTTTTCTCCAGAAAATCCCATTGTAGGATTTTTAATGAATTTATTTGTAAATTATGGTGGAAAATAAGTATTTGGTCACCTACAAACAAGCAAGATTTCTGGCTCTCACAGACCTGTAACTTCTTCTTTAAAAGGCTCCTCTGTCCTCCACTCGTTACCTGTATTAATGGCACCTGTTTGAACTTGTTATCAGTATAAAAGACACCTGTCCACAACCTCAAACAGTCACACTCCAAACTCCACTATGGCCAAGACCAAAGAGCTGTCAAAGGACACCAGAAACAAAATTGTAGAACTGCACCAGGCTGGGAAGACTGAATCTGCAATAGGTAAGCAGCTTGGTTTGAAGAAATCAACTGTGGGAGCAATTATTAGGAAATGGAAAACATACAAGACCACTGATAATCTCTCTCAATCTGGGGCTCCACGCAAGATCTCACCCCGTGGGGTCAAAATGATCACAAGAACAGTGAGCAAAAATCCCAGAACTACATGGGGGGACCTAGTGATTGGGACCAAAGTAGCAAAGCCTACCATCAGTAACACACTACGCCGCCAGGGACTCAAATCCTGCAGTGCCAGACGTGTCCCCCTGCTTAATGATCCAGAAGAAGACTGGGAGAACGTCATATGGTCAGATGAAACCAAAATAACTTTTTGGTAAAAACTCAACTCGTCGTGTTTGGAGGACAAAGAATCCTGAGTTGCATCCAAAGAACACCATACCTACTGTGAAGCATGGGGGTGGAAACATCATGCTTTGGGGCTGTTTTTCTGCAAAGAGACCAGGACGACTGATCCATGTAAAGGAAAGAATGAATGGGGCCATGTATCGTGAGATTTTGAGTGAAAACCTCCTTCCATCAGCAAGGGCATTGAAGATGAAACGTGGCTGGGTCTTTCAGCATGACAATGATCCCAAACACACCACCCGGGCAACGAAGGAGTGGCTTCGTAAGAAGCATTTCAAGGTCCTGGAGTGGCCTAGCCAGTCTCCAGATCTCAACCCCATAGAAAATCTTTGGAGCGAGTTGAAAGTATGTTGCCCAGCAACAGCCCCAAAACATCACTGCTCTAGAGGAGATCTGCATGTTGGAATGGGCCAAAATACCAGCAACAGTGCGTGAAAACCTTGAAGAATTACAGAAAACGTTTGACCTCTGTCATTGCCAACAAAGGGTATATAACAAAGTATTGAGATAAATAAGTATTTGGTCAATAACAAAAGTTTTCCACCATAATTTGCAAATAAATTCATTAAAAATCCTACAATGTGATTTTCTGTTTTTTTTCTCATTTTGTCTGTCATAGTTGAAGTGTACCTATGATGAAAATTATAGGCCTCTCATCTTTTTAAGTGGGAGAACTTGCACAATTGGTGGCTGACTAAATACATTTTTTGCCCCACTGTATATTGCTCAACTAAAGATCTGGCCCTAGTCAAAGTCAGTCAACAGTTCCACATTTAATTATCTGGAACGAAGCAAGTGTGTGAATAGTAGACATGTAAATATCCTTTCACTGTTTACAGCAGATCTCCAACTTTTCACAACCATATTCTGAGGAAGAACAAGAACTACCTGGTTAGGGTGATTGGCCTGATAGGGTGTGTCCAGCAATGGAATGAAACATCCAACCAATGCCTCAAGTGATGTGCTGAACGTCCTCCACAAACCCACAGGGTTGTGGGGTCTGTCCAGAAACAACCACTAGCTCATACATCCTCGGCACTTATGGAGATTTGAGAGGATTGGACAGGTGTAAGCAATATGGCAAAAAGTATACCAAGTCTGTTAGAGGGTGGAGCTATCACCATGTCACCACCTATCAATGACTCTCAGATCTCCACAAGTGTCTGAGAGAAGGGGCTAGGGGTTGTGTCTGGACAGGGCCTGGGTATCACACACCATAATAAATACTCATGCACCGGTCATTGGTTGTGTGAATATAAAGGGGACTGAGCATACTAGACCATGTCATTTCAAAATGAGGGGTGTTGTAGCTCTATTGGTGTTGCTATTCTGTCTGTCAAGTAGTCTTACGACTTGCACTAAATTCTTCCACTGCTCTGTCATTCGCTACATACTTTAGATGGAGACTGCCATCATTGAAGTAATTTGTGGTGACGAGGGGCACTGTACAAAACAAAGTCTTCGGCTTTGCTACTTTGATACAAATCGCCGATTGCCAATACTTAGCCTTCAAGGCAAGCAACACTGAACCATGCATGACGGCACCAGCTGTTCCCGATGACTGTGTGATCACGCTCTCCATAGCCGATGTGAGTAAGTAATATTCACAAAGCCGCAGTGCCAGATGGATTACCAGGCCGCGTACTCGGGGCATGCGCTGAACAGCTGGCAAGTGTCTACACTGACATTTCACCCACTCCCTGACCCAGTCTAATACCTATGTTTCAAGTAGACCACTATATTCCCTGTGCCCAAGAACGCCAAGGTAAAATGTCTAAATGACTATCACCCCGTAGCACTCACATATGTAGCCATGAAATGCCTTGAAAGGCTCATATCAACACCATCATCGCAGACACTCTGGACCCACTACAATTCGCATACCGCCCCAACGGATCCACAGATGACGCAATCTCCAATGCACTTCACAATTCCCTTTCCCACCTGGACATGAGGAACACCTATGTGAGAATGTTTTTCATTGACTACAGCTCAGAGTTCAACACCATTGTGTCCTCCAAGCTCATTACTAGGCTAAGGACCCTGGGACTGAACACATCCCTCTGCAACTGGATCCTGGACTTCCTGATGGACTGCCCCCAGGTGGTGAGGGTAGGCAACAACACATCCACCACGTTGACCCTCAACACAGGGGCCCCTCAGGGATGTGTGCTTAGTCCCCTCCTGTACTCCCTGTTCACCCATGACTGAGTGATCGCGCACGACTCCAACACCATTGCTAAGTTTGTAGACGACACGACAGTGCTAGCGATGATCACTGACGATGATGAGACAGCCTATAGGGTGGAGGGCAGAGACCAGGACAACATCATCTCCCTCACCCTCAGCAAAATAAAGCAGCTGATCGTAGACAACAGGAAATGGAGGGCTGTGCACGCTCCATTTAATGTGTAAATGTATTTTTTGTGTTATCTGTGATCGTTTGTTTGTCTTGTGTAGTTTCTTAATCATTGTATCTAAACGGTATGTGGAAACATGTATATGCAGGGCCCAGCTGTAAAAGAGACCTTGGTCTCAGTCTGGTCTTTGTTGAAATAAAGGTGTAATAATAATAATAATAATAATAATTCACATTGACAGGGCTGTAGTGGAGCGGGTCGAGATCTTCAAGTTCCTCATTGTCTACATCACTAAGGATCTAACATGGTCCACACAAGCCAACAGTCGTGAAGAGGGCATGGCAATGACCTCAAAAAGTTCTACAGCTGCACCATTGAGAGCATCTTGACTGGATGCATCACCAATTGGTATGGCAACTGCTTGGCATGCGACCACAAGACGCTACAGAGGGTAGTGCGCATGGCCCAGTACGTCACTGGGGCCGAGATCCCTGACATTCAGGATCTCTATACAAGGTGGTGTCAGAGGAAGGCCCTAAAAATGGTCAAAGACTCCAGCCACCCAAGTCATAGACGTATCTCTGCTCCCGCACAGCAAGCAGTACTGATGCAACAAGTCTGGAACCAACAGGACCCTGAACAGCTTCTACCCCCTAGACATAAGACATTTTTTTTTACTCGTAGCATAAGCTGCTGGTATTGTTTATCATCTGTCACTTTATTCCTAGTTACATATCTACCTCAATTACCTCGTACCCCTGCACATCGACTCGGTACCGGCACTTCGTGTGTACAGCCAAGTTATCGTTACTCATTGTGTATTAAACTTTTTAGTTTTCTATTATTTCTCTATTTACTTTCTGTCTGCATTGTTGGGAAGGGCCCCTAAGTAAGCATTTCACTGTTAGTCTACACCTGTTTTTTAAGGAGCATGTGATAACTAAAATGTGATCTGATTTTAAATCCTAGACTTCCGACTGAATGTTTTTATTTAACTAGGCAAGTCAGTTAAGAAAAAAAATCTTATTTACAATGACGGCCTACCCCGGCCAAACCATAATCACAGCCGGTTGTGATACAGCCTGGAATCGAACCAGGGTCTGTAGTGACGCCTCTGTAGTGCCTTACATGCTGACCAAACCGCACGTCTGCGAGTGCCATCACGGCAAGTTGTTTTTGTTCACCCACACCGGAAGTGATCAGGACACGCAGGTTGAAATATCAAAACAAACTCTGAACCAATTACATTAACTTGGGGACAGGTCAAAAAGCATTAAACATTTATGCCAATTTAGCTAGCTAGCTTGTTATTGCTAGCAAATTTGTCCTAGTATATAAACATTGGGTTGTTATTTTACCTGAAATGCATAAGGTCCTCTATTCCAACAATAAATCCACAGATATACCGGGAAACACTTGGTTTATCGTTTTCTCTCCTCCTTCCTTCAAGCTTCTTTTTCTTATTTTGACTAAAATCTAAAGAAGAATATTATATGGCGGTTGGCAACCAACATTACAGCATTACTACAACCCACCGGAGTGTGGACCTTCGTTCATCTTTCAATCACCCACCTGGGCATATGCTTCTAAAAACCAATGAGGAGATGGCAGGTGGATATATCCTCCTAAAAAAACTATTTATATTTTAGCACCTGGCCACACAGATGCTCATGAGCAGTGTGGGTGCAATGATTGAATAACATGCATGTGTACATTGAATTTGCAACAGTGTGGTCAACATGTTAGACTGCAGCATCACTTGTGTTCAAGACAACTGGGAACTAGGTAATCATTTTAAAAAACGAGCTCTTTCTGAAAAATCTGTCATCCAAATTGGAATTCCAAGTTGGAAACACAGGCATCTTTCAAGAGCTCTGACCTGAAGATAAGTAACATCATGGTTTTACCTCGTTTTTTCGTCCCCAGTTGTCTTGAAAGCACTGAGGTCATAAATTGTAGAAATAGACACTTCAAAATCTTTACACACACACACACTTGAAATATGACCACATTTGAAAACCATCTTGAAATTTCGAACATATGGCCGTCTTTATACCATAATGTCACAGTCACATGTAAAAACTACAGTAAATGAAATATTTACCTACTCGTTTTAAACTCCTTCTCCAAGTAATAACATGCCATGGAATGCTCACTGGATCCCGAAAGTCAGCAACAAAATTAGTTCCAAGGACCTACAGGTTGATCCAGGCGCGATAGAAACCAACGCCAATCTAGAGCTTCTTGGAATAGGGCGGTGGCGCGCGCCAAGCTATTTTCAATACATTACACAATGTATTACTTGCAGTTGATGCTTGCTTGAGTTAGCTTATTTTAGACTTAAAACATAAGCTAGTAAAGTTCGTTCCCTTCCGAAACATTTTCACAATATAGGAACAGAGGTGTGTACTAGCTTACATACCTTAGGCTTGCACGTCGGCGCTGTTTACTGGCAGCGGAAATTTCACTGGCAAAAAACGTCTCTCTCCAGTTGTCTAAATATTGGTGCTTTGAAGACAACTGGGAACTCGGAAAAAACGAGGTCAAATCATGACACCAGTGATCTTCAGGTCGAAAAGTCGGAGCTCTGGAAAGTTGCCCGATGCCGCGTTCATATTATAGTCGGAACTAGGAAATCCCACTTTCTGAACGCGACCTATAACTACAACCAGTTAGCATGTCGGACATTTCCGAGTTTCTTAGTTCCGACTTGTACAGGAACGCCGCACGAATTTCGGACTTGGAATTCCGAGTAGGTTGACTGTTCAAAACAGTTTTTCTCAGTCGGAGCTCGTTTTTCATGAGTTCTCAGTCTTGAACACGGTCGGAGATTTTTGATAATAACATAGGATACTGAAGGCATTCGCGTCGACGCACTTGTGTCTCTATAGTGGTTGTACATTCAATTTCAAGTGTGGTTCACTTTTCCCATGCAAGTTACAAGGTAAAAACATTCACAGCTAAACATCGGTTGCTGCCATGAAAAACAATACAATTTGCGCGCATGTAGGAGAGTCATATGTAACATATCGAACACACATATTCATCCATTTCACAGATGAGTCGGTGCAATGAATGCTAAATGATTTGCTTCTCGCAAAGTAAAAAAAAATACAAAATAATAATATGTGTGTGTGTGTATGTATATATATATATATATATATATATATATATATATATATATATATATATATATATATATATATATATATATATATATATACACACACAAATATATATATATATATATATACACACACAAATATATATATATATATATATACACACACAAATATATATATTATTATTAAATATATATTATTATTTTGTATTTTTTTTGGCTAAGTGTATGTTGTGGATGGAGTAAGCTGTTAGTAGCCCATGTGCCTCACCCTAATCATTTGGTCTATTTTCAACAACGCGGTATTGTAAACACATAACGTTAGTAGTTGTGGTGCTTGGCTTGCACATGCAAATTCGGCACACACAACATTCTATAATAGAAATGTGTTATTTGACGTGTCAATTAAAAGCTTATTTAATGCGTCAAATAGTGTTATGGCGTGTATCTTTTTTGACACGCAAAGACTCAAACGGCGTTCAATGTGCCTCACACTAATCATTTGATCTATTTTCACCTCTTAATTTCACCTACTGTTCTCACTTGGTGGTGCACAAATAGCATATAACCTGTTTCAGAGAAAAGTAATAATCAAATATTGTAAGATGTTTCATTTTCTGTTTATATGCCCCATTTATTTATCCTATGGTTCTGGCTGGTACAGGGAGTTCACCGAGAACGGCCCATGTTCTGAATTCTGTCGCTGTACATTTCAAAGTGCTGAACAACTAGTTATATTGACTATTCCGCTTGTCGTTCCCTTATGCCATAATGTGTAGATCAAAATTGTCAGTAGAAACCACATATGTTTAAGCAAGTATGTCATATCAGATGTTTTTTAAAAAGGCAGTAAATGAGGCTGAAACTGTTTCGCTGCCAGACAAGGCTCCGCTGAATGCCAGGTGTAGCATTGGTAAGGTGTTGGGACTCTGCTGTTGGGACAGCTTTATGTAGGCCCTAACAGTTTGTGGGCATCGTTTGCCACCGTTGTGGTGCAATTCATGTATTGTTTAGTGTTGTGTAGGGGCTTTGCTGGCATGCATCCCACTTTTTTTCCTCCCACCAAGATTTGCATGCTAAAATCGCCACTGTATATATTGTAATGAAACCGCAGGGAGCAGGTCTCGAACCATCAACCTTCTAGTCCAAAATCCAGCGCGCTATCGACTGTGCAGCAAAAGCATACTCGAGCAGCAGAGTCGAAAGCCGCGCTTATAAACCCAGGGTCGTGACAATATATATATTTCTTACACTGCACTGCCTACACCACTTTAGCCTATTTTCGGAGTCAGTCGTCAAAGTCATGCCATTTTCCCCCGTACAGGAAGAGGGAGACGTTGCAATAAGAGTCTACTCATTTCAGCATTTTACGTCAGGGTTGAAAGGTGAACAAATTGAAATCGCAGCTGCAGCAGCGTTTGTAAATATTATTGAAGCTACGCAAAGGTAGGTTACTTGTGTGTCACAGCTTTTATTGATGATACAATTATAAATATTCTATTGAATAACATGACTTGTCTCTCCACGCAGAGTTAGTTAACGTTACCTTACCATATCGGCTAGCTTGCGAGTACAGATGCTAACCAATACGTCTTGTCGGCATCTGCTTACTGTTAGGTAGGTAGCTAAAGGGTGTGATGCGGAACTTGAGGTTGCTGAAGAGCCTTCGTTGCTCGGAGCTGCAGGGCCCGGGCACGCCGCAATGTTTCTCTGTTCGGACAGACACCCGTACGGTGCTCATCGCTTCAGAATACTCCATCACCGAGTTGGACCCACGAGCTGGCCAGGTACTTTACACATAGCAGTGTTCTTCAATCATGGTCCTGGAGTCCCACCGGGTAAAGGTTTTTGTACCAGCCCATCACGAACACCCTGTATTCAACTATTAATCTCCCCATCATGTTCAGGTGATGAATGAGGTGTCGTTGACAGCTGAGCGCTACCTTCCAGAGGATGGCAGTGGGACAGTTGTTGGTATCCAGGATTTACCAGACCAGGAGTCTGTGTGTGTTGCTACAGCCACTGGTGATGTCATCCTCTACAACCTCAGCACTAACCAGGTATCAACACTGTAGAAATAACCCTGTTTATTGAAATTACAAAAGATGAACACTGTTACTCATAGCAGGTTTGTACTGCCTTTGTTTTCGTGTGTGTGTCCATTTTAGTTGGAGTGTGTGGGCAGTGTGAACAGTGGTCTAACAGCCATGAGCTGGAGCCCGGACCAGGAGCTGGTCACTCTCACCACTGGTCAGTATATCGACCTACTTCACTTATGGTCTATTGTTCATGGGGTCTATCATGAGCCATCAGAAGTAATGTTCTTTCCTTCCTTTTCTTTCCTTTTCTTGATACTTTTCAGGTCAGGACACCATTATCATGATGACCAAAAACTTTGAACCAATCATAGAGGTTGGGATCCATCAGGATGACTTTGGAGAGGGTAGGACAGATGTTTTTATTTTTCAAGAGACCCAAAGTTTCTTTACATACACAAGATAATCAGCAGGATAAAAACCTATAAAAGTACACTAAACATGATGACAGACTAAACAGGGGAGAGCACTAGACATGAAGACAGACTAACCATGGAGAACACTAAACATGATGACAGACTAACCAGGGAGAACACCAAACATGATGACAGACTAACCAGGGAGAACACCAAACATGATGACAGACTAACCATGGAGAACACTAAACATGATGACAGACTAAACAGGGAGAACACTAAACATGATGACAGACTAAACAGGGGAGAGCACTAGACATGAAGACAGACTAACCAGGGAAGAGCACTAGACATGAAGACAGACTAACCAGGGGAGAGCACTAGACATGATGACAGACTAACCAGGGGAGAGCACTAGACATGATGACAGACTAAACAGGGGAGAGCACTAGACATGACAGACTAAACAGGGGAGAGCACTAGACATGACAGACTAAACAGGGGAGAGCACTAGACATGAAGACAGACTAACCAGGGGAGAGCACTAGACATGATGACAGACTAACCAGGGGAGAGCACTAGACATGATGACAGACTAACCAGGGGAGAGCACTAGACATGATGACAGACTAACCAGGGGAGAGCACTAGACATGATGACAGACTAACCAGGGGAGAGCACTAGACATGATGACAGACTAACCAGGGGAGAGCACTAGACATGATGACAGACTAACCAGGGGAGAGCACTAGACATGATGACAGACTAACCAGGGGAGAGCACTAGACATGATGACAGACTAAACAGGGAAGTGAACTAGACGGAGGATAAAAGCCGGGTAAGCCTGTGTGAAGAGGTGTGTCTTTAGTGTGGACTTGACATATGTGTATGTGTATGTGTATATGGACATATGTGTATGTGTAACACTATAGCTTCCGTCCCTACCTGGGCTCGAACCAGGGACCCTCTGCACACATCAACAACTGACACCCACGAAGCATCGTTACCCATCGCTCCACAAAAGCCACAGTCCCTGCAGAGCAAGGGGAACAACTACTTCAAGGTCTCAGAGCGAGTGACGTCACCGATTTGAAAAGCTATTAGTGCGCACCCCGCCAACTAGCTAGCCATTTGACATCGGTTACATATGGATTGTGAGGTTCTGACATGGAGAGAGAGGGAGTTGGGGGGTGCTAAGAGCACCTAAAATTGGAAGATGGGATCCTAATGTAAATATTCCTGTGTATGCACACTATGCCTTTGGTTGACTGACATGCTTTTTATGTGTTTTAGGGAAGTTTATTACAGTGGGCTGGGGGAAGAAAGAGACCCAGTTCCATGGCTCAGAGGGCAAGCACGCTGCCCAGAAGAAGACCATAGTAAGGAATATGATTCACCTTTCATCCTAAGAGCAGTTGAACTCTATTTAATGAAGGTCTCACTGTCTCGCCCCTCTCTGTGACAGGAGGTGCAGCCAGCCATGTCCTGGGACGACCGCAGGCCGAGGGTGACGTGGAGAGGAGATGGCCAGCTCTTCGCTGTGAGCTCTGTTTGCCCCCAGACTGGTGAGAATCAGTGTTTTTCACAAAAACAATTACTGTAAAAAGATAAATACTGTAGATTGTGTTGGTATCACATGCATTGCATATGTGTGATGTTTCAGGTGCCAGAAAGGTCAGAGTGTGGAACAGAGAGTGTGTCTTGCAGTCAACAAGTGAAACCGTCAACGGTCTGGAGCAGTCACTGTGTTGGAAGTAAGATCTCTGTGGAGAATCATTCAACATCTTTGACCACCTTGTTGTATTATGGTTTAGGGAACTTAAATACAATGCATACCACAACATGGTTTGCATGTGAACCTTATGGAACCAATGCCTTGTTTCAGACCGTCAGGTAGTTTGATAGCAGCCACACAGCGTCATCCTAACAAGCACAGTGTGGTGTTTATGGAGAAGAATGGGCTCCTACACGGGGACTTCACCCTGCCCTTTGGAAAAGAACAGGTCAAGGTCGGTCATTCAAATACTCTACACGAAAACTGGGCGATATGGACAAAAATCCATATTGCGATACATTTCCTGAATTGATGCAATAATGATAAATAGAACGATAGGTTTATAACATAAATGGTCTTCACAGTTTTTTAAATGTTTTATATTACCCTTAAAACTACTGCTACTGCTTTGAATGTTGTAGCTTTCAATTGTCCCATTTAACAACTAACCATATTAGCAAACTTATTTCATTTCAAACTTCACATTTCGCTAGGATAGAACCCCACAGTGGTGGTGTCATAATACGCATAAAACCTAGTGGTCAAATCGTTTTTCCACCATTCATTTTTCCCATAGGGGATTTTAGAAACGCTTAAAGTAAGGGCTGTGTTTCGTGTCGGCTGACCCTGGTGTGATGTTTTGATAACCATGTACATCTCTCTCGGACAAGGTGACTTTTCTCAATATATTCGGCACGATTTACTCTCAGATTTGAAAATACTATTTAGCCTTAAAGTAAGACAACATGCAAAACTACAAAATCTGTAAGCTCCTGCAGGTCATCTCCATGTGAGACCTTTGCAAACAGGTCTAGTGACAATTTAAAACTTGCAGAAGACAGTTCACAGAATTGTCCATTTTTAAGAAATGTAGCCAATTTATTCATTACTATATGTAGCTAACGTTAGATAGCTAATCCAAAGATTCCTACCTTTGCCTCGATTCGGCAGCCTCGTCCAGTTCATGGTATTTGTAGTTCTTTATGATGGTTACATTAGCAGCTAATTAGCATTTCATTTTTGGGGGGTAAATACAGGCAAAATATATTGATAAAAGTCACCTTGTCCAAGAGAGATTTACGTGGTTATGAAAACATCTCGCTAGGGTAAACCCTACACGGAACACAGGATTTTAGAAACACTTAAAATAAGGGCTAAGGGGAAACATTTATGGGGGGGAAATTATTGGAACCATTTCCCTGTTTGACCACTAGGTTTTATGGGTATTATGACTCATACTGTGATACTCGATACCTGTGGTAATGAACGATATCAGCAGTGCCTGCAATAAGTGGTCGGTGTCAGTGAATTTGGTTTATCGTCCCAGCTCTACTCAACACACTGATCTAGGATCAGTCTAGCATTTTGCTCCCAATGGTTCAGTTTAGGATTTGGGGAGGGAAGCTGATCCGAGATCTGTGTGACTGTTTCAGGTGAAGGCACTGCTGTGGAACAGCGACTCTACTGTGTTGGCTGTGTGGCTAGAGGACATGACACAAGAAGAGGGGGGCCAAGTCAACACATACAGTAAGATCTCTACCCATTACTCCCAGCATTATTTCATACATTTATAATATGGGTTAATCAGTATCTTTCAGTCAATGTGTTGCCTTTTTATTAAGCAGATTTTTTTTTATTGTAAAAGAATACTTTGGGATTTTGGCGATGAGGCCATGCATCTACTTACCCAGAGTCAGGTGAACTCGTAGATACTATTTTCATGTCATTATGTTTTGTGTGGACCCCAGGAAGATTAGCTGCTGCTTTTGCAACATAGCTAATGGGTATTCTAATTAAATACCAAATGTCTCTGTGTCCAGTATGAAGGAAGTTTGAGGTAGTTTTGAGAGCCAATGCTAACTCGTGTTAGCGCAATGGCTGAAAGTCTATGGGTACCTACTAGCATACTAACAGATACCCATAGACTTCCAGTCATTGCGCTAATGCTAGTTAACGATTGCGCCTGTTAGCAACTTACTTCATACCGGACACAGATGGAGACTACCGGACACAAATGGAGTCCACAAGTTCATCTGACTCTGGGGAAGTAGATAAGGGGCCTCATTGCCAAAATCCTGAAGTATCCCTTTAACTGATCTGGAGTGACATCCAGCATATTTTTATTTTATTTTTACCCCTGCCTCACTCCCTATCCGCCTCACTCCCTATCCGCCTCACTCCCTATCCTTCTCCCTCCCCCAGTTCAGCTGTGGACAGTAGGTAACTACCACTGGTACCTGAAGCAGAGCCTATACTTTGGCAGCGACCCCCAGAGGGCGCCAGCCGACGTGAGCTGGGATCCTGAGAGGCCCCTGGGGCTGCACCTGGTGACCCGAGGCTGGGCTAGCCTGACCTACGACTGGGGCTGGAGCACTGACCGCAGCCACGGGGAGGACGGGCAGGACAACGCTAACGTGGCTGTGATCGATGGAGGTGAGTCAGATAGGGACCTTCCAATATCTTTGAAATGCATCCTATCCGTCTGCATTCATGGAGGTGATCACTAATTTATAAGTGAGCGGATAGGTTAAAATATGGTTGCACCTCCCACTGCTTTCACTAATCTTAATCAAGTATTTCAAAGTATAGTGTTTGTGTGACTGTTTCTCTTTGTAGACAAGGTCCTAGTGTCGACATTTCGTCAGTGTGTGGTGCCCCCACCCATGTGTGCCTACGAGCTCCAGCTGCCTGCCCCTGTCAACCTGGTGACCTTCCACCGCCAGCCCCAGAGAACCAATGAGCTGGCAGCACTCACCGCCGACGGACACATCCTAGTCTATGGTCAAGGTGGGCCACCAGAAGCTTTGAGCATCTGCCCTCTCCTTTCTAATTGATCAGCCATCACTCTTCTCTCTCTTCACCCCTACTCTCTTGATGCATACACTGAGTATACCAAACATTAGGAACACCTTCATAATATTGAGTTGCCCCCCCCCCCCCCCCCCCACACCTTTTCCCTCAGAACAGCCTCAGTTCACCGGGGCTACAAGGTGTCAAAAGCGTAGGGATGCTGGCCAATGTTGACTCCAATTCTTCCCACAGTTGTGTCAAGTTGGCTGGATGTCCTTTGAGTGGTGGACAGCTCTTGATACACACGGGAAACTGTTGCGCATGAAAAACCCAGCAGCATTGCAGTTCTTGACACAAAGCGGTGCGCCTGGAACCTACTACCATACCCCGTTCAAAGGCACTTAAATCTTTTGTCTTGCCCATTCACCCTCTGAACGGCACACATACACAATTCTTGTCTCAAGGCAGATAAATCCTTCTTTAACCTGTCTCCTCCCCTTTATCTACACTGATTTGAAGTGGATTTAACAGGTGACATCAATAAGGGATCATAGCTTTCACCTGGTCAGTCTATGTCATGGAAAGAGCAGGCGTTCTTAATGTTTTGTACACTCTGTATATCTCTCTGACCTCTTTCCTCTTCCTTTTCATCTCTTTTCCCACTCACACTGTGCTGTTAATTAATTGTTAAGACAGGTACTGGGTACATAAATCCCAGCTACTTTTGTGTTTAATTCTGTTGTCTGTTCAGGTACTGGGGACCAGAGTGACCCTACTGCCAGAGTGGGAGGATTCCGATCTATCACACACGCTCCTCAGTTAAAGACTACCTACAGGTACAATCTGGACAGTCATTCCAAAGCTTTTTCATTTATGACCCTCACGCTAAAGTTGTATTGCGCCCTAACATTGTGGCTGTATTGTGTGCAGGGTTTTGTTGGATCAGGAGCTGCCCCTGGCTCTGCGTCTCCTGCTGTGGCTGAGGGGGGATGTGTTCCTGGGGGTGGGGGGCAGTGTAGAGGGGCCGTCCCAGTCCACGCTGCTTATCCTGGGACCCTCGGAGGCCCAGAGCCCCCAGTCAACCCTGGAGATCAAGTAAGAAAGAACAATAAATCACGACAACGCTGCTTTTTACCAACTGTCAGAAGGTCCCCCTAACTGTTTGTATCCCCAGGTCACGTGTGGAGGTTGAAGGTCACGTTATCAGCATGTGTCACAGCTCCAATACGGGCACAGTGGCCCTGCAGCTGGAGGATGGCCAGATCAGGAAGTTCCTCTGGGGTACGTGAACTACTTCCTGGGCTATGAGAATATTGTTTGTAGACTTGCTTGTGGAATTGAGCCAGCTATCATGAGATGTTTTCTATGCCTCCAGCATGAGCAGCCTTGTGTATGTCCCCAGATTCCCTGAAGCCTAGTGTGGTGAGCTGGCAGGACGCGACAGGCTACAGCATCAACTTCCCAGATCCCTGTGTGCAGACGGCCCTCTGTACTATAGAAAAGGTAAGGGTATAGTCCAACTGAATACTGCTGTCACCGAAAATCACTTACTATTATTTGCTGATTTGATAATATTGATTGTGCCAAAAGTACCTACCTCCTGGTCTCAAATCTAGGGGATTTCTTGTAATGTCAACAGGAGCATCTGCTGGGGCTTACAGACCGATCTCACCTGTTTGTTGACGACACAGAGGTAGGTCTGTTGTTTTACCTTGGTGATTCAGCACAAAGGCAGAGTTACCATTATGATTGATGTAAACACACTTATTACTTAAATGTAGCTGCTTGGCAGCCACATGTAATGCAAAGCCAGGTCATGTTAATTAGAAACAGTCAGCTTTATTGACCAATCTGGTTGTGTCACTGCCTCCCTCTGTTCTTCTTCCACAGGTGGCCTCCAACGTCTCCTCCTTCGTGGTCTACGATGACTTCCTGCTACTCACCACACACTCGCACACATGCCGCTGCCTCCGACTCAGCACACTCACTGTCAAAGGACTGCAGGTGGCCTTGGCTGCAGACGGAGGTCAGAATGACCAGAATGACGAGACTCTCCGCAGGGTGGAAAGGGGCTCCAGAATCGTCACTGTGGTCCCCCAGGACACCAGGCTCATCCTGCAGGTCTGAACTGTTCTGTCTGTCATAAAAACAGATTGCAATCCCAGATTATTTTACCTCATTGCGTTTACCCATATTGTTTGGCACTGCATCCCTGGTCGTGTTGATGGTGAGTATGACACGTGCGTGTCTGCAGATGCCTCGCGGTAACCTGGAGACCATCCACCATCGAGCGCTGGTATTGGCTCAGCTCAGAAAGTGTCTGGACAGTCAGAAGTTCCGAGAGGCCTTTGAGTGCATGAGGAAGCTGCGGATCAACCTCAACCTGATTTACGACCACAACCCCAAGGTTAGTAAGCCACCCATTCACTTCTCCTTCACCTTAACCCGTCTGACCTTCTGGTGTGGAATGGCACATACAAACTAGATGTCACAAAAACGGTTGTGTTAAATATCAAATGTGTCTACTCTAGCCAACAGTTCGCAGATACAGTGCGGGTAGGCTAGTCTACATGAGGTTATTATTGATAAGAGAGAGAATATTTTTATTTGTCAAATGGCAGTCAAGCATCGATCATCCTGCCACCAAATTAAGACCCTCAGTATTTAATGGAGAAGCTCATCGCCTTGCACTTTCACCACCCTGTGAAGTTCATTATCATTTATTTCGTCTGTAGCCTAATAACTTGTATGCTTTCCGGAGACGTAGTGGGAGGACCACAAACCATATCATCGCGTGACTGCAAGTTTAATTCTATATGATGTTCTTCTCTGGCAGGTGTTTTTAGAGAGCGTGGAGACCTTCCTGAGACAGCTAGACTCTATCAACCACATCAACCTTTTCCTCACAGAGCTCAAGTAATAACCATTTTTATTTTACAACAATAACAAACAACGGCCATTTTGTAATGTATAGGACATTTTAATGTGGAAGTTTTATTCTTTTTTGATTTTACAGAGAGGAAGATACCACTACGACAATGTACCCATACCCATCGAATGCTACAGGCCAGTCAGCGCCCGGGGCTTGTGGGAAAAAGGTTGATATTGTTTGTGATGCGCTACGCTGCACCATGGAATCTATGGACCAACACAAGTGAGTGCGCTCTTGATACAGGTTATTCTTTTTGTCAATGAAAACCAATACAATTTGATTTGTATAGTCTCTATTTACAGAACATTTTAACTAGCATTGTACTCAAATCGTGTTTCCTTTACGCTTCATTTTGAGTGTAATATTGTCATTATCACCCACAGGTACTGCCTGTCTATCTTGACGTCACATGTGAAGAAGACTGTTCCTGAGCTGGAGGTTGCCCTGCAGAAAGTCCACGAGCTTCGAGGTAAAACGGTCACAAAGCAGATCAGCAAGAGCAATACGAAATTGTTAACAAGATATCTGAAAATCCATGTGTTTGTGTGTATTTGTAGTGAACCCACCCGGTGCAGCCAACGCGGTGAGTGCGGAGGAGGCTCTGAAGTACCTGTTGTTCCTAGTCAATGTCAACGAGCTGTATGAACACTCTCTGGGCACCTACGACTTTGACTTGGTCCTCATGGTAGCTGAGAAGTCCCAAAAGGTCAGTGACAGAAGAATGGTACTGCAGGTAAACCGTACTTAATACAGTGCCTTGCGAAAGTATTCGGCCCCCTTGAACTTTGCGACCTTTTGCCACATTTCAGGCTTCAAACATAAAGATATAAAACTGTATTTTTTTGTGAAGAATCAACAACAAGTGGGACACAATCACGAAGTGGAACGACATTTATTGGATATTTCAAACTTTTTTAACAACTCAAAAACTGAAAAATTGGGCGTGCAAAATTATTCAGCCCCTTTACTTTCAGTGCAGCAAACTCTCTCCAGAAGTTCAGTGAGGATCTCTGAATGATCCAATGTTGACCTAAATGACTAATGATGATAAATACAATCCACCTGTGTGTAATCAAGTCTCCGTATAAATGCACCTGCACTGTGATAGTCTCAGAGGTCCGTTAAAAGCGCAGAGAGCATCATGAAGAACAAGGAACACACCAGGCAGGTCCGAGATACTGTTGTGAAGAAGTTTAAAGCCGGATTTGGATACAAAAAGATTTCCCAAGCTTTAAACATCCCAAGGAGCACTGTGCAAGCGATAATATTGAAATGGAAGGAGTATCAGACCACTGCAAATCTACAAAGACCTGGCCGTCCCTCTAAACTTTCAGCTCATACAAGGAGAAGACTGATCAGAGATGCAGCCAAGAGGCCCATGATCACTCTGGATGAACTGCAGAGATCTACAGCTGAGGTGGGAGACTCTGTCCATAGGACAACAATCAGTCGTATATTGCACAAATCTGGCCTTTATGGAAGAGTGGCAAGAAAGCCATTTCTTAAAGATATCCATAAAAAGTGTCCTTTAAAGTTTGCCACAAGCCACCTGGGAGACACACCAAACATGTGGAAGAAGGTGCTCTGGTCAGATTAAACCAAAATTGAACTTTTTGGCAACAATGCAAAACGTTATGTTTGGCGTAAAAGCAACACAGCTGAACACACCATCCCCACTGTCAAACATGGTGGTGGCAGCATCATGGTTTGGGCCTGCTTTTCTTCAGCAGGGACAGGGAAGATGGTTAAAATTGATGGGAAGATGTATGGAGCCAAATACAGGACCATTCTGGAAGAAAACCTGATGGAGTCTGCAAAAGACCTAAGACTGGGACGGAGATTTGTCTTCCAACAAGACAATGATCCAAAACATAAAGTAAAATCTACAATGGAATGGTTCAAAAATAAACATATCCAGGTGTTAGAATGGCCAAGTCAAAGTCCAGACCTGAATCCAATCGAGAATCTGTGGAAAGAACTGAAAACTGCTGTTCACAAATGCTCTCCATCCAACCTCACTGAGCTCGAGCTGTTTTGCAAGGAGGAATGGGAAAAAAATTCAGTCTCTCGATGTGCAAAACTGATAGAGACATACCTCAAGCGACTTACAGCTGTAATCGCAGCAAAAGGTGGCGCTACAAAGTATTAACTTTAGGGGGCTGAATAATTTTGCACGCCCAATTTTTCAGTTTTTGATTTGTTAAAAAAGTTTGAAATATCCAATAAATGTCGTTCCACTTCATGATTGTGTCCCACTTGTTGTTGATTCTTCACAAAAAAATACAGTTTTATATCTTTATGTTTGAAGCTTGAAATGTGGCAAAAGGTCGCAAAGTTCAAGGGGGCCGAATACTTTCGCAAGGCACTGTAGTTACCCTGATGAAGCCATTTGCTGCAGAAACTTTGAGGGACGATCACTGCAAATGGAGAAAACGCCGCTACTTTAATTTATTTTCATGGGTATTAAAGATGAATTATCTGTTGCCCTCCCAAACATTCAAGGACCCCAAAGAGTACCTTCCCTTCCTGAATATGCTGAAGACTCTAGAGCCCAACTACCAGCGCTACACCATCGACAAACACTTGAAGAGATACAGGAAGGCCCTGCACCACCTCAGCAAGTGTGGTGAGTGTGTAATGCAATAGCCCTCAGCATTTCATTAAGAGGACAATTACATAATTGAAATGAATGACCTAGACTGGGTGTGTTTTTTGTTGTTGTTTTTGTACCAGGTGAGGAGCACTTCACCGAGGCCCTAAATCTGGTGAAGGACCAGAGGCTGTATAGTGAAGCCCTGGGGCTCTATCCAACAGACAGCCCTCAGTACAAGGTAATGCATTCTCACACATTACTAAATAAGTAGCCACACTGTGTGCTACTGTTATGTCTCTGACCTCCCAACCCTGACCTCTAACCTCTGTCCAGGCCTTGAGCTGTGCCTACGCTGAGTACCTGGTGGAGCAGCAGCAGGCGGAGCAGGCAGGGTTGTTGCTGTGGCGCTGCGGCGAGGCGGTCCGCGCTCTCCAGGCCTTCGTGGGCAGTGCCAGCTGGAGGAACGCCCTCTGTGTGGCAGAGCAGATCCCCCTTCCACCCGACCAGCTGGCACTGCTGGCTAGGGACCTGGCAGGTACTGTCCTACCGACGTCCTGGCACTCAGCGCCAACACATGAAGTCTTAAAGTTGTGTTGTCGATTCAAAACGTGTTGCTCATTTGGTTTCATATTTCCCCCTATTGTTTCAGAGAAACTGATAGAGCTCAGAAGATATACGGAGGCAGCCATATTGTTGGAGCAGTATGCTAAGGACTGTGAGGAGGCCATCTCGGCTCTGATCACAGGTGCAGTCTGGGAAGAAGCACTTCGACTGGTGAGTTAACAAGATGGCCTCCATCGTACAACATGCTCTACAAACTCCTCCCAAGACAAAATGACATTGTCTTTTGTCTGTTCTAGGTGTATTTGTACAACAGACAAGACATCATTGAAACAAACCTCAAACCAGCTCTCTTGGAAGGTAAAACCCCAATTTTTCATTGGTGAATTTAAATGCTCTTCATGATAGTGCTAATGATGTTTCAGTGTGCAATATATTTGTTATTTGTGATCTTTATGGCACCAAATGTATATACATTGGTTTTATGAACACTGTTTTCTTAAGCATGTAGTTCTCAGACCTCCTACCTGGAAGCTCAGAGGGTGATGTTCATTCGTCACAAAACCCGTCTGGCCGTGGTACGGGAGCTTAAGGAAAAGGCCAGGCTGGAGTTACTGGGTAAACCAGCATTACTTACACACATATCATTTTTGTAATAGCTTAAGGGGCTTTGAGAATGGGCTTGTCCATGTTATACTGACGTGCCTCCCTCTCTTTGTTTCCCTTTCTCTCCCTTGTTCTGTCTCCCTCTCTCATTCAAGATGAGGATGTCCCAGACTGTCCAGAGGCAGAGCTCTACTCAGAGGCCAGTAGTGTGATGTCCGGCAGCCGTGCCGGGTCCAAGTACTCACATAGTAACTCCCGCATCTCCTCGTGAGTCAGCCCTTTACACATCTGTATGAATTGCATGAAATACCTAGTGGGGGGTGGATGTGGGGTTGGGACTTGGTAGTAAGATGTCGGTAGTCTCAGTATGAGATAGGAACTAACCTCTGTCTCTTAGGAGGTCGTCTAAGAATCGCCGGAAGGCTGAGCGCAAGAAGCTGAGTCTGAAGGAAGGGACCCCCCTAGAGGACATGGCTCTGCTGCATGCCCTGGCAGAGATCATCCACTCTGTGGACAAGATGAGAGGTAGGAGACGCACGTTCTTGTTGATAGGTAGAGTCATGTGGGCAGGTCCTGTGTGATTGACAGTGTTATGCTCTGCCCCTGCAGAGGAGGTGCACAGCCTGCTGAAGGGCCTAATGCTGTTCCAGTTTGACGGACAGGCGGGGAGGCTGCAACAGGCCTATGGGGAGGCTCTCCAGATGATTGAGGTGGCCCTTCCTGAGGTGTGGCAGGAGGGTCTTCAGCAGAGTCAGGCTCCGGTGAGAGAGAGAGACACACACACACACACACACACACACACACACACACACACACACACACAGGCTTGTTCTTAGGAGTTAATTTAACCTGTGTTTTAATTTTGTTCTCCAGATTACCGGTCCTAACTCCACAGCCAACAGCATCATGGCTTCATTTCAACAGCCAAGACCCTCATCAACCCAAGGTCCGTTTTAGTAGTATTATCCTATTTATTACTATTGAACATACACAATTTACTCATTTGTTTAGTAATATTAGGTGCTAAAATCAAATGTTCGTATTCCCTTTTTTAGTTTATTAATATAGTATACACGTTTCCTCTTTGCAGATTCAGAGACTCCCCCACCCCCAAAGATGAGAAATGGTGTCAAGTGGAAGCTGAGTATTTTGAAGTAGCTTTTTGTCATCGCTGTTTTCATCTGGTTTCTTCTTTTAACTGTAAAGCTATCTTATCACGTAACCTGTTAATAAAGATGTATACTGGATTTTCTTGTAACTCTTGTATGACTAAAGCATGATCAACAGAGCTGTCAAATGTTCTCACAATATAATGTTGGTAATGGATATGGAATTATTAATACTGTCAGAGATATGGAAACGGCAGGCAGTCAGTTCATAGTTCATTTACTGTTTCATTTGCCAACCTTAAAGGCACATTGATAAGTAGCTTTCAGAAACATTTTCGATAAATGACAAAGGGCCCTTTCTCCTCATAGTCTTTCCTCCGAATCCAAAGTGACTGGAAAGAGGACAGGGAGGCAAGAATTGAACCTCCAAGCCACACAGTGTTTTGACGCTCCTGGGATGCCACAATGGTAGTCCCACCACATGGTGCTATCTGGTTGAGCTCGCTCTGCAGCCGTTCAGGAAGACCACTGAACATTGTGGAGCCGCCACATATTAGGATATTCTGTAGCATGTCACTCTTCAATCTGATGTCACATTTATTGATACAGTTCATGACCATAATAGGAAGTCCTGGCTCACGGGATCCAATCAGATTTGGTTGGAATAGCACCTCTGGACAAAGAGAGCGCTCATTTCCCAATGAGATATAATTCCCATCTGGAAGCTTGTATTGCACCATGTCACAAACTCTTAATTCAATGTCTATATCAGGGGCTACATAGCAACATTTTGCCTTGATGTCATCCATTAGGCCCAATTTGTCAAAAGAAAACCCTTTTCCAGACTCCTGCAGTAACTTCTGCAAGTAAAGGTCAAGGCTTCGTCCTGCATATTCTGCACGACAGGTGTAACTTGGCATGTAGTGGCCGTCATCAATGGGAACTGCGTAAGAGCATCCATGCCCGCATTCCAAAACCAGTCCGCTAGTTCTGCCATAGGAATACATGGATAAAACGGACTGGTTTTCAATAAACATTGCTGGAGTGTTGAAGCTCTCGAACATGATTTCGGCGAGTTTTTCTCTGTTGGTGGTCGGACTAAGAGGAGGGTCACACAAAAGCACGGCGTGCTCCTCGCTTGGGATACCCAGCGTTTTGAACGAGTATTCCCACAGTCTCTCCATTGCATCCCATTCTGTTACTATGCCGTTATGCACCGGGTTGACGTGGGATATGTCTAGTGTTTCTAGAATTTCCCTCCCCACATAGCCGTGCTTGTAATCCAAGGGGCCTTTCCGCGCCAAACCCACAACACTGGGAATTACGCAGGAGGGCGCATCTGCCCCAGCAAACCCAGTTTTCAGGTATCCTGTACCGACATCGATGACTACCGCCTTGGTGCACTTCACGATACCCTTCGCCTTTGGACTCGACTCCTCTTCATCAAGCTCTGTTTTCGGTTTAGATGATTTGGATGTCTTCTTCAATTTAGGGTTATCCGGAGAGGTGTTTTTTGACTTCGAATACTTTTTCTTTTCCTGACTGTTCCCTTCATTCACTCTGATCAACTTTGCGACTTTTGCAGGACCCTCACTTGGAAGAATGGGATCCACAAAAGTGTCGTTATCCATATTTTTACTTCAAGGTGTAGGCCATAACTGTAACATGCAAAAACCAAAAGCGCTACGTCCTGAACTGTGTCCCGACAGTTTTGAAGCGCCAGGATGATGCGCATTCAATCACTGTGTTACCTTTGTGACGTAATTGATCGTAGTAATAGTACACGTAATTTGGAATGCATATGTACGGAACAGTCAGAAACGAGAAGAGTAGCTGCAGATCGCTAATCTGGGTACCAGTCTTTTTAGCTCATATTCCACCCCTTGCCAGAGACTGGCCTTTTGGCAATATAAACGTTCAGTATGCAAACAGGTTTACGGCGCAGTTGCTGTTTGGTAGTTGGAAACAACATTCATATTTTCCATGACAATGTTATGGAACAACAATACCCTAGTCAAAAAATCCTATATGATTAGCGATTTTTTTCCAATCGAATCCTATAGGGTTTTGTGTCCCCTGTATCAGAATCCTATTGGACTACTTTTTTTTATTTTTTTTAAAACTTTTTTTACGAGTTCACTCCCAGACAGTCCTAGCAAAATTCTTTCTTGAGAAATTGCTCTTTGCTAAGAATCTATTTTTGTTTCTCTTTGACCATTTTTAATTGAAAATAATCACAGTAATACCCTTTACTGACTTTACAGTATGTATAGCCCATAATGTTGTTTTTTTAGAGCCCAGTCCCGTTTTAACCACGTTCTTGCCAGGATGAGCCTTTTATATCTCCTGTCTCCTGGCAAGTGTAGGAGTGGGCCAATGTGGGTGGATGTCTATTTTAATAAATCAATTGACTATACACCATTCACAAATAGATCTATTATACATTTGTTTTAGGCAGGTCCTAAGAAACAATTTAGGCTATAAAACTAGTCAAATGTATTTTCAAACGAATAGAATGGCATATTTTGAGTTTGTTACTGGTCTGTCAACACACATTTTGCCCTATGTTATAGTGCGCTAAGAATATAATGAAATATAAAATACAAATATTTTCCCAGCACGACATGCGAGATATAAAACGTGATATTTTGAAACCGAGCCCACCCAAGGCAAGCCCGTGCTATTTTGATCCACGTTTGATCTATTTTCTACCCTCTTGCCTTGTTAGGGAGCTGGCATAGGGTCTTACATGGAGAGTATCTTCGTCATGATACCCATAGAAAATAATATCAATCCAAATTGTCAACAGCATTAAGTCTCGTGTTCATACTTCACAAACTCCGCAGGATTTTGGAGTTGCCGGCGATCGAGCAAAAATAATAGGCCTACACTTAATTTAGGCTACATTATTACATGCTAAATGTTTCTGATCAGTAACAGATGAACTATACCACCTCCACTTATTTGCCCAGCCAGAGATCTAAACAAATATACAGATGGAGATTCAAACAATATGACATGAAGACTAGTCACAGGCTTTTGGTTGGGAGTGGGAGTGGGCCTAGGCTACTAAACGACTGCAAGTGAAGAGCAAAATAACCCACTTGTTAAATTACGTAACATGCTGGCAAAATGTTCTGTTCGGTGTTGATAAATGAGCCATCTAGACAAGATTACATTTCTACAGCCTGATTGTAGCCTAACCAATAGCAGAGATTCAGTGAAAAGAAGAGTCAGACATTGATTTATCAAGACCCCACGCTTGTCTCAAAGCAGCATGAAACGGTTGATCACACGTGGGTAAACTTGCTTCTATCATATATCATCTGGATGCCTTTGGGAGTTTCAGTAAGCAACAATTTTCCTTCAATTGCATAAACCTACTTTATTCCAGTGCATGTGGTGGGCTATGTGAAGATATGGGAGTAGTGACATGCCTTGCAAAGTTTAGAATTTCCAGGATGATTGTAGTAACAGGCGGTGTCCAGCAATGCTAGGCTTTTAAACACATGCAATTCTACTCACTTTGCCATAGGGCAGAGAAAGATGCAGTTTTACAAAACAATTTCTAAATATACCCATTTTGCCATGTGGTGGAGAGAGCCTTTTGCAGTTTTGTACAAATGTTCTGCATTTCTACACATTTTGTAATGACTGAGTGAGGATGAATAACAAAATCAATGGGGCCCCTGGAGACATACCCTGTTGGTATTTGGCCATGATTACTAAGACTAAGACTAAATTTCACCTGGCAAATTCTATTCTTACTCAATAGTAAGTTGAGACTCCGACTGAGGCCCCCTACGGCCGCTTACATCAGGAACCGGCCCTGCAGATTGCAATCATGCAGTAAACATTCCATCCGAGGACATTAATCATGTTTAGAAGTTCTATTGATAATCATTAAAAATGTTTGATTGCATGTAAATTAAAGAGTTGTATTGGTAATTTTGTATTGGGTTTAACAACTGTTCAAAACAAGTACCAAAAGTAAGTTCACAGCCTCTGCTTGTCAGGAAACAAAGAAAACACATACCTGATCAAATATCTTTAATGGGACAGACAAGAAATAGTACATGACAATCCATACGTAATAGCAATAACACATGCATTTCACATCTAGGAACACACAGCAACACATGAAAAGGTTATATCTGATCGGGGAAATACAAAAATCAACATGAGTCATTCACCAGAGACAAATGAAAGCCCTTTCCATTTCTTGCTGTGCAGTAACACAAGCAATTGTTGACCTGACTGACAAATGAGGCAAAATACCCAACCAGATGTTATTGGAAGAAAAAAAAATCCTATAAAAAAATATTTACATAAAGAAAAGTTTGTATTAAAAAAAGGTATGTCTAAAGCCCATGCCTGCACTCCCATTACCCCAGTGTTTCCCCTAGCTACACTTTCTGAGGCGTAGCACAGGTGCCCCAAAACAGCAACACATACTGCCAATTTGAATAAATTGGGGCCCAAAATATTTTAGTCTGAACAAAAAGAGCTAGATGGGAGTCACTACCTGGTCCGCCTAAAGTGATGGTAGAGGAAACACTGCAGCATCCCATGGGAAAAGCAGCTGGCATGCTGATGAAGGGGGCTTGTGGGGTTAAGGTATACGCTCAGGGTTTCCAGAGCTTGAGTAGGCCGTCCTCACTGTACGTGGAGATTAGGTTCTGATGGGGGTGGTGGGCGATGCCAATCACATCCTTCTCATGGACCTGGGATGGGGGAGACAAGAGTTTATGATGAGACAAAAGTCCAATACAAACTTTAGGCCAGGGGGTAGGCAACTAGATGATCGGAGTAAACTGCAAATTGACCCCGTCCCTCCAAAAAGCCTTTGGGGGTGTGTCCCCCCAAAGATCTCTGGGCTGCCTGTTGCCGACTCCTGCTTTAGGCTATAGTTCATTGTAATTGTGCCAGGATTGGCTAACATAAATTTTGATTTACGTGCATAATCCTGACTAAATTGACAACTCCTATTTTTATCATTGAGAAATAAGTTTTAACCAGGCTTGGGGTTGATTGTTTTTAATTCACATGATTTGGAATAAACATACTGTTAGGGTTCTCTCCAGCTTGCCGGTGACTGTGCTGAAGCAGTAGAGCACAAAGTCCTCTCCTACACAGTATATCCACTCGCCACGTGGAGACAGTGTACAGCAGACAAAGTCTCCTCCCTCCCTCTTACCAGAGCTGAAACTTCTCACAATCTGGAGGACAAAAGGGGAATAAGGTCATACCAATATCATTTTTTTAATATTCAAAATTAATACTTCATATTCATTTTTTTTAAATGAAAAGTGACCGTAAGTGGTCAAGTTAAGTCCTGACCTGGCCCTGCATGTTCATGATGACAACAGTGTTGGAGCGGTTGCACACCACAAAGTGCTCTGGGTTCTTGGGCAGAAGGATGACGTTGTTGACTGTGATGTCGGTGCCGGCCGAGGTGCCCAGGGACTTGAAGGTGTTAGTGCATTCTGTGGTCTTCATGTTCCACACCTGACAGGAGATTCACACAAGTGTTAATCAAAATCCATCAACATATATTCTGCTGGAAATGCAGGTACACAGGACATACCAAGTCAAAATACAGTCAAAATACAGTATTATGGGACTGTTGGCTTCTAGCAGCCTTTTGCAGAGTGGGGGTTCATACCTTCACAGTGCCGTCAGAGGAAGCGCTGATGATATGGTGGCCGTCAGGTGTGAATGTCGCTTCATTAACAAATGAGGAGTGTCCTCGGAACTCTTTCAACGACTTGCCCGACTTCAATCCGTGAACCCTATGGAACGCAAAAACATCAAAGTTATGGTTCCTTGGTGACCACTGTTCTATAGGCAGGAAAAACAAAGAGAAACCATGAGAGAAAGAGGGCTTCATGTGTGCAGGTCACCTGATGGTCTGGTCGAAGGAAGCACTGAGCAGCTGGCTGCTGTCCTTGCAGAAACTGAGGCACGTGACACCTTTACTGTGGGCGCGCTCAAAGCGCCGCAAGCACTGACCACTCTGGATCTTCCACACCTGTCAGAGGAGAAACGAGGTAGCGAAGGTAGTGCGAGTATCCACTCAACCCAATGCAAGAGTTTGAACATTAAAAAGTTGAGGGGAAAGTGACATTCCTATAGTGCCGGTAGAGACCTTTATTTTGCCGTCCTGGGCCCCTGTGGCCAGCATCTCTGTGTCCCTGCTGAAGCACATACACAGCACTGCATCATCCATCATCATGAAGTTATCCTGCGCCTGGTACTTGAGATCCTATCACACACACACACACATTTGATAAGGTCATCTTATTAAAACTCCACCAAGGCAGTAAAAGGGTATTTTGAAAACTTCATGAATTGAAATCAAGTGTATTTTCCCAAATCAGAGTATCAATTGGTGTTAGATCACACACGCACCTTTCTGATTTTGCCAGTGGTGAAGTTCCAGACCTCGATAAAACCATCCACTGATCCTGTGACTAAGTACTGACCATCAGGGGAGAAGCGGGAACACTCCACGTGGGACTTCTGCCCAAACTAGTAAGAATAACACTGCATTATGATGACACCCAAGCAGAACTCCTTGTTCTTGTTTTCATGCATTGTGTTTTTATGCATAATTTAATTAAAATGTTACATAACCAAGCCAGTACCATTGAGATACAACAATCTCTGTTGAAAAAAAGACGAGGCCAAGGGCAAGCATCAAAACCACCCTTACTAATAAACACTGGCAATACCATAGCTGGACATACAGTACCTTGATGTGTCTAGTGAGCTGTGTGGGGAAGCGCTCCTCCTCCACGTCCTTCACGGCTGCTTTGCCCCTGAACAGGTCAATGGTCATACCTGGGGGCAGGAGACCCTGGTGCTGTTGCCATTTTAGGGACTGAGAGACAGAGATGGTGGTTAAAATACTAATCTGCATAATATTATCCTGGTCGTAGATCAGACTATGTGCTGAATTAACATGAAAATACCATATATTCCAGGTGTATAGGAACATGTCACCCACCTGTCCCAGCAAGGCCATGAGACGGGAGGGGGGCACCACGCTGACCTCCCCGGCCAGGGCCTGGGCGATGGCCACCCGTCGTTTCTCCTTACTGCTGCCATCTGGGTAGGCCTGGAGGACACAGAGGGAGGAGAGCACACAGACACTGAGCAATGACACAAACACAAGACCGCAGGAACTCTGAAGTCAAAACACTATAGGACATTTATTAATGCTATATTTCAGGAGAACACGGGTGAAGGTTATTTTTGGTGTTCAATTAAAGATGTTCAGGCATACAATAGAGGCACAGACATAACCAGACAACCTGGAAATAATTTATACTGAGTTATATCTCCCCTATACACGGAGTGAACTCACCTCTCTGGGGTCAAAGTAGGAGCGAGCCAGCAGGTTCTCCAGGTGAATGTACCTCTCTGGTTGCGTCTGCTTCAGCATGATCATGGGGTCTGTTTGCCTTAGCAAAGACCTGGCTGCTCCCAACTCTCTCAACTCAATGAGCTCCAACACCACCTAGGGCACACAAACGCACTTTACAAAAAAACAATGACATTGCAGCAGAGCTAGCTAGAAAAGAACGTTCTGGTGCATACGAATTCCAAATACAACACGACAACGTTTTACCTGTTCATACAAGTCTATCAAAGTCTTGTCAGGGAGCTTGAGGGACTGAATAGCTTGCAGCACAGTATCCCAATGGCCACTGTTGATGTCTGCCACGAAACTCTCGATACTGTCCACAGTGTTCAAAGACACCGTGGTCTCTTCCTGTAGGGTGGTCAATGTCCGGTGCAGATTGTTCTCTTTCAGGTACTGCATTATCAGACGAATCACGCTGCAAAATCATGGGACACTCCATCAAGGCATGTCATATTTTGACGCAAGACAAGTTCTATCTAATCGTGTTCGCTTGCAAGCCAGTTAGCTAATTTAGGCGTTCTGACAGGCTAACGTTAGTATTAGTTAGCTAAGACTATTACAGCTACATTAAAAAGATCACTGGTGGGTACAAAAACACTGAAACATAGCTACCTAGCAGGCAAGTTATGTTAGCTTAGGTAGCTAACGTTTACTGGATACAAGCTGCTTGCAGGTTGAGGTAGGCCTCAACTGAGTTTAGAGCTGCCACGTGAACCATAATAAATAAACAAAACATTCAGCCATTTACAGTTGTGCAAATATGAATAGCTATAATACTTACTCGGCTGATTCCACCTCCAAAGACATGACTAAATCACCAAAAAGTAGATCGCTGTGAGTAGAGAAATCAGCGCAAAGGCAAACTAGGAACGAACAGTCGTTGAAGTGGGCGGAGTTTCCAGCAGTAGTAGACTAGAAATATATTTTCAAAATAAAAGTAGATTCACGTCAATAACGTCTGTAGTCGACTACATGCATCAACCAATGCTTGTGTGTGACGCCATCGTCTTTCGACTGATAGATTGCTATGTCATATGATGTGGTTAGCTGATACGTAAAATACCTATCCAGTTGTTGTAAGATCTGGTGGGCGGCAGCAACGTCTGGGCAGCAGGGGAACATGACCTGTATGTAGGCCCAGGCAGGGCCCTAATGGCGGTTTATTCAGGGCTGTGTTCAGTACGAAAAAAACGTAGTGGAACTTTCAATTAAATGCGGGAACGGGGCTTGGGCTGTTGGTTCAAAATGCATGCTGCCCTTTGATGCTGCATTCATAAACAAGTGGGAAGGTGGTAATTACCAGTTGATGAAGTCGTAAATACCAGTTGGATGCATTCAAGTGCTTTGAACTCGTTGAGAAACGCCGATTGGCTAATGGCCAACAAGCTGCGTCAACCATGAACTAAAAGTACGGTTATCATGCTTGTAAACAAAAAAACATGAATAGATTACTTTTTGTAAATACTGTTTTGTAGTTGCATTTAACTTCCAAAAATCCTGTTATAGAGGTAATTTCCTTAGTAGGTGACATCAGAGATCACCCCGCCACACCCACCAAATGGGTCAAATGTACCTCAAAGTCTGTTCAAGAACATTGAAGAATGCTTTGAGGAAACATGTTGTTCAGTACAATGCATTATGCAACATAGCAAACGTTCAATCAAATTGGACGCACCCCAGGTAGGCTACTGCATCTACACAGGCAGCCCAATTCAATTGTTTTCCCCCCATTAATTGGTAGTGTAATGGGGTGGTGTATGCATGCACCTTAAATTGGATGCGATATGCCAACCAAATCTCAAAAAAGAAGAAGCAGTGCTTGCATTTTTATCGTAACATGGACGGCCTCCCGGGCATAACAATACTCAGTCGGGTATAAATATAAAGAGAAATATAAAGTATGTGGACACCTGCTTGTCGGATATCTCATTCCAACATCATTGGCATTAATATGGAGTTGGTCCCTCTGTTGCAATAACACTCTTCTGGGAAGGCTTTCCAGTAGATGTTGGAAAGTAGCTGCTGGGACTTGCTTCCATTCAGTCACGAGCATTAGTGAGGTTGGGCACTGATGTTGGGTGATTAGGCCTGGCTCGCAATCGGCGTTCCAATTCATCCCAAAGGTGTTCGATGGGGTTGAGGTCAGGGCTCTTTGCAGGCCAGTCAAGTTCTTCCACACCGATCTCAACAAACCATTTCTGTATGGACCTCACTTTGTGCATGGGGGCATTGTCATGCTGAAACAGGAAAGGGCCTTCTCCAAACTGTTGCCACAAAGTTGGAAGCACAGAATCGTCTAAAATGTCATTGTATGCTGTAGCGTTAAGATTTCCCTTTACTGGAACTAAGGGGCCTAGCCCGAACCATGAAAAACGGCCCCGGACTATTATTCCACCCACACCAAACTTTACAGTTGGCGTTATGCATTGGGTCAGGTAGCGTTCTCCTGGCATCCGCCAAACCCAGATTCGTCTGTCAGACAGCCAGATACTGAAGTGTGATTCATCACTCCAGAGAACGCGTTTCCACTGCTCCAGAGTCCAATGGCGTTGAGCTTTACACCACTCCAGATGATGCTTGGCATTGCACATGCTGATCTTAGGCTTGTGTGCGGCTGCTCTGCCATGGAAACCCATTTCATGAAGCTCCCAACAAACACTTATTGTGCTGATGTTGCTTCCAGAGGCAGTTTGGAACTCGGTAGTGAGTGTTGCAACCGAGGCCAGGCGATTTTTATTATTCTTTAAAAAAAAAGGTTTTTATTTATTATTATTATTTTTACGAGCTTCAGCGCTCTGCGGTCCCGTTCTTTTATGTCTAGCACTTCGTGGCTGAGCTGTTGTTGCTCCTCGAAGTTTCCACTTCACAATAACAACACTTACTGTTGACTTGGGCAGCTCTACAGGTGAAAGAAACACACACCTATTTCGGCGAGGTGCTAGCTAGGGGAGTGGAACACTTTTAAAAAATAAAAGAAAGCCGCACACTCTAGGAGCTCAGATGCAAAAATATTAATGTTCAACATTTCAACAGACAAGCTGTCTTCAGGGTATAATGACAAACACTGCGGGATGACTCATTTATATGGTGTCAAAAGACACACAGGTGTCTGTAATCATGGCCGGGTGTGGCCGGATATCATTGGTTAAATCTCATATATTAAAATAGCATACATAAAACATAAATGGATAGTGTACGATCATAGATACAATTTGGATACATAAGCCTACAAACATTTACAATGAATAGCAAAATCACAATCATCACAAGAATGGCTTCAGATCAAAGTCTACGTTGAGACCGAAGGGAGCAAGGGTCTTTAAATTAAAGATCCAGGAGGCCTCTCGTTTCAACAATAAATTGTCGAGGTCACCCCCTCTCCTAGGGAGGGTGACATGTTCGATGCCAATATAACGCAGAGACGAAAATCGAGTGGTTTTCTTCCAAAAAGTGGGCCGCAACTGGGTAAGTCGAGTTTTTGCACCTAATGGTGCTAGGATCCTCCGAGATACATACTTTTAATTTGCGCTTTGTTTTACCCACATCGTTTTTACCACAAGGACAAGTTATAAGATAAATAACGGTCTTAGTGGAGAACATGATAACACCTTTGATTGGGATCTGTTTCCCTGTTTGGGGGTGTTTGAAGGATCTACATTTATAAGTGCCATTGCATTGAGCACAGCCATTACATTTGTAGTTTTCATCCAGTAGGGGCGCAAATACACATTGTGCAGGGATATCTTGGTGGTGGTAAAGAGTTTACCAATTGATCTCTGAGGTTTCTGCCTGCACTCGGCGGTCCTGTTCTTGTATGACCTACCACTTTTTGACTGAGTCGTTGTTGCTCCTAGATGTTTTCACTTCAAAATAACAGCACTTACTGTTGAGTGCTCTAGCAGGGCAGAAAGTTGACAAACTGACTTGTTGGGAAGGTGGCATCCTGTGACGGTGCCACGTTGAAAGTCACTGAGCTCTTAAGTAAGACCATTCTACTGTCAATGTTTGTCTATGGAGTATGCATGGCTGTGTGCTTGGTTTTATACACCTGTCAGTGAGGGGTGTGGATGAAATAGCCAAATCCACTCATTTGAAGGGGTGTCCACATACTTTTGTGTGTATAAATATAGTGGCTATGGGATGTATAGACAATACAGACAGTATATGGATAGAATATGTAATTTATCTGAAGAATAGTATATGTACAGCAATAGTTAAATAGGATAGGCCTTGACTAGAATACAGTATATACCTGGGTAAACGGTATGTAAACATTATTAAAGTGACCAGTTTTCCTTGATGATGCACATAGGGCAGCAGCCTCTGAGGTGCATGGTAGAGTAACTGGGTGGTAGCCGGCTAGTGACAGTGACTAAAGTTCAGGGCAAGGTACTGGGCTGAGGCCGGCTAATGGTGACTATTTAAGTCTGATGGCCTGGAGATAAAAGCTGTTTTAAATTCTCTCTGTCCCAACTTTGATGCACCTGTACTGACCTCGCCTTCTGGAGGGCAGGCAGTGTGTCCACGGTTGCAGACGGTGCAGTTTCAGTACCAGGCGGTGATACAGCCAGACAGGATGCTTTCAATAGTACATCTGTAAAAGTTTGTGAGGGTCTTAGGGGACAAGCCAAATTTCTTCAGCCTCCTGATGTTGAAGAGGCGCTGTTACACCTACTTCACCGCACTGTCTGTGTGGGTGGACTGTTTCAGATTGTCAGTGGTGCAGACAAACTTTAAGCTTTTCACCTTTTCCACTGCGGCTCTGTTGATGGGGACGTGCTCTCTCTGTTGTCTCCTGAAGTTCACAATCAGCTCCTTCATTTTGTTTTCCTGGCACCACTCTGCCAGGGCCCGTCGCCATTGGTAGTCATGTTTCATTTGAGAAGACCTGTTTCATTTGAGAAGACCTGTTTCATTTGAGTAGGCTAGCAGTCTTATCAACATAGCCCACTTCCTCTTCGAATCAAACCAACATAGACTGTAGGCCTATTCTGCAGTCTTGTCTCTGAATGCTTCTTCATGCAGTGTCAAAGCTTACCATAGGCCTACTTGTGTCCCTGTCAATAAGAAAACAAAATCATTTTTGTTGCTGATGTCTTGCGAGGTTTTGTACATAAAATAGTTTTGGTCACACTTTATTTGGATTGTTCAGATAGTCCATCTGTAGGTGCTCTACAGATAGTTTGTTGATAGTCTGACCATCTGTTCATAAGCAACTGCTTGCTAAGGTTAGGGTTAGATTAGGGGTAAAGGTTAGGGTTAGTAGATAGTCTAGTGTCTGCTGGTTTTTGTTTTTTCCTTTCAATTAAGACCTAGACAACCAGGTGAAGAGTTCCTCACTTCCTCATCAGTGACCTTAGTTCATCAATCAAGTTCAAGGGAGGAGCGAAGGCCTGCAGACACTCTGCCTTCCTTGGAATGAGTTTGACACCTATCCAAAGAGTATTTTCATATTTCCCTATTTCCCTAACTTCAAATTCCCTGGTAAAGTAAACATTGAATAAATAAATAACCTTGTTCTAAACTTCCCAATAGACCCCCCTGTACACCACCCTGGCAACATCCCTTGAATGGCCAATGGCACTTTCACGCCATTTTCTGCTTTTCCCAAATTTGTTCAACAGGGGGAGCTCCACGTTTATAGAGAGGATAGTCTCATCAGTACTCTCTGCCAGTGAAGGTCTTTCAAGGTTATGATGTTCAGTGCTGTGCTGCACCAGTCCAGCTTGTCGTTCATTTCATGTATGTTTGTGGGGACATTGGCTCAACGCTGCTTAGGCTTGGTATTAAATAACTTTTGTCAGAGAAAAAAACGCTATATGTTTGCATTGTTTGCAACAGTATTGCATTGCACATGTGAACATCGTCTGGTAAAAGCTGAGTAATTGCTCCCTCCCTGATTTTTAATTAGACTTGGTCTTAAATGTCAGTATTTGGGATGATTGTTCAGCAAATAAATATACTGTCAGTGTGTATGATACAACTGGAACACTGAGATGTTTGACCCCACACATGATGAGCCGTTCTCCTAATAACATCAAATACATGACCTTATAAGACAGAAACAAAATACCACCTGTTTTATCTTCTTGATGGGGGTCTGATTCATTTGTCCCAAGAAGCTATTCACCTCTGTGCACTAACAGTGTGTGCATTAGTCGGCTCTTGAGTGTGAAGCAGGGGTGGGTGGGAATGGGCTAAATCGATTTTCCTTCTAGGCAGCTTTTCCCTGGGGTCCTAGTTCTCCATTGATAAGCCGTTATTGATCCTGGAGTCTCCCAGGCTGAGGAAGGAGAAAAGGAAAATAAGTGAGAATAGTGAACCAGACAGGTCTAGCCTATTCAAATGGCTGTAACATTCACATAGTCTACAGTGCAAACAAAACCAGCTGGCATCAGAATACAATTAATGATGGCACATCAAGGTGATGAAAAGCTACAGTACAAATGTGAGTGTTCCTGCGAGGCAATGTGTCTGCACACACAGGCACAGATGCATGGAGCTCCCTGAACAGCCTGGCTTGGAGAGATGCACAGCAGTGGGGTATCCTTCTTCCTGTAACACAATAAATGGAGTATCATAAAGCTCACCACAGAGAAACCACTCTTCAGTAGAAAAGCTACTGGGCTGTATCACATTGTATTTACATGAAAAACCTAGCAAAGTGCTGACACAAGCAGATGTTTTGAATGGTGTTGGTGCTGTCTTTACAGACGCTGGGCTGACTCCTTGGCTAAGGCCGCTGCACGGATTTAAGTAAATGTGTGACATGTACAGGGTTTGTTATTTTTTGTTGATGAGGAAGTCCCGCTTTTGGGGGGCCTTGTTGTTGAGAATGCACAAGAGGTCTGTATAAGCTTTACAGGATGTGACAGTATCTTGTCAGTTCAATCTCTGATCAAAGGGATGCTTTTGTGGGTTAGGATGCATTGGCTGTGATTTGAAATTTCTAACAGAGTTATTTTATTGGAAAAAGGGAATGACGGAATGAATCACAGTTTACCACAAAAGGCTTATTTGAATGAACTTAATAAGCGACCAGAAATGTTGCATAATCCTTGTCATAACAATAGTAACAGTAAACTAAGTCATATGAATTGATAAGATCATGTAATGGACAATGAAAACTCCCGTGGGAGGTTAAAGATTCAGTCTACGCTACACTACAGTCGACTTGCTGACAGGGCTCTTGTCATCTGTCGTTGGAAACACAAAGAAGTGATGAGGCTGTAGTTGAAGTGTTTTGTAATTGTTAAACCATCCTTGCTTATTTTCATCAGTGACACTCCACACAGTACGGCTTAGAACATACTGCGCAGTCAGTAATTGCTGTGCTTAAGGTATTTACATACACACATGCAGACTTAGTTCGTACTGAAACAACAGATAGGCTTAACAAGTTTGAATGAGGGTATTAGGCATAAAACAAAAGAAAAATAAAGATAATTTGTGGTAGCCTAATTAATACTGTTATTACCAGGCAATTGTTTGATGATAGGATAGAGTGATGGAAGCAGAATGCCTTTCTTCCTTTTTCCCCAGCTTTGACAATACACGTACACTTCATGAGTTATTGGTTCCCTGCATCTACTTATTGCAGTGCAGAGTCAAGATAATAACCAAACCCATCTTCTGTTGGACTGCTGAAAATGATATATACTCCTTAGGCGAACCCATTTTCCAGACTTTTTAAAAGGGTTACATCATGGAGAATGTATTCTCTTACCATGAGCACCGTTTAGCTATTTCAAATTCAAAACATGCTAAAGCAAACAGTGGAGAAATAATTATGCAATGCCTTGACCTCATTTGGGATACTTGCATTCTGAGATCATTTTGTAACAGGACAAATTCATCTGTGCTTTAATTAATGTTTCATTCAAGTGAAACAGAGCTGTCACTGTCATGTAAACATCAAAAAGAAACACACTTTGCTCTTGCAGTGGGGTCTAGAGAGGTAGGACTGGTGTGGGTCATTTTAAAATATTAGAACACATCCAACAGTGCTCGTGGGTTCTCTCGGGCGACTGCTGAGAGGGAAACAAACTGAAATGTCACTGCCTTGTACCTACCCATTGTGCTCCTCTGTATAATAATACTTTTTGAAAGGAGAGTGGCATTTGTCGCCATGGGAATAGGCCTGGCTGTCAGAAATTACTGAAAGTACAGCAAAACCCAGTTTGAAAAGGTCAAACCCGTATAATGAGAATTAAATGCCATTTTTCTCAGGATATCGAAGATCCATTTCAAGATTCCACATTAATTATGGCCACAACTACCTTGAAGTATTTATCATTAGCATATAGAATTAGTTATTATTAATTATTAAAATGTAGGGAGAAGTCATTCTCCCTCTGGCTTGCAAAAGTAGCAAGTGGGATTGTTCCAATTGCTGACAGTAACAATTAGCCTATCAGTCACACATACTTTAAAGATGCTACCTACAGTTCTCACTTCCTACCAGGCAGCTGTTGAAAAGCTACGTTTACACATCTTCCAGCTACAAGGAAGGCCGCCTTTCCCATCTGAATCAGCCATATGTTGTGTTTCTACACCGAGTGTACAAAACATTATGAACACCTGCTCTTTCCATGACATTGACTGACCAGGTGAAAGCTATGATCCCTTATTGAAATCAATTGTTAAATCCACTTCAATCAGTGTAGATGAAGGGGAGGAGATAGGTTAAAAAATGATTTTTAAGCCTTGAGACAATTGAGATCTGTGCCATGCAGAGGGTGAATGGGCAAGACAAAAAATGTAAGTGCCTTTGAATGGGGTATTGTAGGAGGTGCCAGGTGCACCGGTTTGTGTCAATAACTGCAACGCTGCAGGGTTTTTCACACAACAGCTTCCCGTGTGTATGAAGAATGGTCCACCACCCAAAGGACATCCAGCCAACTTGACACAACTGTGGGCCAGCATCCCTGTGGAATGCTTTCATCAACTTGTTGAGTCCATGCCCTGACGAATTGAGGCTGTTCCGAGGGCAAAAGGGGGGGGAGGGGTGCAGCAACTCAATATTAGGAAGGTATTCCTCGTGTTTGGCATACACAGTGTATTCACTATGTCTTCATTTGCAGGAAGAAAGCAACACTCAAAAGATGAATGAACTTTCCACCCTTTCAGTGATTGAATGCTCCTTTTGCTCTCACACACTCGTGTTGACTGGAGTGTGAAGATTAAGATGTGTGTCCATCTGTCAGTCTTTCCCCTCCGGTGTGTCTGGTGCATGCTTGATCAGCACAACGTGAGGGCGAAAGGGAAAAGACAAGTGGGTGCACTATAGACAACACACAGTCTTAGAATTATCTCCAGCCTCTCCTCAAGTAAGGTTGAAATTAATCTGTAATCTCATATCACCCTCCAATGTTCTGGTGTCACCCCAGTCTTAAGCTATGATCCAAGAGGAGCATGTCAGTGTATAATGACTATGGTCATGAATCATGACACGTGCAACTGAACTGCAATCAGCTTGGTCGCTCTCAAAACGTTCTTTGAACATTGCATGTAGTCTCAATTTAAGAGATCACTCCCAGGGCACAACACGTGTTCAATACGATCACCTGGGACTTCTTGACTTCTCATCGGTACAAAGTCCTCAGTACAGAACTAAGCTGCCACTTGGCCATGCAGTGACAAGCATTACAGAGCAAGATGAGAGAAGAGGTAGGATAGAAAAGCGGTAGAAATAATTCTAAACAATATGGATTGATTAGGAAGAGAGGGAGCATGCAGTGGTGGAAGAAGTACGCAATTGTCATACTTTAGTAAAAGTAAAGATACCTTAATAGAAAATTACTCAAGTAAAAGTGAAAGTCACCCAGTAAAATACTACTTGAGTAAAAGTCTAAAAGTATTTGGTTTTAAATATATGTAATATAAAAAAACGACTTAAGTAGTACTTTAAAGTATTTTTACTTAAGTACTTCACACCACTGGGAGCATGTGTGTGTGTAGCAGGAGACGGAGAGGGAGAGACAGAAAGAAAGGGTAACTTGGTCTTAGCTCAGCACTGTTACAACTCTACCAGCGTGCCACAGCGATTTCCTTCCCCCTGCGGGAACCTGATATTAATCAATGGGACACATCGTTTAGCCGTGGCCATCGACTTCCACAAGCATGGAGCTCCACAGTTCACTCTGCTAATGTGTCTATTCACACACTTTTTCAGGGGAAAATGGCTCTGGATATTATGTAAAATACTACCATTATAACACCATACCTTGAGGTTGTGTCATGGAAATCTTTTGAAACCCTTATTACATACATTTACGGAAATGTTTTTCAGATTTTTCTATGTTTATGTAGCTGTTGTTGTTTCCCTCTGATGTATGTTAGTCCTCCAAGTGCATTATAGCCACAGTAGGCCAATGTGTGGTTTATTCTTCACAAGTTTGGTCATGCTGTGGTAAACACTGACTGAGCTAAACCATGAGATACTGTAATTGGTATGTTCCGAAAATCACAGTGTTGATAATTAGGTTGCTTATAAAAATGCTGTCGTAGACCTGGGAAGGCAGCAACATGTGTTCTTCCTGACAGCGCCAAAAACATTTATCTCCATTCCTCAGAACGGATTTCACGTGACATGGAAAATAGCACAGGCCGTGCTGCTCAAGGATAAACAGTGTGGTGTGTGTGTGGAACACAGACAATGTCTTCAAACTTTTTTTAAATTATCAAAGTACAACATGACATACCGGTAAATGTTCTGTTTACACCGGTATAATAATATCATCGCTTCACTGCATTCTTCCAACATTGCTCATGGAGGAACGTTTCCCATTTGCTAGGAAGACATTCATGCCAGTATGGCCCAAAAATATCTTTGGTATCTCAGATTGTTCTGGCAAGTCTCACATAGAAACTTAATTGTGAGGAATAATGTTTGACATGCTTTTTACACTTGTGCTTTAACACACACCATTTTTTGGAAAATCATGATGAAAGTGGCTATTTTAAACCTATACATGCTTCCTAATATTATGCTCTAAAAAATGTATTATATCAACAGTACCAGTCAAAAGTCTGGACACACCTACTCATTCAAGGGTTTTTCTTTATTTTTACTATTTTCTACATTGTAGAATAATAGTGAAGATATCTAAACTATGAAATAACACACATGGAATTTTGTAGTAACCAAAAAAGTGTTCAAAATATATAAATCAAAATACATTTTATATTTGAGATTCTTAAAAGTTGCCGCCCTTCGCCTTTAACAGCTTTGCACACTTTTGGCATTCTCTCAACCAGCTTCACCTGGAATGCTTTTCCAACAGTCTTAAAGGAGTTCCCACATATGTTGAGTAACTGTTGGCTGCTTTTCCTTCACTCTGCGGTCCAGCTCATCCCAAATCATCTCAATTGGGTTGAGGTCGGATGATTGTAGAGGCCAGGTCATCTGATGCAGCCCTCCATCACTCTCCTTTTTGGTCAAATATCCCTTACACAGCCTGGAGGTGTGTTGGGTCATTGTCCTGTTGAATAACAAATGATTGTCCCTCTAAATGCAAAACAAATTTGATGGCGTATCGCTGCAGAATGCTGTGGTAGCCATGCTGGTTAAGTGTGCCTTGAATTCTAAATAAATCACAGACAGTGTCACCAACAAAGCACCCCCACACCATCACACCTGCTCCTCCATGCTTCACGGTGGGAACTGCACATGCAGAGATCATCCGTTCACCTACTCGGTGTCTCACAAAGACAAGACGGTTGGAACCAAACATCTCAAATTTGGACTCATCAGACCAAAGGACCAATTTCTACCAGTCTAATGTCCATTGTTCGTATTTCTTAGCCCAAGCAAGTCTGTTCTTCTCAGCATGAAGGCCTGATTCACACAGTCTCCTCTGAACAGTTGATGTTGATGTTGAGATGTGTCTGTTACTTGAACTTTGTGAAGAGTTTATTTCAGCTTTAATTTCTTAGGCTGGTAACTCTAATGAACTTATCCTCTGCAGCACAGGTAACTCTGGGTCTTCTTTTCCTGTGGCGTCCTCATGAGAGCCAGTTTCACTATAGCTCTTGATGGTTTTGTGACTGCACTTTAAGATTATTCCGGATTGACTGACCTTCATGTCTTAAAGTAACGATGGACTGTTGTTTCCATAATATGGACTTGGTCTTTTACCCAAAGAGGACTATCTTCTGTATACCATCCCTACCTTGTCACAACACAACTGATTGGCTCAAATGCATTAAGAAGGAAAGAAATACCACAATGAACTTTTAAGAAGGCACACCCGTTAATTGAAATGCATTCCAGGTGACTACCTCATGAAGCTGGTTGAGAGAATGCCAAGTGTGTGTAAAGCTGTCATCAAGGCAAAGGGTGGCTACTTTGAAGAATCTTGAAAATAAAATATATTTTGATTTGTTTAAGGCTTTCTTGGTTACTACATGATTCCAAATGTGTTATTTCATAGTTTTGATGTCTTCACAATGAGTAGGTGTGTCCAAACTGTTGACTGGTACTGTATATTCTGAAATACAATTGTCACGCCCTGACCTTAGAGATCCTTTTTATGTTTCTATTTGGTTTGGTAAGAGTGTGATTTGGGGTGGGTATTCTATGTTCTATTATTTGTATTTCTATGTTTTGGCCGGGTAGGGTTCTCAATCAGGGACAGCTGTCTATCAATGTCTCTGAATGGGAACCATACTTAGGTAGCCCTTTTCCCACCTGTCTTTGTGGGATGTTGACTTTGTTTATGGCACATAACCTTTAGCTTCACGGTTTGTTTTGTAGTGTTTATTGTTTTGTTCGGCGTCTTTTCTAAATAAAATAATATGTACGCTCACCACGCTGCGCCTTGGTCCAGTTCTTTCAACGGCCGTGACAACAATTGTATTTATTCAACCTTAAAACATTTCTTATCTCAAAAGTACCATTTTTGATTTTGTTCATTTTGAGACGTATTGTTTTAAACAATATACTCTACAAGAACATCACATTTCCAGAGTGTACACTTTGCTACTTTTAAAGTTATGAAACATTTTGTGAGCGCCACCAACACAGTGAATGGGAAAATGGATTCAAAGGGAATTCCCTCTGCTGGTGATTTGCTGAATGTGCCATCATACAGGAGGGCTATGATTGGTTAGTAACCTATAAAACCTATTTATATGTATAAAATTGATAAATTCTTCAAAAGTAGCAGAGTCTGTTCTGCAAATTGTATTTGTTTTAAGAGTGTTGTATATTGTTCCAAGCAATGTCTAAAAATAAGCCAAATCAAAAAAGGGTACTTTTATGCAAATAATTTTTTCTGTTGAATAAATGTATATGGAAAATAGTATTTCAGAGTCTAGACATACTTCACATTTTAGAGCACGCCGTTAGCAGTATAATCACACCAAGATGTTGTCTGTACCATGTACGGTTCACAGATCATAGTGTCTTATAAAGGGGGGATACCTAGTCAGTTGTACAACTGAAATCATTCAACTGAAATGTGTGGGTTAACTGCCATGCTCAGGGGCAAAATGACCGATTTTTACCTCCTCAGCTCAAGGATTTGATCCAGCAACCTTTCGGTTACTGACCCAATGCTCCTCCCTGCCAGGCTACCTGCCGCCCCATGACAGGAGTCAAGTATACCGATATTGGATCTTAATTTGACTTATATTGTGACAGTAAAATAATCCTACAACAGGATTTGAACGTTTAGTACATAGTGTTGCAGAATCGATAGTTAGGCTATAAGCAGTTCAACAGTAGCCTACATGAAAAGTGCAATAGTGTTTTATAACTGTGTGTTAGTGTGGGTTTTCAGTGAATTTATGTAAATCACGAAGCTCATCTGCATTTCCTGCTGTGCAGGAAAATTCTCAGCAACAAAAGTGATCAAATTAGTATGTTACATCTGTAGGTCGAAAATGGCTTAAAATGGTAACTTTCATCATGATTTTCTCAAATGGTTTGTGATACAAATGTATAAAGCATATCAAATATCATTCCTCCCAATTAAGTTTGTATGTGAGAATTGCCAGAACAATCTGAGACACCCAAAATATTTTTGAGCCATGCTGGGGTGGAATTGCCCATTTGACTCTTACAGGTCAGTTGCTCTTTAGCGTTTGAGGGATGAAGCCCTATCAATAATTAATTGGCTAAAATGAAATTTGTCGCTTACGCCAGATGAGGATGGAGGCAATGAGCTATAGGTCTTAGGCTCCACACCTCTCTGACCTTACTACATCACACAGGAAATAGGTTAAGATATAATCACTTTCTGGGAGCCGGTCTGGATCATACATCTGGCCCAAGCTCCTTTACAGTGTGGTTGCAATGCTAACAGGCTGCCTTAGCAATGTCATATGTTTTCCCACAGTGGTTTATCAATTTACGCTGAAAAGCTAATGTCACATTGAGCCCGTCACTGTGTACTAAGGTTGTATTTCCAGGGATTTATATGACATGGGGAATAACTAGCCAAGGAAGCGTATGGATCCTTTTTGTAATGTGGATAGTCCAGCTACTGTAGCAGGGCAGTTTCTGGCAGTTTGGGGTCCCTAAGGAAGATTTTGTTCCTCCCCCCCCACCTCACGTGCAAAACATTTTAATGGCCCCCCTCTCGGCGGTGGAGGTCGGCGGGCAAATTTCCTGCAGGTCAGAGCCCCTGGGCACGTGCCTTGTGTGACCGGTCAGTAATTTGCCCATGATTACTACAAGGTTTAGATTGCTGGGTACTATAAGGGATTCTAGCCAGCTATCTATAAAATGTTAACTGACATGGGCTAATTGAGTGACTGTCAGTGACTGACATGACAAGAGGAAAACTACTGATGCACAACCAAATTTCGAAATTGCTGTTGTGTATTCGACTATCCTAGCTAGCAGACCACCACTGACTTCCTGAAAAAAGCCTGTCTGACTTTCTAAGCAGCCGCCGCTTATGTCGTTTATGCCTAGAAACTGCCCCGTGCTGTGGTCTTGAAGTGTAGACAACTGATTGTGATATAGACTGCACCTTATATATTTTCACCAAAAACAAATAAAAAAGCCATAATGCCACATTCTGACCCATTCTAGTTTTCATCAGGTGAGATACTATCCAATCACTTCTTTTATCGACTATCAAACTCTCTACTCTGTCTCAAGGAGTCTGCCTGGGTCCCACAGGGCTGAAGGAAGATGACAAACAGAATTAAAGTGACACAAGGGGAATTTCAGGACACGTTCCTAGGATATTAAAGGCCATCCAATCTTGCACCGATTCCCTCTCCCCTCTTGTCTTTCTTTCAGTCTCGAAGCAATGAAGATAGCCTTACTGAACTGGGAGTTGTCTCCCCTGAGACGGCAGGTTATGAGAGAGCAACGCATAACGTTTTAATCAATAGCCACCCTCATGAATATGGTGTTTTGATGGGTTTAATTCGCTGCTTCATCCCTGAGAGTGCTGTGAGGGGATTCCCAGATTAATGATTGCATTCAGTGTTAGCATAGAATCCCACTCAATCCCCTCAATGGGAGACAGTATTAGCCGACGCTTAAACTGTTAGGGTTTGTTCTGCACTGCATTGCAGTGGGATCCCAAAATAAATAAATCAACAGTTTGTCAATCCAAAACATCAGAAAATATACAGATGTTCAGTGATAAAGGAATTGCCTTTCATATTATAATTAAATAAAAGTGGATGACCAGCAACACAAGACTGCAGTCTGTTCTGTGGTGGAAAACGGATTGGGACAAGAAATTGGCCCTGGCATTTCTAACACAACAGCAAATTTCTTCCCTTGAGGCCACATTATTAGCCAGATAATGGTTATTTTGTGCAAAAAAACTAGTTCGACCGGCCCACTGGGCTAAAAATGGACCATCCCAGATGGTTAGTCCGACCCTGGAGGAACCAGTCATTCAGTGCTTTCAGAAAGTATCCACACCCCTTGACTTTTTCCACATTTTGTTGTGTTTCAGCCTGCATTTTAAATGAATTAAATGAAAATGGTGTGTCACTGGACTACACACAATACTGCATAATGTCAAAGTGGAATTATGTTTTTAGAAATTTGTACAAACTAATTAAAAAGGAAAAGCTGAAATGTCATGAGTCAGTAAGTATTCAACCCCTTTGTTATGGCAAGCCTAAATGAATTCAGGAGTAAACATTTGCTTAACAAGTCTCACAATAAGTTTCATGGACTAACTCTGTGTGCAATAGTGTTTAACATGAATGACTACTTCATCTCTGTACTCAATATACTGTATATTCACAACTCAACTACTCCTATGCAGACTTGTCTACAGACGCTACCAGTCGAGCAGTGAATTTCAAACACAGATTCAACCACAAAGACCAGGGAGATTTTCCAATGCCTCACAGAGAAGGGCACATATTGGTAGATGGGTACAAATAAAAAAGCAGACATTGAATATCCCTTTGAGCATAGTGAAGTTATTAATTAGACTTTGGATGGTGTATCAATACACCCAATCACTACAAAGATACAGGTGTTCTTCCTAACCCAAGGACGGGGAGGAATGTAACCGCTCAGGGATTTCACCACGAGGCCAATCGTGACTTTTAAACAGTTACAGAGTTTAATGGCTGTGATAGGAGAAAATTGAGGATGGATCAACAACATTGAAGTTACTCCACAATACTAACCTAAATTACAGAGTGAAAAGAAGTCAGCCTGTACAAAATAAAAAATATTCAAAAACATGGATCCTGTTTGCAACAATAAACTAAAGTAAAACTGCAAAAAATGTGGCAAAGAAATTAACTTTATGTCCTGAATACAACGCATTATATTTGGGGAAAATCCAACACAACACATCACTGAGTACCACTCTTCATATTTTCAAGCATGGTGGTGGCTGCATCATGTTATGGGTATGCTTGTCATTGGGAAGGACTATGGAGTTTTTTTGAGGATAAAAATAATTGGAATAGAACTAAGCGCAGGCAAAATCCTAGAGGAAAACCTGTTTCAGTCTGCTATCCAACAGACACTGGGAGACAAATTCACCTTTCAGCAGGACAATAACCTTAAACACAAGGCCATATATATATACATTGGAGTTGCTTACCAAGATGACATTGAATTTTCCTGAGTGGCTAGCTACTTGAAAATATATGGCAAGACTATGGCAAGACTTGGAAATGACTGTCTAGCAATGATCAACAACCAACTTGACAGAGCTTGAGGAATTGTAAAAATAATAATGTGCAAATATTGTACAATCCAGGTGTACAAAGTTCTTAGAGACTTACCCAGAAAGACTCACAGCTGTAATCACTGCCAAAGATGATTCTAATGTATTGACTCAGGGGTCTGAATACTAATGTAATATTGGGATATTGGGATATTGGGATATTTCTTTATTTTATTTTCAACACATTTGCAAACATTTCTATAAACATGTTTTCACTTTGTCATTATGGGGTAGTTTGTGTAGATAGGTGTTTTCTAAAATTTTATTTAATCAATTTTGAACTCAGTCTGTAACACAACACATGTGGAATAAGTTAAGGGGTACGAATACTTTCTGAAGGCACTGTATAGCCCACAGATCCTCTTGATGGCAACATGTTTTGAGCTCCCGCTGCAGATTCATTCAGTATCATTACAGACACCCTGACATAAAAGGGCTCTTAGCTACTTTGTGTGACTGAGCATAAAAAGACCCATCTCCTTTTCGCTGGCTCAGGAACATAGAAGGTATACAAGTCTGCATTGTTCGTGTCAAAAGTAGTTTGATGTATTTTCGAGCATCTGATCTCCCCAAAGCAAAGTCATCCCAGAGGAAAACAAGTCACGAGCATCTTCTAGTTTCTTTTTCTTTGTAATTCCGTATCGTATAACAATACAAAATAATGGCTGTTGACTATATATGTTGACATCATGATCACAAGTTGCCTCAGGAATCTCCATGGATGACTGCTCTCTGCTGGTTCATTCAGAAAATAAAGTTCCTCTCAGAAGGTAATGGAGATCTCGCTTGCTGGTAAATTGGCATCTTATTTCAAAATTGTAAAAGATAAGGCCGCCTTGCAATTCAGTGATCTTTTATTCACGTTTGATCAACCCATTTGGCTTGCGATTTAAGCAAGTCATTTTGGATTGTGGTCTTGTGGTTTCCTAAGAGAGAAATACTTCTTATCAGGTAGAATCCTTTGAATACCTTCATAAAACAGGTACCACTAGTTCAAGTTGAGTAGCTGAAGATGTGACCGGCATCATTAAAGGCATCTATATTAGTCCAGTCGCAAGGCGACTAAACAAGACTGAATGCAAACAGTGTAGCTTTTCCCTCCGCAAGGCATTCAAACAAGCAAAGCGTCAGTATAGCGACAAAGTAGAGTCGCAATTCAACGGCTCAAACACGAGTCGTATGTGGCAGGGTCTACAGTCAATCACGGATTACAAAAAGAAAACCAGCACCGTCGCGGACATCGACGTCTTTCTCCCAGACAAATTAAACAACTTCTTTGTTCGCTTTGAGGACAATACAGTGCCACTGACACGGCCGCTACCAAAGCCTGTGGGCTCTCCTTCACAGTGGCCAACGCGAGTAAAACATTTACACGTGTAAACCCTCACAAGGCTGCCGGCCCAGACGGCCCTCAGAGCATGCGCAGACCAGCTGGCTGGTGTGTTTACGGACATATTCAATCAATCCCTTTCCCAGTCTGCTGTTCCCAATGCTTCAAGATGGCCACCATTGTTCCTGTTCCCAAGAAAGTTAAGGTAACTGAACTAAATTACTTCTGCCCCATAGCACTCACTTCTGTCATCATGAAGTGCTTTGAGAGACTAGTCAAGGATCATATCATCTCCACCCTATCTGATACTCTTGACCCATTCCAATTTGCTTACCGCCCCAATAGGTCCACAGACGACGCTATCGCCATCCCACTGCACACCGCCCTATCCCATCTGGACAAAAGGAATACCTATGTTAGAATTCTGTTAATTGACTACAGCTCAGCATTCAACACCATAGTACCCTCCAAACTCATCATTAAGCTCGAGACCCTGTGCAACTTGGTCCTGGTCTTTCTGATGGGCCGCCCCCAGGTGGTGAGGGTAGGAAACAACATCTCCACCCCGCTGATCCTCAACACGGGGGCCCCACAAGGGTGCATTCTCAGCCCTCTCCTGACTGCGTGGCCATGCACGCCTTCAACTCAATCATCAAGTTTGCAGACGACACTACAGTGGTAGGCTTGATTACCAACAACGACGAGACGGCCTACAGGGAGGAGGTGAGGGCCCTTGGAGTGTGGTGTCAGGAAAATAACCTCTCACTCAACATCAGCAAAACAAAGGAGATGATCGTGGACTTCAGGAAACCGCAGAGGGAGCACCCCCTAATCCACATCGACGGGACAGTAGTGGAGAAGGTGGAGTTTTAAGTTCCTCGGCGTACACATCACGGACAAACTGACAAATTGCTTCAACCTCAGGAGGTTGAAGCAATTTGGCTTGTCACCTAAAACACTCACAAACTTTTACAGATGCAAAATCGAGAGCATCCTGTCGGGCTGTATCACCACCTGGTACGGCAGCTGCTCTGACCACAACCACAAGGCTCTCCAGAGGGTAGTGCGGTCTGCACAACGCATCACCGGCGGCAAACTACCTGCCCTCCAGGACACCTACAGCACCCGATGTCAGAGGAAGGCCAAAAAGATCATCAAGGACAACAACCACCCGAGCCACTGCCTGTTCACCCCACTATCATCCAGAAGGCGAGGTCAGTACAGGTACATCAAAGCGGTGACCGAGAGACTGAAAAACAGCTTCTATCTCAAGGCCATCAGACTGTTAAACAGCCATCACTAACATAGAGTGGCTGCTGCCAACATACAGACACAAATCTCTGGCCACTTTAATACATTTAATAAATGGATTTAATAAAGGTATAACTAGCCACTTTAAATAACGGGACCTTAAAAATATGTCTACATATCCTACGTTACTCATCTCATATGTATATGCTATAATCTATACCATCTACTGCATCTTGCCTATGCCGCATGGCCATCGCTCATCCATATACATATTCTTTTTCATCCCTTTTACATTTGTGTGTATGAGGTAGTCATTGTGAATTTGTGAGATTACTTGTTAGATTTCACTGCTCTGTCGGAACTAGAAACAGAAGCATTTTGCTACACTCGTATTAACATCTGCTAACCATGTGTATGTGACCAATAACTTTTGTTTTGATTTGATAAAACAGGTACCACTAGTTCATGGCTGCCAAGTTGTGTAGCTGAAGATGTGACCGGTATCATTAAAGGCATCTACAGTTTGCAAATAAATGAATAAAAAATCCTACAATGTGATTTTCTGGATTTGTTTTCTAATTTTGTCTGTCATAGTACCTATGATGAAAATTACAGGCCTCTCTCATCTTTTTAAGTGGGAGAACTTGCACAATTGGTGGCTGACTAAATACTTTTTTGCCCCACTGTATATTAACAAGGTCATGGATGTGGAACTCTGTTAAAACATGTCTTTTCAATACTACTTTCTGAAGGCTTTTTAGAAACTTAATTCACACTGTTATCCAAGTCATTCCAATATTTGTTATTTCATTTGAATAAAATACTAAATTTCTTTAAATATTATGTCATTAGCCTTATGTTAAATACCAGTCATTAAAGAACATGATTTCATTGTGTGCTGGAATTATTCCCTAAAACAACTATTGTCAAGTACTTAGTATATTTGGCTTTCCCTGTTTCGACTTTCAAAAATAGAACAACATCAATTGAAATCTAAATGTCACTGTAACTGCTTTGATTCGAAGTTGCTCTATCTTGCTAGCTACTATTTTGTGCCTAGGGGATGTTTAGACTAGGGCCACAAGTAGAATAGGCAGTGACTTAAAGCTGGATGTCCCAACTCCGCCCTTTCCTCTATGCCAAACTGACGTTGTATCCATAGAGACTTGTAAACCGAACGTTAATACATTGTGGGAGGCAACCCGTCTGTCTAGACTCTAGACTCTAGAGAGACTAACTAATAACATGTACTGTGTCTGCACTGCCAGAGAGGTGTGGGAAGGTTTGTGTCCCTACTAAGCTACTGTCAAGCTCTGCTGAAATAACATCTAGATTCTGTACTGGGGGCCTCTGTGCTTCCATGGCACTTCATAGATCTCCTTAGTTAAGCATGCCATTGAATATACATTCATTTATTATCAGTCACATATTACAGTTTTTCTCAGTCGCTTTGGTGCATTTTTCACATCATCCCTAACATGTGCAAAATAATAAGTGCATTTCTCAGAACAATTTGTACAAACTGCAATATACAATAGATATGTTTCTAAAGCTAGTCAGTCACTAAAAATCCTTAGTACATCTCTCAAAAGTAAATATTCATGCCAATGATCATGTCAGTGTCATCAGAATGATAAGTCATTGAGTCATTGTTCACGAACAAGGTCGTCAAAATGTTTAGGCATGTTGTCAATGTAACGGTGTACTTCGACAGTATTACCTGATGTAAACTTAGGCTACAGTTTGGATGACAGTTACTGTATTGAAAATGCACAAGGCTGCACTTCTATGGCATATATCAATTTCAACAGTACTATTTACATATTACTGTATGTGGGTTATTGATTGAAAGAGCTATTGCTATTGCTATTGCTAATACTATTATTTGGAAGCTGTATTTTATATATCTTAGATCATTGAGATAAAGTATGGTCCCCTTTTGCTGCTATAACAGCCTCCACTCTTCTGAGAAGGCTTTCCACTAGATGTTGGAACATTGCTGCGGGGACTTGCTTCCATTCAGCCACAAGAGTGTTAGTGATGTTGGGCACTGATGTTCGGAGATTAGGCCTGGATCGCAGCCGGCGTTCCAATTAATCCCAAAGGTGTTCGATGGGGTTGAAGTCAGGGCTCTGTGCAGGCCAGTCAAGTTCTTCCACACTGATCTCGACAAACAATTTCTGTATGGACCTCACTTTGTGCACAGGGGCATTGTCATGCTGAAACAGGAAAGGGCCTTCCCCAAATTGTTGCCACAGAGTTGGAAGCACAGAATTGTCTAGAATGTCATTGTATGCTGTAGCATTAAGATTTCCTTTCACTGGAACTAAGGGGCCTAGCCCAAATCATGAAAAACAGCCCCAGATTATTATTCCTCCCCCACCAAACTTTACAGTTGGTGTTATGCATTGGGTCAGGTAGCGTTCTCCTGGCATCCGCCAAACCCAGATTCGTCCGTCGGACGGCCAGATGGTGAACGTGATTCATCATGCCAGAGAACACGTTTCCACTGCTCCAGAGTCCAATTGAGGGGAGCTTTACAACACTCCAGCCGATGCTTGGCATTGTGCATGGTGATCTTAGGCTTGTGTGTGGCAGCTCGGCTATGGAAACTCATTTCAGGACGCTTCCGACGAACAGTTCTTGTGCTGACGCTGCTTCCAGAGGCAGTATGGAAGTTGGTAGTGAGTGTTGCAACCGAGGGCGGTCTCATTGTTTTGTGGCATACCACTAAGTGGCTGAACTGTAGTTGCTCCTAAACATTTCCACTTCACAATAACAGCACTTACAGTTGATCGGGGCAGCTCTAGCATGGCATACATTTGACAAACTGACTTGTTGAAAAGGTGGCATCCTATGACGGTACCACGTTGAAAGTCACTGAGCTCTTCAGTAAGGCAATTCTACTGCCAACATTTGTCTATGGAGATTGCATGTCGGTGTGCTTGATTTTATACACCTGTTAGCAACGGGGTTGGATTAAATAGCCGAATCAACATATTTTGTATATATAGTGTAGTTCGGCACCATTTATTCTACTGCCTGGGCAGTTGAGTCTGATCAGATGATGCAGTGTCCCTGTCGTCAGACTGTCACTGTGGCTGTTGTTGTTGTTGGGACTGGGAGTATATCTGGACCCTCCTGCCAGTCCTCAACCACCCAGATCCGACGGCAAAGGTTCCCATCCCATCCGCATTCCCCAATGTCAAGCAGCTCCATGCACTTACTGGACCAGACAACGACCTGGCATCCTCAAAGCAGGGAGACGGATTACTACACCATGTCTGTCATTGAAGTGTCCTTGCCGGGATCCTGACTTCTTCATCTTTGTTTTCTACTCAAATCTGCAAATCTGTTTCCATTTTTAAAAATATATATTTGGGAGACCCAGTAATTATTTGTTTGTGTAGTCTTTGTTTAACAGCATTCATCAAGTTGTCAGCTTTCATACAGTCACAATTTTTTGACGGCTCTGAGAACAATGACACCAATGCTAGTGTAAGCTTTCAGTATGTCTCATGTCAAGTTCTAGTATACTCACACTTTCACCACATTGTAAAGAGGCATGAGTGGTATTGTAGCCGATATCAACTGTCACGAGGGTACAAGTGTCACAAATGTCAAACTATTGTAATGCATATGAGATACTCATCCAGGATAACTCCTCCAGTACAGTTAAATAACACGTCTCTCTATCTGAAGAGCATATTATTTTGATTCCATGTACACCTGTGTTCGAAAATATTCTCCTAACTTCTCTTCGATGATCATAGTCCAATTTGCTTTTACTGCACACTGTGTAAATAAAGTCAGGGAGAACACATTGCTTTACTACACACTGTGTAAATAAAGTCAGGGGGAACACATTGCTTTGCTACACACTGTGCAAATAAAGTCAGGGAGAACACATTGCTTTACTGCACACTGTGTAAATAAAGTCAGGGAGAACACATTGCTTTACTACACACTGTGTAAATAAAGTCAGGGAGAACACATTGCTTTACTACACACTGTGTAAATAAAGTCAGGGAGAACACATTGCTTTACTACACACTGTGTAAATAAAGTCAGGGAGAACACATTGCTTTACTACACACTGTGTAAATAAAGTCAGGGGGAACACATTGCTTTACTACACACTGTGTAAATAAAGTCAGGGAGAACACATTGCTTTAGTACACACTGTGTAAATAAAGTCAGGGAGAACACATTGCTTTACTACACACTGTGTAAATAAAGTCAGGGGGAACACATTGCTTTACTACACACTGTGTAAATAAAGTCAGGGAGAACACATTGCTTTACTACACACTGTGTAAATAAAGTCAGGGAGAACACATTGCTTTACTACACACTGTGTAAATAAAGTCAGGGAGAACACATTGCTTTACTACACACTGTGTAAATAAAGTCAGGGAGAACACATTGCTTTACTACACACTGTGTAAATAAAGTCAGGGGGAACATAATGCTTTTTAAAACACTTCAACATTTCTTATGTAAATAAAGTCAGGGAGAACATAATGCTTTTTAAAACACTTCAACATTTCTTATGTAAATAAAGTCAGGGAGAACATAATGCTTTTTAAAACACTTCAACATTTCTTATGTAAATAAAGAGGTGATCTAACAATGAGCAAATGGAGTGTGTGTCCTTAAAAGCCCATTCTTGCGATGACACACAGAGGCCCATCATTTCTCCTCGATTGGCGCTCTTGGGCCCTTAGATCAGGGCCTCTGATAGAGCCATTTGATGTATTGAGTCTATAGTGGGTGATTCCACTTGGTCCCAGTCATCAGACTGCTACTGGGGGTAATGAGCGTCAGTCCTGAAGCCTGCCAGCTGCCATGAGTACTTTAACAAGGCCAGATCAGTCTCGGCTGCCTTTAGCACAAATGTCAACACTGAAGTAAGGGCTTGAATAATTTACTGCTGTCTTTATACAGTATAAAAATAATACCTTGCCAGGTCATATATTTCACCTTGGTCTTCATAGAGGACCTTATATTTTCACCTTTTTGTATTTTCACTTTCTCATAATTTTATAGCTTTTGTGGTTAAGGTTTTTTCTTTATTAGTTGCTGTCAAAATGTATCTCATTAGACTGTCATGGCTTTCAAGTTTAATTAGGCTACTGTGAAAGATGCAATCAACCGTCTGGATGGGTATGTATTGACCACCCGTGCATCCGTTCATCAAAAGGTTGGCGCTAATGTCGGATGACGTTGTGTCACACACCAGTTGATGTAAACATTCCGTAGTGTTTCCACATCATATTCAATATTACACTGTTCAAATCAATGAATTTGAAGCTAATCAGTATACCCTTCTGTCCTGTCGCTGACCGAGTTAAGTTCAGTACCAAGTGCCACAGTTTCAAACCTACAGTATACATCCTTAGAATAATATTTCCGTAATTGCTCAGTTTTCATTTACAGGAATCTTTTGCTTTTGAGAGATACATTTTCCATTCAGCTTCCCTCTTTTATGCCACCATGTACAGCTGAGACAAAGTATAAACGGCTTTGTTGCCAACACAATGGCTCAGCTGAACGAATTATTCCCAACTAGTACTTAGAATTTTGTAGGGGGTAAGTCTTTGCAAGTTATTTAATTAAGGTTACCGGAACTGGTGTGACTACTCATCCATTAATATGAACCTCCTATGTAGGCCTAAAACATCTTGTAATTCCTTGAAAGTTGCATCTGTTGGGGCCTCCCGAGTGGCGCAGTGGTCTGAGGCACTGCACTACAGTGCTTGAGGTGTCACTGCAGACCCGGGTTTGATCCCAGGCTGTGTCACAAGTGGCCGTGAAGGGGAGTCCCATAGGGCGGCGCACAATTGTCCCAGTGTTGTCTGGGTTAGGGGAGGGTTTTGCCGCGGGGGACTTTATCAGCCCTCTAGCGAGTCCTTGTGGGGGGCCGGGCGCCTGCAGGCTGACTTCGGGTTGTCAGTTGAAAGTTGTTTCCTCAACACATTGTTGTTAAGTGGGCGGGTGTTAAGGAGCACACTTTGGTGGGTCTTGTTTTGGAGGACACATGACTCCACCTTTGCCTTTTCCGAGCCTGTTGGGCAGTTGCAGCAATGACACAAGATTGGGGAGAAAAGGGGTGTCAATATATATATATATATTTTTAAAGACAGTTGCATCTGTAAACAGTTCACATGCTGTAAAAACATCTTACTGTTTTAGGGTAGAAAATTCTCAGCTCCAAGAGACAATGCATGATTAACTCCCAATGTCACCCAGTTAACTACCTTGTGTTTACCATGCGTAAGGACAACAATGTGGTATTATTTCGTCCTTAACAATGAATTAAAGCAAGGTTGGACTCATTCTGTGTGCAGAAAATTGAGAGAGAGAGAGAATGTGACATGGCCGAGTTTTCACGGAGAAGGTCTCTGGTCAATATCTGCCTGTTCAGCTGGGACTGCAGCACACGGTTTAGCATGCAAGGCAAATCAGCCAGTCAACATCAGTCTTTAGCACAAGGGGATCGGAACTCTGTCTCCATGAGCATTGATCTGACTACACACACACACACACACACTGGTAGGCCGTCATTGTAAATAAGAATTTGTTCTTAACTGACTTGCCTAGTTAAATAAAGGTAAAAAAAAATTTAAACACACACACTCACGCGCACACACACACGCTGAGTAGACAGTGCAGAGCAGCCCAAGCATGGGGGGAAATCTAATCATCACACTGCAGAAGCTCAGTCTGCTGTGAGTCCTGTGACAAAGGAAAATGGGTTTTGAATAGCGTGGCGTAGACGCCATCTTTTAAAGCCGACGTGTAATATATAAACCGCTCGCTCATGACCAAAGAAAGAGGGCAAGAATGAGGTATGACACGAAAGGATCATTAGTAGTCGACAAGCAAATGGGGTTGAGTTGACAAACGGGACATGAAAGCCTGTTGTAAGTTTGGTGGCTTGTTAAACCTCAACCAACTTCCTGTCAACTTTTCTCTTTGAATTAAAAGGAGTGGTTCTCTGTATGTCAGGAGAGAATGTCTGTCACTTATCGCTTCGGATTTTGCAGCGTCCCCATTAGTTTCTTGCAATAGAACAATTTGTTCCTGAAAGAATTTCACAGTAACGCATTCAGTGATTTTCAGAGCATGTCCGTAATGGTGTTTCAGTCAGGCAGATGCACATATGTTGGCTTCCCTGGGGGATCAGGAGAGGGTAGGGAATCAGACACCCAGCCTGAGGAAGGACATTTATGAAGGGGAAAACAAGCAAACAAAAACATAAAGTGTTCACTGAGGAACTGTGCATTATGGACCGGTAACATGATTCGTTAGAAGTATTTTTCACCAAAAAAGAAGATGCAGTTGTTGAAACTGAGATGTTGTAATGCCAAATATATGTGTGCAACTCTGCATGCTGCCATTCACAAAGATAGTTTCCTTTTGATGCTTTCAGGAGCCAAATCTTGATGCAAATTGTAAAAGCAATGTATTTTATTACACACACTTCAATGCATACATACATACATTCATAAACCATGCAGAGGCAGCTGTTATTTTGAAGTCTAGTGTAAATATTAACATGCTACACAATATGGTTGACTGATAGGTTGTTACACTCTACATTGTTCACTGAGTACACCCTCAAGTTCTATTTTGTTGCTCACAGGGAATCTGCACTTTTCAAAGACACTAGGATCAATGTTTGCATGCAAATCAAATCAAAGTTTATTTGTCACGTGCGCCGAATACAACAGGTGTAGTAGACCTTACAGTGAAATGCTTACTTACAGGCTCTAACCAATAGTGCAAAAAAGGTATTAGCTGAACAATAGGTAAGTAAAGAAATAAAACAGTTAAAAGACAGGCTATATACAGTAGCAAGGCTATAAAAGTAGCGAGGCTACATACAGGCACCGGTTAGTCAGGCTGATTGAGGTAGTATGTACATGTAGATATGGTTAAAGTGACTATGCATATACAGTGCCTTGCAAAAGTATTCGGCCCCCTTGAACTTTGCGACCTTTTGCCACATTTCAGGCTTCAAACATAAAGATATAAAATGTATTTTTTTTGTGAAGAATCAACAACAAGTGGGACACAATCATGAAGTGGAACGACATTTATTGGATATTTCAAACTTTTTTAACAAATCAAAAACTGAAAAATTGGCGTGCAAAATTATTCAGCCCCCTTAAGTTAATACTTTGTAGCGCCACCTTTTGCTGAGATTACAGCTGAAAGTCGCTTGGGGTATGTCTCTATCAGTTTTGCACATCGAGAGACTGAATTTTTTCCCATTCCTCCTTGCAAAACAGCTCGAGCTCAGTGAGGTTGGATGGAGAGCATTTGTGAACAGCAGTTTTCAGTTCTTTCCACAGATTCTCGATTGGATTCAGGTCTGGACTTTGACTTGGCCATTCTAACACCTGGATATGTTTATTTTTGAACCATTCCATTGTAGATTTTACTTTATGTTTTGGATCATTGTCTTGTTGGAAGACAAATCTCCGTCCCAGTCTCAGGTCTTTTGCAGACTCCATCAGGTTTTCTTCCAGAATGGTCCTGTATTTGGCTCCATCCATCTTCCCATCAATTTTAACCATCTTCCCTGTCCCTGCTGAAGAAAAGCAGGCCCAAACCATGATGCTGCCACCACCATGTTTGACAGTGGGGATGGTGTGTTGCTTTTACGCCAAACATAACGTTTTGCATTGTTGCCAAAAAGTTCAATTTTGGTTTCATCTGACCAGAGCACCTTCTTCCACATGTTTGGTGTGTCTCCCAGGCGGCTTGTGGCAAACTTTAAACAACACTTTTTATGGATATCTTTAAGAAATGGCTTTCTTCTTGCTACTCTTCCATAAAGGCCAGATTTGTGCAATATACGACTGATTGTTGTCCTATGGACAGAGTCTCCCACCTCAGCTGTAGATCTCTGCAGTTCATCCAGAGTGATCATGGGCCTCTTGGCTGCATCTCTGATCAGTCTTCTCCTTGTATGAGCTGAAAGTTTAGAGGGACGGCCAGGTCTTGGTAGATTTGCAGTGGTCTGATACTCCTTCCATTTCAATATTATCGCTTGCACAGTGCTCCTTGGGATGTTTAAAGCTTGGGAAATCTTTTTGTATCCAAATCCGGCTTTAAACTTCTTCACAACAGTATCTCGGACCTGCCTGGTGTGTTCCTTGTTCTTCATGATGCTCTCTGCGCTTTTAACGGACCTCTGAGACTATCACAGTGCAGGTGCATTTATACGGAGACTTGATTACACACAGGTGTATTGTATTTATCATCATTAGTCATTTAGGTCAACATTGGATCATTCAGAGATCCTCACTGAACTTCTGGAGAGAGTTTGCTGCACTGAAAGTAAAGGGGCTGAATAATTTTGCACGCCCAATTTTTCAGTTTTTGATTTGTTAAAAAAGTTTGAAATATCCAATAAATGTCGTTCCACTTCATGATTGTGTCCCACTTGTTGTTTATTCTTCACAAAAAAATACAGTTTTATATCTTTATGTTTGAAGCCTGAAATGTGGCAAAAGGTCGCAAAGTTCAAGGGGGCCGAATACTTTCGCAAGGCACTGTATGATGAACAGAGAGTAGCAGTAGCGTAAAAGAGGGGTTGGCGGGTGGAGGGACACAACACAGATAGCCCGGTTAGCCAATGTGCGTAGCCAATGTGCGGTAGCCAATGTGCGGGAGCACTGGTTGGTCGGCCCAATTGAGGTAGTATGTACATGAATGTATAGTTAAAGTGACAATGCATATATGATAAACAGAGAGTAGCAGCAGCGTAAAAGAGGGGTTGGGGGGAATAGTCAAATAATGCAAATAGTCTGGGTAGCCATTTGATTACCTGTTCAGGAGTCTTATGGCTTGTGGGTAAAAAACTGTTGAGAAGCCTTTTTGTGCTAGACTTGGCACTCCGGTACCGCTTGTCATGCGGTAGCAGAGAGAACAGTCTATGACTAGGGTGGCTGGAGTCTTTGACAATTTTTACGGCCTTCCTCTGACACCGCCTGGTGTAGAGGTCCTGGATGGCAGGCAGCTTAGAAACAGTGATGTACTGGGCCGTACGCACTACCCTCTGCAGTGCCTTGCGGTCGGAGGCCGAGCAATTGCTGTACCAGGCAGTGATGCAACCAGTCAGGATGCTCTCCATGTTGCAGCTGTCGAACCTTTTGAGGAGCTCAGGACCCATGCCAAATCTTTTTAGTTTCCATTGTCGTGCCCTCTTCACGACTGTCTTGGTGTGTTTGGACCATTCTAGTTTGTTGTTGATGTGGACACCAAGGATCTTAAAGCTCTCGACCTGCTCCACTACAGCCCCATCGATGAAAATGGCTGTAGTGGAGCCATGCATATAGTTTCCAGAAAAGGAACGGTCCCACATCGAGAGGTGCTGGAACCCATTCTAGCTGTAGCGGCACAAATTAAGCACTGGTATCTATGAACTTGTATCCTATGTAGCTATAAACTGCCAGAGTCTCTGTAACGGCGATACTGAGTCTGTTGCTTGGTGCTTACAGTAGCACGGTAGCTTTTCATAGGTTTTCTGAGCCAGCAGCGCAGCTACTTACCAGAGCCCTACCTTTGTTTTTTCTTCTACAAAACATATTTTTCTACCACACGCAGGTTTCCTCTTAGCATCACAATAGTTGGGGCAGAGAGAGAGAGAGAGAGAGAGAGAGAGGTTCTGCTCACTCTATCCTTACTAGTCTCTAGGCACACAGAAAGAGAGAGAGAAAGAGAGAGAGAGAGGTTCTGCTCACTCTATCCTTACTAGTCTCTAGGCACACAGAAAGAGAGAGAGAATGTGTGTGTGTGTGTGCGTGTGTGGAGTAAGAGGGACCCAAAGCTACTGACCTTTCTAAATCCATAGGAGTCCTCCGCAGCTAACACCGCCATACACAGATGGGCTTAGAGGAGCAACACTCACTCAACCAGACGAGAAACCATTCTTGAGTGACATGAACTCTGCAATATGCTGAAGAGGAAGGATTTTAAGATGATTAAGAATGATTATGGCTGGAATAATATTATCTACATTCAGTTCGTGTATTGTAGAATAAGTCAAGGTGTCTAGTTATTGTCAGAAACCATTAGCTTTTCCAGCATGAATTCTTTACTAACATTTTTATCAACGTTAAAATTCATATAATGTAATGGCTTGGTGATAAGCTTATAGTCATTCCTAGTCATGCTCGCACATTTACTTCAATTTGCAGATATCCAACCAGCATTCTGGAAGATGGACATGTTATTTAGAAGCTGGTTTTGTAATGTGACGGTCCTACATTCCATTGTGCCCTGTATGATCAAGCTATTCCAAGTACTCTGTTAAATTGGGGGAAAAAGTGCAGTTGTTGCACAATAAACAGTTTAGTTTATACTTATCTATTGTCAAATCATGATCATCTTTAATTATCCTCGCATGAGGGATCCAATCAAGCAGATTGTTCAAAATCAACATTTGAATTCCAGAGTTTGGACTGCTATGGACAACACACAAATAAAGAAGTTCACTTAGGAGTCACTATTACACAGCTTGGAGCACACTTAACTCACACGATTACGGCAAAAATGACATGTCTTATTAGTGGAGAATTTCAAAGCACTAGGAGGCCTTAAAAATGAATGGTCCTTCTCAACAAAGAATACAGTATATACCCTTTCTCTTGGAGAAAGATGGAAGTGAATTGGAATGGGGAAGAAATGAACTTGTATGCAGTACCTCACACTCGAAAGGCCATGAAGTAACTAAGTTGATTTCACATATAAAATGCATTTTGTAGTTGCCAGTTCTAGGAGCATCCGCTATTGCTCTCTAATTTCAAGTCCTCCCAAAATCTCAATCAATATTACTGTATATATTTCCTAGATGTAAACAATGAATTAATATGACTGCAGATATAGTTTTTCTTGTGCATGAAATGGCAATAAAGTCTAAGTCCTCTTGTTGTTCTTATTTTGTTCTTCAATTCTGACAGAACATCTGAAGGAGTGGAGATGACTATTTAGAGGCGTCTTAATAAATGCCCCATCAAAGCCTAATATACTGCATGTGATTGGCTCATTGTCCTCTCTCATGCCTGCTAATTATTACCGCATCTAATAGGTTGTGATCATTGCACCTATCCAATAATATCAACTAACAGTACCAGATCTCTTGAGACAATTAGTGTGAAACAATGTTTTCTGACAGGAAACCCCAGGTGTTTTTCTTGCCAACGAGGGGTCCTGCAGAGATGGTTAAAGGCTAACATATGAGCAACACTAAATCACATTAAACAACCTTTCAAATGATTGGCTTAATTAGGCGTGTGCTTTAAAGCCCATTCCAAATCCAATGTGGGTCCTTTAGAAAGAGTTAGAGAAAAGTGACTGTTTCTCACTATTTTTAAATGACAACAAAACACAGAATGTTTGGAGATATGTTTATTATGCTTATGGTGAATTTGAGGACTTGCTGAAATTGATATGTGGAGAATTGGTTGAGTGGGATTGTAAACCTATACACTGTGAATAATTTGTCTTGAATAATCTGTTTGTTTAGTTGACCAAAAAGCTTTGCAAGGAATAACATTTTGTGACCGTTGAAGATGCCGAAAAATCCAATATTGCAATTTCCCCACAGCTTTTTGGGGCACAAATGATTGAGATAACATTCACTTCTTGGAGAGCTGTGAGCCCCAAACACACAGGGCAATTAAGCAAGGAACCCCTACCTCTCTATCGTTCCCCCTCTCTCTCTCTCTCTCTCTCTCTCTCTCTCTCTCTCTCTCTCTCTCTCTTGTGAGACAGAGCTGTGGTACAAAGCCCCAAATTCAGTTGCCAGAAGCTTAGTTCTGTTCCGATATAGCGCTGCTTTATTGATGGGCCCAGCATCAACTCCAGACGTAACATAAACTGACAGCTCCTGAGTTCCACCATGAGCTGAATCTGCAAAGTGACACCCAGAAGCTATCTGGCACAGGACCCACAATGGATGAGCTGCATAAACAGTGCAGGCACTTGAGTTTCTTGCCTGGATGGAGTTCTGGATGGAATATTTGATGCGGAGCTAACCTCATACCACTTAGCTTTTGCATATTCGCTTGGAGCATCTAAATAGTTTTTATATGCTCCAAATATAAAGTATTTACACTGAACAAAAATATAAATGCAACATGTAAAGTGTTGGTCCCATGTTTCATAAGCTGAAATGAAAGATCCCAGAAATGTTCATTCCTCTCAAAAAGCTTATTTATTTCAAATTTTCTGCACAAATTTGTTTACATCCCTGTTAGTGAGCATTCCTCCTTTGCCAAGATAATCCATCCATCTGACAGGTGTGGCATATCAAGAAGCTGATAAAACAGCATGCTCATTACACAGGTGCACCTTGTGCTGGGGACAATAAAAGGCTCTAAAATGTGCAGTTTTGTCAGGCAACACAATGCCACAGGTGTCTCAAGTTTTGAGGGAGTATGCAATTGGCATGCTGAATGCAGGAATGTCCAGCAGAGCTGTTACAGGAGAATTGAATGTTCATAAGCCGCCTCCAATGTTGTTTTAGGGAATTTGGCAGTACGTCCAACCGACCACACAACCGCAGACCACGTGTATGGCAACATGTGGGTGAGCCGTTTGCTAATGTCAACATTGTGAACAGAGTACCCCATGGTGGCGGTGGGGTTATGCTATGGGCAGGCATGAGCTACTGACAACGAACACAATTGCATTTATCGATGGCTTTTTGAATACACAGAAATACTGTGATGAGATCCTGGGGCAATTTTTTTAAAGGGTATCTGTGACCAACAGATGCATACCTCTATTCTCAGTCATGTGAAACCCATAGATTAGGGTCTAATGCATTTATTTCAATTGACTGTTTTCCTCATATGAAATGTAACTCAGTAAAATCTTTGAAATTGTTGCATGTTCCGTTTATATTTCTGTTCACTATGGATGCTCCAAACGAATGTGCAAAAGCTAAGCAATATAAAGTTAGCTCCACTTCAAATATTCCAACCAGAACTCCATCCATTATCTTATTTAATGTATTATGTGTACTGTTCAAATGTATTGAAGTATTTGGAATTCTAAGCAAATATATTCTTCAGCCATCATCAATTACTCACATAATGGTCACATCACTTTTACAATGAGGAATTACAACTCCTTAAAACTTCCCTCCGTAGACAGACAGTAATGAAACTCATCAAAAACACGCTTTCTCCAGTGCTGACACCTTAAAGCAGGCAGAGAGAGTATCGCACCAAAATGAGCACTTTAAATGCATGGCTGCCAATCTGTCAAGGTTTGTTTGTTGCCCCTGTTCTTGGTCCTCTGACAGCAGGAACAATGTGCTCCAGCCATCAACTCATCCCTCTCTCAGCCCTCCCTTCCTTCTTTTTACTTCCACAAGTCTAGGACAAGCTAGAGAGAAGCGGTTGGCAGGGTTGTAGCTTTTTTGTCAAGAGGAGTGATGTTAAGGACCATGTCTGGGAAGTTATGCTGATGACAAGAGGAGTCCACAGAATTGAACATCTTCCTATATTCTCTGCTCTCTGCTCTGTTCTTTGCTGCCAATGACTGGAACGAACTGCAAAAATCACTGAAGCTGGAGACTCATATCTCTCTCACTAGCTTTAAGCACCAGCTGTCAGAGCAGCTCACAGATCATTGCACCTGTACATAGCCCATCTGTAAACAGCCCATCCAACTACCTCATCACCATACTGTATTTATTTATTTATCTTGCTCCTTTGCACCCCAGTATCTCTACTTGCACATTAATCTTCTGCACATCTACCATTCCAGTGTCTAATTGCAATATTGTAATTACTTCGCCACCATGGCCTATTTATTGCCTTACCTCCCTTATCTTACCTCATTTGTACACACTGTATATAGACTTTTTTTCTATATTTCTTTCTACTATTATTGGCTGTATGTTTGTTTATTCCATGTGTAACTCTGTGTCTCTGTCGTATGTGTCAATCTGCTGTGCTTTATCTTGGCCAGGTTGCAGTTGTAAATGAGAACTTGTTCTCAACTAGCCTACCTGGTTAAATAAAGGTGAAATAAAAATAAATACAAATTCTTACTGCCTATTGCTCCCCAATATAACATCTCTGAAAGCTTCCAAAGAAAATACTGGAACTAGCTAATGATGTGAACTTGGGCAACATTTACTACTTCTAATAGCACCCAGACAGTGCCCAAAGTAACCTGAACATTTACTACTTCTAATAGCACCCAGACAGTGCCCAAAGTAACCAGAACATTTACTACTTCTAATAGAACCCAGACAGTGCCCAAAGTAACCAGAACATTTACTACTTCTAATAGCACCCAGACAGTGCCCAAAGTAACCTGAACATTTACTACTTCTAATAGCACCCAGACAGTGCCCAAAGTAACCAGAACATGTACTACTTCTAATAGCACCCAGACAGTGTCCAAAGTAACCAGAACATGTACTACTTCTAATAGCACCCAGACAGTGTCCAAAGTAACCTGAACATTTACTACTTCTAATAGCACCCAGACAGTGCCCAAAGTAACCAGAACATGTACTACTTCTAATAGCACCCAGACAGTGCCCAAAGTAACCAGAACATGTACTACTTCTAATAGCACCCAGACAGTGTCCAAAGTAACCAGAACATTTTAAATCGACAGGACATGACAATAATTCCAAAATTAGTTTGCAGTTTGCCATTGCACTGTGTGCAACACTTTAGGATTGTACCCTATGACTCTTGTCACATGTTGTTCTCTAACTTGAATTGTGTACCAATTCACGGTGTAACACAGCAAGTCTACACCAAGCTCAATCATACAAAAGCCTTAGAAATAGAAAAGTGCTTTGAATTATGCTTGCATCTGCGACCATGGAGAGATATGTTTTGAGATGTAGAGGGTGAAAGGAAGCCGGGCTTGCTGAAAAGGCACTAGAAGGCATAGTTTCCAGATTTATTCAGAACTTGCATGAGGCCTACAGTGTTGTTGGTGATAATGCTGATCTGGGCTCGAGTCTCCTAGACATCAGATATGGGCACACATTTTTTAAAGAGTCTTATCAAGTTTTCTTATGGCAGATTATCTTCCGAATCAGTTATCGGTTCTAGTGAATCTAAATTGAATCATTGTAACTTCGAAGGACATTAAGCATGCAAAAGGTTGCTTTAATCGTAAAAGGTTCCCCTTTTTGCTTCAGGCTTGATTCAAACTAACAGAACTATGAGTTTCTCCTTTCTGCAGAGCATTCCTAGAAGATTAGCTACTACACATCAACGTGAATGGATGTCATTTCACACTCAAAACAACACACATATGTTCGGTGACAACTGATAAGGATTAAAACAGACTCACTAATGATGTGTGCAACATTCACTCAGCTTCTAGATACATGCCTACATAGTTAGGGAAATTCTAATCCATAAAACAGATTTAGTGCTTGTCTCCTTGCAGGTAGCTACGTCTGTAGGCATTAGAAGTATTGCATTTACAGTACCACACCGATGCCTGGGCCTTCCTCTGTTATATTAGACACAAAAATATACTGTGGACGTGTGATATGCACCAATTGAGATTATAATATATAAACCATTTAACTAAAAACAGTGAGTCATTGCCTTTTAGAGCTTATAAAATAAACCACTCAAAGCTTCCACAGGTTTTTGCCAGCATCCTGTCAGAATGAATGTATTGGAACCCATTGATCCATCAACTAGACTATTGGCAACACAACACTGTATCATCACATTCATGATTTAATTGGATAGTTCACTTGGATAGTGTCCGACTATCAGAGACTGTGAAACAGGGAAATCAACCGTACGAACGGGTAACTGATTGTCCTCACGGGCATCTGACAGATTTTTAGGCTCTATGCCGACAATATCATAATAGTTATCAGCTGACTATACAGTGTACAAAGCTGTAAGTTGTTACAGTGGCACAGTGGAGTATAAATGAAATGTGTCATACTATGAAGGTGTATGCCATTTTATTATTTTCATCAGACTGTTAATCAAAACAGCACTCCTCTCTTGCGGTGTGGGAACCCTGTCTAATTAAATACAGTAAACAGAAATGCATTTCAATATGCTTCGCTTTCCATGTTCCCCCCTTCTGTTACTATGAAATGAATTGCATATTGCATCAGCCTCTCACATTGATTTATTAAACCTAGTACCAGATCCCGTCCGTAGAGAGAGGGAACCTCTGTTAACATTTGCCCTATGGTGTCTCCCTCTTTCAAACGTGTCAAACATTCACATATACTGAACAAAAAATATAAATGCAACATGCAACAATTTCAACAATTGTACTGAGTTACAGTTCATATAAGGAAATCAGTAAAATTGAAATTAATTCATTTGGCCCTAATCTATGGATTTCACATGACTGAGAAAACAGATATGCATCTGCTGGTCACAGATACCTTAAAAGAAATGTAGGGACATGGATCAGAAAACCAGTCAGTATCTGGTGTGACCACCATTTGCCTCATGCAGTGCGACACATCTCCTTCACATAGAGTTAATCAGGCTGTTTATTGTGGCCTGTGGAATGTTTTCCCACTCTTCTTCAATGGCTGTGTGAAGTTGCAAGATATTGGCAGGAACTGAAACACCCTGTCGTACACGTCCATCCAGAGCATCCCAAACATGCTCAATGGGTGACATGTCTGGTGAGTATGCAGGCCATGGAAGAACTGGGACATTTTCAGCTTCCAGGAATTGTGTACAGATCCTTGCGACATGGGGCTGTGCAATATCATGCTGAAACATGGGGTGATGGCTGCGGATGAATGGTGCGACAATGGGCCTCAGGATCTCGTCACGGTATCTCTGTGTATTCAAATTGCCATTGATGAAATGCAATTGTGTTCGTTGTCCATATCTTATGCCTGTCTATACCATAACCCCACCGCCACCATGGGGCAATCTGTTCACGACGCCCACACGATGCCAAACCTGTGGTTTGCCGTTGTGAGGCTAGTTGGACGTACTGACAAATTCTCTAAAACGACATTGGAGGCAACTTATGGTAGAGAAATGAACATTACATTTTCTGTCAACAGGTCTGGTGAACATTCCTGCAGTCAGTATGCCAATTGCATGCTCCCTCAAAACATCTGTGTCATTGTGTTGTGTGACAAAACTGCTAATTTTAGAATTACCTTTTATTTTCCCCAGCACAAGGTGCACCTGTGTAATGATCATGCTGTTTAATCAGCTTCTTGATATGTCACACCTGTCAGGTGGATGGATTTTCTTGCCAAAGGAGAAATGGTCACTGACAGGGATGTAAACACATTTGTGCACAGAATTAGAGAGAAATAAGCTTTTTGTGCATAAGGAACATTTCTGGGATGTGTAATGACACAGTTTCGGAGGGATCCGTGGCAATAGGCTGTCTCATCGTTATTGATGATCAGGCCTACCACTGTTGTGTCGTTAGCAAACGCAATGGTGTTGGAGTCGTGCTTGGCAACACAGTCGTGGGTGAACAGGGAGTATAGGAGTGGACTAAGCAAACACCGCTGAGGAGCCCCCGTGTTGAGGATCAACTTGGCAGATGGGTTGTTGCCTATCCTTACCACCTGGGGGCGGCCCGTCAGGAAGTCCACGATCCAGTTACAAAGGGAAGTGTTTAGTCCCAGGGTCGTTAGATTAGTGATGAGCTTTTTGGGCACTACGGTGTTTAATGCTGATCTGTAGTCAATGAACAGCATTTTCACATAGGTGTTCCTTCTGTCCAGGTGGGAAAGGGCAGTGTGGAGTGCAATTGAGATTGCTTCATCTGTGGATCTGTTCGGGCGGTATGCAAATTGGAGTGGGTCTAGGGTTTCCAGGATGATGGTGTTGATGTGAGCCATGACCAGCCTTTCAAAGCATTTCATGGCGACCGAAGTGAGTGCTACGGGGCGCTAGTCATTTTGGGCAGGTTACCTTCCCATTCTTGGGCACAGGGACTATGGGGGTCTGCTTGAAAAATGTAGGTATTACAGACTCCATCAGGGAGAGGTTGAAAATGTCAGTAAAGATACTTGCCAGTTGGTCCGCGCATACTCTAAGGACTTGCCCTGGTAATCCGTCTGGCCCTGAGGCCTTGTGAAAGTTGACCTATTTAAAGGTCTTGCTCACATTGGCTACGGAAAGAATGATCCGGAACAGCTGGTGCTCTCATGCATGCTTCAGTGTTGCTTGCCTCGAAGCGAGCATAAAAGGCATTTAGCTCGTCTGGTAGGCTCGCGTCATTGAGTAGCTCGCGGCTGTGTTTTACTTTGTAGTCTGTAATAGTTTGCAAGCCCTGCCACATCCGACGAGCGTCAGAGTCAGTGTAGTAGGACATCATCTAACCACTTCCATATTGACCGAGTCACTGGTACTTCCTGCTTTAGTTTTTGCTTGTAAGCAGGAATCAGTAGGATTGAATTATGGTCAGATTTGCCAAACGGAGTGTGAGGGAGAGCTTTGTATATGTCTCTCTGTGTGGAGTAAAGGTTGTCTAGAGTTTCTTTTCCCTCTGGTTGCACAAGTGACATGCTGGTAGAAATTTGGTACATTTGGCACTGTTGGGGGGGGGGGGGGTTACTGTCACGGATCCCACTGGAACTTTCATTGCGCACACTTGGCCCCTATTCCCACTGATTGTAATGGTATATTTGTGCCCTTTGTTCACCATGGTGGGGTCGATTATTGTTACTATGTCCGTTGGTGCGTGTGAGTACCTATTGTTGTAATCTTATTGTGTTACTTTGTATTTCATTTTTTACTTTGGTTTATTTAGAACATATTTTCTTAACTCTATTTCTTGAACTGCGATGTTGGTTAATTAAGGGCTTGTAAGTAAGCATTTCATGGTAATACCTGTTGTATTCAGCGCATGTGACAAATAAAATGCCATTTGATTTGATAATATAGGCCTGTGAGACATACCCTGAGACTCCTATTACCTGCCCATAGTAGCGTACCTCAATGAAATACAGGAATATATTTCAATATGTTTCCCTTCATGGTTTCTCCTCAAGCATTTGCTTTAAATTCGATTGCGTACTTGTATCTGGCTCTGGCTTTGATTAACACAGTAGCTTGGCCTGGCTCTAGAGAAGTAAACACTGTTAACATTTGACACACGGTTCCCACCCACACTCAGTAGCGTCAAGCATTTCACATAATTCAATTATAAATAAGAATTTGATAGAGCCTCTTATCGGAAAGTATTCAGACCCCTAGACTTTTAACACATTTTGTTACGTTACAACATTATTCTAAAATGGATTAAAACATTTTTCCCCCTGCTCAATCTACACACAATATTGATAATGACAAAGTGAAAACAGGTTTTCAGACATTTTTGCAAATGTATTCAAAATAAATACCTTATTAACACAAGTATTCAGACCCTTTGCTATGAGACTCAAAATTGAGCTCAGGTGCATCCTGTTTCCATTTATCATCCTGGAGATGTTTCTACAACTTGATTTGTAGAGTCCAATTGTAGAGTCCAACTGTGGTAAATTCAATTGATTGGACTTGATTTGAAAAGGCACACACCTGTCTATATAAGATCCCACAGCTGACAGTGCATGACAGAGCAAAAACCAAGCCATAAGGTCGAAGGAATTGTCCGTAAAGCTCTGAGACAGGATTGTGTCAAGGCACAGATCTGGGGAAGGGGACCAAAACATTTCTGCAGCATTGAAGGTCCCCAAGAACACAGTGGCCTCCATCATTCTTAAATGTAAGAAGTTTGAAATCACCAAGAACTGAGCAATCTGGGGAGAAGGGCCTTGGTCAGGGAGGTGACCAAGAACCTGATGGTCACTCTGACAGAGCTCCAGAGTTCTTCTGCATTCCTTCCTCTGATGGTTGTCCTTCCAGAAGGAAGGACTCTGCAGCACTCCACCAATCAGCCCTTTATGGTAAAGGGAAGCCACTCCTCAGTTAAAGCCACTCCTCAGTTAAAAGCACATGACAGCCCACTGAGATTCTCTGTTCTGATGAAACCAATATTGAACTCTTTGGCCTGAATGCCAAGTGTCACGTCTGGAATAAACCTGGCATCATCCCTAGGTGAAGCATGGTGGTGGCAGCATCATGCTGTGTGGATGTTTTCAGCAGCTAGCATTGGTAGACTAGCCAGGATCGAGAGAAAGATGAACGGAGCAAAGTACAGAGATATTTTTGATGAAAACTTTCTCCAGAGCGCTCAGGACTAGACTGGGGCGAAGGTTCACCTTTCAACAGGACAACGACCCTAAGCACACAGCCAAAGACAACGCAGGAGTGGATTCGAGACAAGTCGCTGAATGTCCTTGAATGGCCCAGCCAGAGCCCGGACTTGAACCTGATCGAACATCTCTGGAGAGACCTGAAAATAGCTGTGCAGCAATTCTCCCCATCCAACCTGACAGTGCTTGAGAGGATCTGTAGAGAAGAATGGGAGAAACTCAAATACAGGGTGTGCCAAGCTTGTAGCGTCATACCCAAGAAAACTCTAGGCATAATTGCTGACAAAGGTCCTTCAACAAAGTACTGAGTAAAGGGTCTGAATACTGATGTAGATGTGATATTTCATTTGACATTTTTTATACATTTGCAATAAAATGTAAACATTTGTTTTTGCTTTGTCATTATTGGGTATTGTGTGTACCTTAATGAGGGGGAAAACAATTTAATCAATTTTAGAATAAGGCTGTAATGTAACAAAATGTGGAAAAGGTGAAGGGGTCTGAATACTCTCCGAATGCACTGTATGAGATCAATTAAATGAATTTACTGTATGCGGTTGGCTTTCGGGATAATGCTTAAAGTCCTGACAGAAAGTCACAAGGAGAGCCATTAAGACGTGAAAGAAAATCAAGGGCGAAACAAAATTCTATGATGATAATCTCTACCTAGGGGTAGCTGATGATATCAGTTCATTGGTTTGAAGTCGAGGGGAATTTTTCTGGGGGGAACTCAGCCCTACAGCAGGTGAACTATGTTCAGTTGTTATGATGACCACTGTTCATGAGAGAGAGAAAGAGAGAGAGAGAGATCAATGCCCAAAGCTATCTTAATTACACAAGCAAGGTCGAAATCAATACACTATCTTGGCTGTTAGCTGTTTTGGACATGTTTACTCACAACAGTGCAGAGTGTCTCGAACATCCAAAATATAGCAGCCTACAGAATAAAATGGCATAGAGAATGGACTGGAGAATGAATTGAAATCCATCTATTTTAGCATTATGTGATATACATTAGATGCACCTGTAGCTCCTTTCTTATGATGATCATCATGTTTTATCCTGTTGTCATTGATTATTCAAAACAAATCCTATTTTTAAGATCACTGCTGTTGAGAAATTAAAACCAAAACAAGACCGTCAATCTCCTAGACATGCCAACAGAACATATAGGGTATTTCACTGTGAATAAATCTCACTGGCACACAAAACCAACCCTTGGAAACATAAAACATTCCCACAGAGTCCATTTTTATTTCCCTATTTCTTCAGCTGGAAAACATTGATATCCAACACGCCGGTAACACAGGAGACATGAAAGCCTGACAGCTTCCTTCACCTAACCTTCATCGTCCCACACATACATTTTAAAAGCCCCCATCTCCACTAGTAGTCCATATTACAATCCTGATCAGACACACACACACACCTCCCGTCTCCTTGCAGAGACAGGAGGAACAGCAGATGCCTCGTACAGTTTCCTCTTATGGCGCCAACTTAAGCAACAGATCGGCTTTATACTGCACAAATAGGAGAGAATGAGGAGCGATTTCGTGTTTATTCCCTTTGTTTGGTGAAATGTGTTTCTCCCCCTCATTAATTCAATTGCTAGAGGTGCTTCTGTGCTAAATGCAGTTCAAACTACACTGGGTGTTATCTGTCTACTTTCCCCACCTAATGCACTGAATTCAATTCTAACTGAAGATATTGTAAATTAGATGCATCATGGTATGCTATGAGTCCAAATGGGCCCATGTTAGTCTTTATATTGACTATTTAAATGAATGTTTAAGCAATGAGATACATTTATTCTATCAAAAAGAGGAAATTCACATGTCCACATGTAAAGAATTAAGTAACAGTAAGTACATGTATCTCAATATTTCAGCTTTATGGGGAGGAGAGGTATAGGACCATTAGATGGGGCTACACAATTCCAGTCAATAAGACATCGACCCTACATTGTAATTGACCATTCATTCTCCAACGCACAAGAGAAGTATCACCTTTGGTGTAACGAGAAGGAATTTTGAGGTTTCAGAACATTGTGTATCCCAAAAAACATGACTATTGTGATCGCATTTTTATCGTGAGAATGTTAAGAAAATGTTCCTGTAACCCTACAACGTTAGGCCTTAATCCTATGAGAAATGTCCTTACATTATAGAAACATCGTCTCCATCTCTATTGATCTCTCTCTGGTCTGTCTCACCCTCCTACTCATTTTCACACTCCAACATTACCCATGCCATAAGGACCCCCCATTTTGTTTCCCTCCAGACCTACAGCACCAGAGACTGTTACTATGACGATGGCTTCCTCACCACGCACCAAGAAGAGTTACTTACCTGCATAGCCGCGGGAAGTAGGGGTGCTGTAGCACCGCCTGAAAAATTGTAATAAAAAAATTGTAATAAAAACATTTATTTGTTATTTTTTTAAATATATTTTTTACAAAGTAGTGCACTGGGCCTTTACTGTATTAGCAGACGATATAGGTGTCTTCAGTGCAGGCAATCTTTGTTGTTGTTTTTTCCCTTCCTGTCGGCACACCAGCCCCACCCCCAAACTGCTTCTTGCGGCTATGCTTACTTGGGTTCAGTACCTACCTCCCCGTCTGGGCAGCACTCCCACCCCCAAACTGCTTACTGCGGCTATGCTTACCTGGGTTCAGTTCCGCTGGAGACCAAATAAATCATGTAGGCAACAGTTTGGAGCGAGTGGCACATCTGTCTCTCTGGCACTCCATTAAAATACTGATGGGTTTATATTCCTCACCAGGAGCAATCAGCTTTGCCCGGATGACCGCCGAACACACCTCCAATTGGAAGAGCTGGAGTGGCACAGTGTGAGAGAAGACCCGGGAAGTCTCATGTGTCGCATGAAAGGAAAGTGAAAATAAAATATGGTAATATCCAGCCTTGTCATTGAGATCTCTTATGGCAGAAGAACCCGGCCAGGACCGAGGGCATGGAGGCATGATACTCAACCATGTCAAAAAGATCTGGGATCATCTTTCACAGCAACTAAAGGATGGTAGAAAGAAAACAGGCTCTGCACTCAGGACCAACTTTCAGTCCTACCATATGGAACTATGCAGCAGGATTGAATGTATGCTCAAGGGAAAGACTGCGATGTCCACTTGTAAAACAAGTAACAGAGCCATAGATACTGTTGTCGTAACGTTTGCTGTTCATTAAGTGTGAAGACTGTTATATGATCAAATCGATTATCTATGTGTAATTATTAAACAAATCACAGAATAGTAATTACCTAGGAAGTCGGGACACCACAGGCAAATGTTTAAAGAGTTATTATTTCCCGAATTTAACTCTCTTCAGATATTTTCATATCTTATTGATTACAGTCACTTAGTAATGTATTATTACCTCATCAGTCATATTCTGAATGTTGCAAACTCTTGGAAATGTGCACGAACCCTAACATAAATTCTGAATCAGCGCTATACACATTGTCTTAATTATTTATTTACTAACTAACAAAATAATCACACAGAACTACATAAACACTCACAGGAGTGCCCTTTTATTAACTCTGTGTAAAGGGGCGTTCCATGAGGTTTGGGTATAATGTCTGTGCTCACTGGGTGTGGCCACTGACTCGTTTCAGACTTCATATGAAAACAATTACCTCGTTTAGAAGGCTAACATCACATTACATCTTCTCGCAAATAGTTTCATATTTAATCATATACATTATACAACATTCCGATGCAACGCTAAAAACTGAGGAATGTACACTTCCAGAGTTACAGTTATATTGGTCTTTCATGATGTCACAAAATAAAACAACTTTGATATGATTGTTCTTCAATTTAACATTGGTTCCAGCATGGCAAACAGTTAGCTCTGATAAAATGTAATATACTTTTTTTGCAACACGAATGCATAAAACAATTCAAAAGGGTAGGGGTCCAAATTATTAACACCTCTGTTTTCAATACCTTTCAATACCTCACCTTGCTAGTATTTAAAAAAAATAAAATAATGAGTTGGAGAACACATTGGGACAGATCTAAGACCATTCCTCCACACAGAATGCTTCCAGATCCTTGATATCCTTCATCTGTGCTTTGGATGGCCCTCTTCAATTCAAACCACAGGTTTTCAATGGGTTTCAAGTCCGAAGACTGAGCTGGACATTGCAAAATGTTGATTTTGTGGCCAATTAACCATTTCTTTGTGGATTTTGATGCGTGCTTGGGGTTATTATCTTGCTGGAAGATCCAATTGTGGAAAAGTTTCAGCCTCCTGGCAGAGGCAACCAGGTTTTTGCCAAATATTTCCCGGTACTGGGGAAAGTTCAAGATGCTGTTGACCTTAACAAGGGCCCCAGCACCAGTGAAAGCAAAATAGCCCCATAACATCAAAGATCCTACACCATATTGTATAGTAGGTATGGGGTACTCTTCTCCTCATGCATCTTTATTTCGATGCCAAACTCTCCACTGGTGTGCGCGGCCAGAGAGCTATATTTTCACATCTTCTGACCAACGCACCAGTTCCAATCCAAGTGCCAATGCCACGTGTTTACATTTGTTCGATTATATAACAATAGAGCTCTGTAGCCACACATACCAGTTACCCTCACAGGCAGCATGTTGCAACCCACTAAGCTATTTGTTATCATTAGGAATAACAAAATGACCTGTTGTGTGTCTACCATGGCCTTGACTAGAAGACAGGAGATGGTGTATCACAGAGGGTGTGTACATTTTTACATTAGTGAGGCACTGCTTGATCACACAGACACCTAAATTACCAGATCATATCCAAGGCGAGTCTACCTTAATAGATCATTGACCCGTTTGTGCGTCTGGAGACTGGGACCAGAGAGAAGGCTAAAGCTCTTTGTTGGTGCCCAGGATGGTTAGAGAAATAGGAGCAAAGAAAGAAACATTTCAGCTTGATTTCCTAATTTCGGATTGAGCCACAGATGATTTGACTCTTATAGCAGATTGATCCTTGATTCTTATCAGTGCTATTAAATTATTTTTTAGTCAAAGCCATTTCAAACCAGAAGGTGAACTTGAGAAATGCATTTAGGCATTATAACTAAGAACAAAGAAAAATAAAAGTATTACATTAATATTTATATTGCTCATGTCATCTAGTTTAATTCCTTGCCTACCACCTCTTCCTCGATAATGACCTTTCCATGAAATCCATTGCTTTACATGTACTGTATCTGACTAATAGGCTACATTACTCATAGGCTAGATTAATTTGGCTGCCTTCTACATGAAAAGGGCTCCAATGCCAGATATTCCTTGTCTAGCTAGATTTGTAAAGGCCCAGTGCAGTCAAAACATGATTTCCTGTGTTTTATATACAGTGCATTTGGAAAGTATTCAGACCCCTTGACTTTTTCCACATTATTTTACATTACAGCCTTATTCTAAAATGGATTAAATTGTCATCCCCCCTCATAAATCTACACACAATACCCCATAACAACGAAGCAAAAACAGGTTTTTAGAATTTTCTGCAAATTTATAAAAAATTCAAAACTGAAATATCATATTTACATGAGTATTCCAACCCTTTACTCAGTACTTTGTTGAAGCACGCTTGACAGCAATTACAGCCTTGAGTCTTCTTGGGCATGACGCTATAAGCTTGGCACACCTGTATTTGGAGAGTTTCTCCCATTCTTCTCTGCAGATCCTCTCAAGCTCTGTCAGGTTGGATGGGGAGCATTTCTGCACGGCTATTTTCAAATCTCTCCAGAGAAGTTCAATTGGGATCAAGTCCGGGCTCTTGCTAGGCCACTCAAAGACATTCAGAGACTCATCCCGAAGCCACTCCTGCATTGTCTCGGCTGTGTGCTTAGGGTCGTTGTCCTGTTGGAAGGTAAACCTTCGCCCCATGTCTGACGACCTGAGCACACTGGAGCAGGTTTTCATCAAGGATCTATCTGTACTTTGTTTCATTCATCTTTCCCTTGATCCTGACTAGTCTCCCAGTCCCAGCAGCATGATGCTGCTACCATCATGCTTCACCGTAGGGATGGTGTCTGGTTTCTTCCAGACGTGACGCTTGGCATTCAGGCCAAAGAGTTCAATATTGGTTTCACCAGACCAAAGAATCTTGTTTCTCATGGTCTGAGAGTCCTTTAGGTGCCTTTTGGCAAACTCCAAGTGGGCTGTCATGTGCCTTTTATTGAAGAGTGGCTTCCGTCTGGCCACTCACCATAAAGGCCTGATTGTGGAGTACTGCAGAGATAGTTGTCCTTCTGGAAGGTTCTCCCATCTCCAGAGATGAACTCTGGAGCTCTGTCAGAGTGAGCATTGGGTTCTTGGTCATCTCCCTGATTCCCTCTTTTCACCGATATAAATTTTGTGTCTATTCCATAACATGGGGCTTGTGAAAGCGACCTTTTTCTACACATGAGAGGAACCGGACAAGAAAATGGTCACGGAAACGGCTGTAAAACCCAAACTGTGGGAGCTACAAACTAAAAAGTCACCACCATCCAAAGATGAGACGTACACGACAGCCTCACGTACACGACAGCCTTGGTTGTTTGGCTCTATGATATCTGCAAGCTTTTCGGCAGTTGTCTGAATTCTGTCATGGGCTACCTCTTTTCGAAGAGGTCTTCTCACAAAACTGACTGTCCAGACCAAACCGTGGGAGCTACACCCTTATATGTCACCAAAAGGGGAGACTCTCGTGAACATGGAGGTGTTGGTTGTTCTGCTCTACAATGCACACAGGATTCAGGGGAGTCTTCTGATGGTAACTCAGTAACCCAGTACCTTATTCCTTATAATACATTTTTTGACGGTCTGTTTTGTCATTTATTAATGTGTTATTCTATGGGCTATAGCAGGTCAATCAAAAATAATATATAAAGTCAGCAAATAAAGAAATGTCCCTTTTACAGGACCCTGTCTTTCAAAGATAATTTGTAAAAATCCAAATAACTTCACAGATCTTCATTGTAAGGGGTTTAAACACTGTTTCCCATGCTTGTTCAATGAACCATTGACAATTAATGAACATGCACCTGTAGAACGGTCGTTAAGACACTAACAGCTTACAGACGGTAGGCAATTAAGGTCACAGTTATGAAAACTTGGAACACTACTGACACAACTGACTCTGAAAAACACCAAAAGTAAGATGCCCAGGGTCACTGTTCATCTGTCTTAGGCATGCAGCAAGGAGGAATGAGGACTGCAGATGTGGCCAGGGCAATAAATTGCAATGTCCGTACTTTGAGACGCCTAAGACAGCGCTACAGGGAGACAGGACGGACAGTTGATCGTCCTCGCAGTGGCAGACCACGTGTAACAACACCTGTACAGGATCGGTACATCCGAATATCACAACCGCAGGACAGGTACCGGAATGGCAACTGCCCGAGTTACACAAGGAATGCACAATCCCTCCATCAGTGTTCAGACTGTCCACAATATACTGAGAGAGGATGGACTGAGGGCTTGTAGGCCTGTTGTAAGGCAGGTCATCACCAGACATCACCGGCAACAACGTCACCTATGGGCACAAACACACCGTCGCTGGACCAGACAGGACAGGCAAAAAGTGTTCTTCACTGACGAGTCGCGGTTTTGTCTCACAAGGGGTGATGGTTGGATTCACGTTTATCGTCGAAGGAATGAGCGTTACACCGAGGCCTGTACTCTGGAGTGGGATCGATTTGGAGGTGGAGGGTCCATCATGGTCTGGAGTGATGTGTCACAGCATCATCGGACTGAGCCTCATGTGGTACCCCTCCTGCAGGCTCATCCTGACATGACCCTCCAGCATGACAATGCCACCAGCCATACTGCTCGTTCTGTGCGTGATTTCCTGCAAGACAGGAATGTCAGTGTTCTGCCATGGCCAGCGAAGAGACCGAATCCCAATCCCATTGAGCACGTCTGGGACCTGTTGGATCAGAGGGTGAGGGCTAGGGCCATTCCCTCCCAGAAATGTCCGGGAACTTGCAGGTGCCTTGGTGGAAGAGTGGGGTGACATCTCACAGCAAGAATTGGCACATCTGGTGCAGTTCATGAGGAGGAGATGCACTGCAGAACTTAATGCAGCTGGTGGCCACACCAGATACTGACGGTTACTTTTGATTTTGACCCCCCCCCCCCTCTTTGTTCAGGGACACATTATTCAGTTTCTGTTAGTTACATGTCTGTGGAACTTGTTCAGTTTATGTCTCAGTTGTTGAATCTTGTCATGTTCATACAAATATTTACACATAAATGCAGTTGACAGTGAGATTTGACAGTGATTTTAGATTATTTAAAGTAGCCACCCTTGGCCTTGATGACAACTTTACACACTCTTGGCATTCTCTCAACCAGCTTCACCTGGAATGCTTTTCCAACAATCTTGAAGGAGTTCCCACAGTCTAAGGCACTGCTTATCAATGCTAGAGGCATCACTACAGATGCTGGTTCGATCCTGGGCTGTATCACAACTAGCCGTGATCGGGAGTTCCATACGGTGGTGCATAATTGGCCCAGTGACGTCCGGGCTAGGGGAGGGTTTGGCCGGGTTAGGCCATCTTTGTAAAATAAAACTTAACTGACTTGTCTTGTTAAATGTAGGTTAAATTAAAAAAAATATGCTGAGCAATTGTTAGCGGCTTTTCCTTTACTCTGCAGTCCAACTCATCCCAAACCATCTCAATTGGGTTGAGGTTGGGTGATTGTGTAGTCCAGGTCATCTGATGCAGCATGCCATCACTCTCCTTCTTGGTCAAATAGCCCTTACACAGCCTGGAGGTGTGTTGGGTTATTGTCAACTTGAAAAACAAATCATAGTCCCACTAAGCCCAAACCAGATGGATGGTATGGCGTATTGCTGCAGAATGCTGTGGTAGTCATACTGGTTATGTGTGCCTTGAATTCTAAATAAATCACAGACAGTGTCACCAGAAAAGCACCCCCACACCATCACAGCTTCTCCTCCATGCTTCATGGTGGGAACCACAAATGCAGAGATCATCCGTTCGCCTACTCTGTGTCTCACAAAGACACGGCGGTTGGAACCAAACATCTCAAATTTGGACTCATCAGACCAAAGGACAGATTTCCACCGGTCTAATGTCTATTGCTTATGTTTCTTGGCCAAAACAAGTTTCTTCTTCTCATTTGTGTCCTTTTGTAGTGGTTTCTTTGTAGCAATTCGACCATGAAGGCCTGATTCACACAGTCACCTCTGAACAGTTGATGTTGAGATGTGTCTGTTACTTGAACCCTGTGAAGCATTTATTTGGGCTGCAATTTCTGAGGCTGGTAACTCTAATTCACTTTTCTCTTCAGCAAAGGTAAATCTGAGTCTTCCTTTCCTGTGGCAATCCTCATTATATCCAGTTTCATCATAGCGCTTGATGGTTTTTGCGATTGCACTTGAAGAATCTTTCAAAGTTCTTGAAATGTTCCGCATTCACTGACCTTCATGTCTTAAAGTAATAACGGACTGTCGTTTCTCTTTGCTTATTTGAGCTGTTCTTTCCATAATATGGACTTAGTATTTTACCAAATAGGGCTATCTTCTGTATACCACCTTGTCACAACACAACTGATTGGCTCAAATGCACTAAGAAGGAAAGACATTTCACAAATGTACTTTTATCAAGGCACACCTGTTAATTTAAATGTATTCCAGATGACTACCTCATGAAGCTGGTGGAGAGAATGCCAAGCTGTCATCCAGGCAAAGGGTGGCTACTTTGAAGAATCTCAAATAAAAAATATATTGTGATATGTTTAACACTTTTTTGGTTACTACATGATTCATAGTTTTGATGTCTTCACTATTATTCTACAATGTAGAAAATAGTAAAAATAAAGATAAACCCTTGAATGAGTAGGTGTGTCCAAACTTTTGACTGGTACTGTATGCACCTAAAGTGGTCCTAAAATTAGACATTTTATCACCATCTTAAAATAAGGATACATGTTAGCTTTAGTAAATATTGTAATCTAAGGGCTTAAACCTACAGGGGTCAACTCATTTATCACCTGGTGATGTCCCCAGGCAAGCCAAAACTGCAATTTAAGTCTGTAATTTCAAACAGCTCTTACAATAAAAGTGCATTATCATCATTTTCACAATTTCACAGTATTATTCCAAGCTCATAGTGTCCAAATAATATATATAAAACACTTGAGAATCACGTTTTTGACTGCACTGGGTCTTTATACCAAGAGTACTTGCTGCAGATTTGATCATACATAAAACCACAGAAAGATTGCAACAAACATACTAACCATTGAACGCTACTAAACTCCTGTATTACATTTCTGATGTCCCGGTTTAAGTCCTGCCTGTCTGACTGTGCTTCCCTAAAGTTTTTGTGCCAGAGGTTCTGATAGGGAATTTCTTATGCTAATTCCAAGGCATAGGTGTCCCATCTGTTTCCTAATAGCCTACATACACGCAATTTAGAAGAAGAATTGAGCAACAAAGAAGGCGTTATGCACATTTCTCTATTGTCATGCACACAAGGATTCACATTCTGTTCTGAAAACCTATTATAATCCATTTACAAAACATATGTGCGCATAAGGAATGATTAGGCAAAGAAAGAGGCACTGCGCTATTCAACGTGCAATATTCCACAGAAAGACTCATATGAGCTACACTGGGGTCGTCCGTGGTCTTTTGTGTAGACCTCAGAGTGCATAGAGACAAGATGGCTAGAGAAGATGGCTAGCAAATTATCTTGGCTATGCCTTAGATGAGCTGATTGAAGAAAGGGATTGAATTACCATCGCCTGATGAAAGACAAGACAGAAAAGCGAACTGAATCCATCAGAATAATCTCTGTTTTAATGTGGTGAATCAGCCCCAACTGTTAACCAGTGATGTGATTTAATTTCTCTCTTTCGAAAAAGAAGAAAACTTCATTATCTATTCTAGGAACCTAGCAAGTGCTTAGGGTGGGGAAATTAGTGTGGAGTTGCCCGTGGCAGCGAACAGCTTTCACAGCCTTCAAAGGCCACTGAAGAGATGCTGCAAACCTGACTTGACATTGCCCAGCAAAGTATTTATGAGTGCTCACATTATGGAATATCAATGTAGAATACATCATGGAGTTCCCAGTTCATATACAGTATAAAGGAGGCAAGTTATATTGGCCTATTTGTAAAAGCAATAACTCACAAGAGAACTAAGAGCTCACATTCTGAAGATTTCTAGTAAAACTGAGGAATTGTGAAACCCTAGAATTGTATCGTTAGATGTACAGAATTGATTAGCTTGAAGAGAGATGAGTCTACTGTACAATTGGATCTCCGTGCTTTAGTATTGTGGTTTTCGCTCAGCCTGGGGAATGGACCGCCCTCAGAGTGGCTGGATCTGTTCAGCAATTCAAATATCCATCTACACAAACAAAACATGGTCACCAGCATTTGATCTCATACGATATGCATGCGGTGCAATCTGCAAAGAAATAATTGCCTGAGATTGAGCCATTTCAAACCTGTCCTCTGGTCCCTCTATTTCCAGGCTCCATCATTTCCCATGACATGAGCCCTTTAATGGGTTTTCTCATCTCCTTGTCTCAGGTAATATGATGTATATTCATCAGAGTATAAACAGCTACCTCTGGGATAGAAGACGGATGGAGAGGCTATCTCCTACAAACATGGTTTTGTTTGGAGAAATCAAAAGTGCTTCCTTATTACTATTGTGCAGATGCATGGTATTTGGCTTTTCTCATATTAACATTCAAACGCCTGAACCTTTATCACTTGTTTTCCCTCATCACTGCTTACTGTTTGAGATGCTGTCAATACTGTGTCACTTTATTTGCCAAGGTCGCTGGATGAGGCTGCTGTATAAAATCCTGTCAAATTGCATTGGTATAAAATCGTCAGAGCCGATGTAGTACAACATTTGTCGTTTGTACGTGCTACCATGTTGGTGGAGCTTTATTGGTCAAAGTCAAGTTGTGTAATCTACTTGTACGAATTAATTTCCCCCCACATCCCCTTATCACTCTCCTTTGTTAGTTTGTTGTTAGTTTAAGCAACCTCTTCCTGATTGTGAAATATATGAAAACCAACACTGAGATGACAGTGTGAAATATTAGATTGTAATTCTCAGGGGATAAAAGGGGGGGGAATCATTTATCTAACCAATAGAGATGTTAATGGTGTATCCCACCGTAACATAGAGCTGTAACAGAAGTGACTTGAAATGTTTCAGCTACATTTATCTTAGCTAACAGTGTCAGGTATCCCATATAAAGTTAGTCAGATTCTGTTATTTGCCTTATATAGTCATCACACCACCAATGTGCCTTAAGGGAAGGAAGTGGGTGAGATGTGTATCAGCAACATGTCCTGCCTCCGTTTATTAAGAAACATCTTCACAGTTATATTTCGTTCAACTGTGCTGCCAGAAATGTTGAAGATATCAGTTGAGCATCTTTTCCAAAGTGTAAGTATCTTTGTGATTATTTACTTCACTAATTACATTTCTCTCAATTCACACAGCTTAAAACCCCAAGACTTCTGATCCCATTTGTCAAAAAGCTAGCTTTTCAACTTCTGGAAAAGTTTGTTGACATTGACGTCAAAGTAGTTTTTGGTTTCTAGAGCAGTTTGGGTTAGAACAAATATTGAGTAATATGAGGCAAACATTTCATGCTAAAATGTTCATCAAATACTTGATTCATTATATCTATGATGTTATTGCCTCTACACTATAGGTAACTGCAGAGATCCCCATGACACTGACAGGAAGAACGCTTTTTGGACTGTTTCTCTTCATACCAGGTCTTCTGTCTGTGAACGTGGTGAATTTCACCTGTGCAGAGTTGACTATCTGTGCATTACAGGGACAAACTGTGAAAGTAAGATGCCTCCATCCACCAAATACCAAAAGTGAATACCAACACCTCTACTGGTTTAAAAAAAAACAGATGTGGAAATGGAGGGACAAGACTATACCTGAGGACCTCTCCACAGACCCAGAATATAAAGGTCGTTTGACGTTTGGTGGCAGATCTTTCCTTGAAATAAGAGATGTTAGAAAGAGTGATGAAGGTGTCTATCGCTTTAGATTTAAGGCAGAGTCCTCTGGATGGATAAATAGTGTACCTGGAATCAAGTTGATTGTCACACATCTGCAGATAAAGAAGGATTCTGTGACAAATGGACAGGGGGTGAAACTGACCTGTACCACTAACTGCACTCTGAGTGATGACCCCGCCTACATCTGGTACAGGAATGCTAAAACAGTTCCACACACCAACACCTTCAGCCTGTCCCTCAACTCAGTCAATAGTAGGTATACAGGCAGCTACTCCTGTGCTATAAAGGGCTATGAGGATCTCCGTGCTCCTGCAGTGTGTCTACAAAGAAACTGTTTGGATGTGAGTTACACCCCCAAGACAATCTGTGGCTTCCCTGGGTCATATGTAGACCTGCCTTGCACTTACACATTCCCCAGAGGTCTCAATATCTCAGAGACACTTTGGGTGAATAGTACAGATCTCAGAATGGAGCCTGAAGATCTGACTCGCCACCCGGAGTATGTGGGTCGTGTGGAATATCGTGGCAACGGTAGTGACTGCACCCTGAGAATCACAGATTTGAGAAAGAACGACTCGTCCAAGTACAGGTTCCTGTTAAAAACGCAAGGGACATACTTCAATTCGTCAGCGGTCTCCCTGTCTGTCACAGACTTATATGTGCATGTATATCCTGACGTCGTGGACCAAGGAGCCTCTGTGTCGATCTGGTGTCATACCCAGTGTGGTCTTCCGCAAGGCTTTGGGGGCTTCATCTTGTACAAAGACGGACAACGCATAACCAGCCCAAATGGTGAAAAAGGTTACATAACAATCCACACAGTCAGCAGTGAGGATGCAGGTAGCTACTCCTGTGCACTGATTGGTCAGGATGGGTTACCCTCCCTGGAAGCTACACTCACCGTCACTAAAGGACCAGTGTCTGTGTTAATTATTGTTCTGGTGGTTGTGGTTCTCCTGACTGTCGCAGCTCTTCTGGTCTTTACCTTTAGCACACTGAAAAGGAGAAACATGGGAGGGCATGATATTAGAATGAATGTCCAAACTGTCAATAATGATGGCGCTCATCTAGATGTCAGTAGGAGGGAGAGCTCCCCCAACTATGAAAACGTTGAACATATCTATGCGGACCCAGATGAATTTGATGACACGTACACAGCTCTTCGGCGGGGGCATTGGCACTCCGTGTATGACATCATCCAGAGGAGGGAGTCACCACAGAACCTGGACTAAAGGCTGTCTGTGAGGAGAGCACTGATAGAATTAAAAAGCCATTTTGGACTGACCAATGTAGACATTTTCAAATAAATGCAACTTAAATGTTTGATATCAAGACATTTCGAAAGATTTTGGACATCACAGCAATGTTGAGGGAATTCTATTTGAGTCAGAAAAAGATAATGTACATCATTTATCATACGAGAGACAAAATTCATAAATTCTACAGGACAACAGCAGAGGCATGTCTTAAGTGTAAAACTAGCAATGACTCACTAGTTAATGCCTTCTGGGAGTGCTATGAAGTCCAAACGTTATGGGCAGAATTAGAAAGCTGTCTGTCAAAAGTTTTCTAATGTAAGTTGACTTTTAATCAATCTATCTGCATATTTCAAGACATGGTGAATATTTCAAGACTTAGTAAGATACCCAATGGACTGGGCAATATTGTTTTCTTCACTTACATTAGAGAAACTTAAACTTAAATACTGAAAGTCAAATGAAACTCCGTCGTTAAGAGGAGGGAAGAATCAATGCCTTGTTATTTAAATATGTAAAACAATCTGTCTACAGACAGAAACAACATAACATCATTTGAAGTCATATGGGGCAGAGTCTTACAAGTATCGGGGGTGGATACGGGGGTAGATATGGTGGGAACATGTGTGATGTCATTAATGTTTGTGGAAATGTATGTCAATGTTACGTTTTTTATTGTTTATTGTAAAAAAAAAACTGAATAATATATAAAAAATAAATAAATATATAGTACCAGTCAAAAGTTCCTTTATTTTACTATTTTCTACACTATAGAACAATAGTGAAGACATCAACGCCATGAAATAACAAAAAGAGCGTGCATAGCTGTCATCAAGGCAAGGTGGCTACTTTGAAGAATCTCAAATATAAAATGTATGTGTTTAACACTTTTTTGGTTACTACATGACTCCATATGTGTTATTTCATAGTTTTGATGTCTTATTCTACAATGTTGAAAATAGTAAAAATAAAGAAAAACCCTTGAATGAGTAGGTGTGTCCAAACTTTTGACTGGTACTGTATATAAAGAGAGAGCACTGGCACTAAACGAAGGCCAGGACTCACAAGATGGATAGATATGCACAAGGTCATTGGATACATTCTTGAGAAAGGCTGATCTCTCTTTCCTTTTTAGGGAAACATGTATTGAATGGAAATAATAGCTGTAATAGCTATTTCTATGGTTATTATTACAAGCTAATGCATACAAGCTAGTTAGTGTGCCGTTATCTACAGCATGTAAGCCATTTATAGGCGTGTGTAGGCTACATTAAAGAAACCTAATATTATTATTTGATTTAGTCTTTTGTTTATGACTACTGCCAAGACAGGAAATTACCTTGCATAATAACCTGAACGTTTAGCAAATAGGTCACTGATTACCTGCTGATAGACTTGAAATAATTACAATTTAATCATGCTAAACAAATATTCTGGCCATAGACTTAAACATTCAGAATACTCCATGCAATGTCTTCCGTAGTGTATGCACAGTGATGACACTGACCTGATGACACTGACCTCATTAGTCCTGTCACTGTGATCTACACACTGAGGAAGCATTGAAAAGAATGCCACGTAGACCCACTCCACCGTAGCCCTACCAGATTCTCTGCAGAGTGCACATCATCCTCAACCTTGTCCTTGCTCTCTCTAGAGTTTGACCGTGAGCGGGCACAAAATGTCACCAAGTTGAAGTGGCAGACAGGCACCCTCTCTCCGGGGCTTCAGGTCGCTTCTCCTCTCATTAGAGAACATAACACAATCTCACCCTTCTCCTCAAATCAAATAAGGAGTAGGTGATGATGTCCTCGGCAACCTGAATGCTCTTAACGAGTTTCAAAGGACACTATTTTGTCTTTCTCTCTGTTTCTATCCCCCTGTTTCTATCCATCTGTTTCTATCCCTCTGTTTCTATCCCTCTGTTTCTATCCCCCTGTTTCTATCCCTCCGTTTCTATCCCTCTGTTTATATCTCTCTGTTTCTATCCTTCTGTTTCTATCCCTCTGTTTCTATCCCTCTGTTTCTATCCCTCTGTTTGTATCTCACTGTTTCTATCCCTCTGTTTCTATCCCTCTGTTTCTATCCCTCTGTTTCCATCCCTCTGTTTATATCCCTCTGTTTCTATCCCCCTGTTTCTATCCCTCTGTTTCTATCCCTCTGTTTATATCCCTCTGTTTCTATCCCTCTGTTTCTATCCCTCTGTTTCTATCCCTCTGTTTCTATCCCTCTGTTTCTATCCCCCTGTTTCTATCCCTCTGTTTCTATGCCTCTGTTTCTATCCCTCTGTTTCTATCCCTCTGTTTATATCCCTCTGTTTATATCCCACTGTTTATATCCCTCTGTTTCTAACCCTCTTTTTCTATCCCTCTGTTTCTTGCTGTTGTTCTGCTCTCCTAGACCTTCATGAGGAGCCTCATGTCATTCATCTGCTTGACAACAGATTGCCATTTTGTCCATTCCATTTTATGTCATATTACATTTAGTGTGTATGTCATTGTGTACGTAACTATATATGTAAGACTGCTATATTGATTTTCAGCACACTGGTATGATTATTTTGATCAATACAGGCTTTGGTTGTTGTTGTTAGTTTTATTCAGTTTTCTTTTCGAGTTCGAAACTGCCAGCCCCTAACTCGCTTGTCTGCTTCAGTTTGTGCTTTCCATGTGGTTCATGCCGGTTGAATGAGCCTACCGCTGAGAGCAAGCCTCACCTGTTGTGCTCCATGAAAACGTGATCAGTCAAACCATTAGCATTTTACACCTATCAAGGGATTCTAATTAATGTTCCACTGCAGCGTTGGAGCTGGCCTGCCACAAACCTAATTTACTCCACCATATTTTATTCAACGCGTACCTGCATTGGGAATACACAGCTTTCCTTGCCTGTGGAGGATCATGGCCTTATTCTTCTGAACTCTCCCTCAAGTTTACCATCTTCCTTTATACCCAGCTTTATGCTAAGACTTTATTTTGGTCATATTCTGTGTCTCTAGTCGTATAGACTCCTTTCCTTGATTACTTTTATCATGACTGACCACTGATCTGTAGAGAACTGCAATTAAAGTAGGATGGCAGAAAGCAATCCATTCCTTTGAAATAGGAAGTGGTTTAAGAGTATTGGGACACGGCAGTACAGAACGAACAGTAGCAGTCAAAAGTTTGGACACACCTACTCATTCAAGGGTTTTTCTTTATTTGTACTATTTTCTATATTTTAGAATAATAGTGAAGACATCAAAACTATGAAATAACTAATATGTAATTATGCAGTAACAAAAAAAGTGTTGAACGAATCAAATATATTTTATATTTGAGATTCTTCAAAGTAGCCACCCTTTGCCTTGATGACAGCTTTGCACACTCTTGTCATTCTCTCAACCAGCCTCACCTGGAATGCTTTTCCAACAGTCTTGAAGGAGCTCCCACATATGCTGAACACTTGTTGGTTGCTTTTCCTTCACTCTGCGGTCCAACTCATCCCAAATCATCTCAATTGGGTTGAGGTCGAGTGATTGTGGAGGCCAGGTCATCTGTGTGTCCAACCTTTTGATTGGTATTGTATATTTGACTGGGTTGTGGCCCATCCAAGTTTTACAATTGGCCTCATGAGTCATCATGAACTATTTGAATAAAAAACAATGAGGCCACAGCATGAAAACAAAAGCTAGAGCCTCTCTATTCCAGATTGATTACTTTAATTTAACTTGCGGTCTGAAATGAGCTCTGTGAATGGTACATAAACTGCAGAAATGGTCTTGGTAACAACATGCATTTCTACATCTAATGTCAATGTTATTTTATATGTTTATTATTAATGTTATTTTCATTGCTATGCTGTCATCGTTGGCCAATATTTCCAGAAATTGTAGAGCCTCTATATCCTCAGTTTCCATGAAACACACCACACCAACGTGTTGTAGCAGCTCTGAATTTGACTCAACTTCTCCAGCTCAGCTGTTGATAGTTTTAGTTTTATTTGACCTTTATTTAACTCGGCAAGTCAGTTAAGAACAAATACTTATTTACAATGACGGCCTAGGAACAGTGGGTTAACTGCCTTGTTCAGGGGCAGAACGACCGATTTTGTTTTATCTTGTCAGCTCAGGGATTCAATCTAGCAACCTTTCTGTTACTGGCCCAATGCTCTAACCACTAGGCTACCTGAGGCTGGTTCATACAATCAGCAGATTTGACAAAAAGAGCTTAAAATCCAAAGACTTCTGATCCCATTTCTGATTGCCAAATCATTTTAATAGAGGTGGTCAGTCTAGTCTTAGGCAAGTTACGCTATATCCTCAGCCTACAGTACTAGTCATTACCTGTCTTTATAATGTCTTGGACTCAACAACCTAAATAGTTGAGTATATCAACCACTTAAATAATCAGGCATCGAGTTGTATCATTTTTTTAGCTCTTCCTTCCTCTCTCTCAAGAGCACAATGTTTGTTCCTGTGTGAAGAAATGCTATGTGAAGCAATAACTCTAAGAGATTTTTTCACAATTAATTTGAGTTGGTTTATCAATCCAGTGTGTGTACATAACACAAAAGGGGCCATAGTTGGTAAGAATCAGTAACTTAAATTACGCTATTGTGTATTAACCATGTACTTACTTTGTTTTGGAAACACACTCAGAGGAACGACTTGATGAGTGATGAGCAGAAGTGCTATGTGCTCCACCCTACATCGCAGCTCCACTCTCTCTGTCCATGACTGAACATGAGGGGGAATGCATTGTCTGGCCATGATGCTCCTCTGTATTGACGCTAGAATGATTGATGAGTTTTGAGGGCGAAACAATGGAGCCCGTTGAGAAACATTAGACTTAGCAGCACCCTCTTTCTCCTTGAGACAAGGAGGCAATTGCACACTCCACTTGCACTTCTAATAAACATCCGACCTTCAGTCCCCCATGCTTTGTTAACACTCCAGAAAGAAGTGGCTTGTTTATCAAAATCCCCCAAAGCTTTCAGTTTACTGCCATTCGGTTCAAAAGAAAACAATTCGGATCGAGGGAACATTGTCTTGTGAATTTGTGCTCGTATCGTAAAACAACGCAAAGGGATGTTGGCCATCTGTAATCAGTGATTTATTTGTATCACCTTGGTGATTTATCACCTATGGGCTAGGCTTCAATTAGCTGATATGGCTAATGTAGCTGAATTCAGCTAAGGTTTTATTATGCTGTTAATGTTGTTCAAATCATTGCAAAGTATGGTGATACCACAGCACAGAATCCATTAGTTGGCACAAGCCTAGTTGCCAAGGGTATAAAAAGGACCTAGAAATAACGTGTTAAGACAACATGCCTCCCTTTACTGTAAGAACATACAGTCATGCAATCACATGTGTGTTTAGCAATGTCCACAGGCAGCGAAACTCTATTTGGTGACTTCACACAGTTCATCTTAATGACTTAATTCTCCCGGAGCATTATTTCACATTACTAGCCATGCTATTTCCTTTCCCCATCATTAACACCACTGGTGCATGACCAAATAAAAAAGCCGATGTCAGCCTATGCATACAGATTTGTGGGATCTTAACTTGATCAGTCTTTGGTTGCTGAGAATTTTTCTGCACCGCAGGAAATGCCGATGAGCTTCATGATTTACAAAAACTAACTGAAAACCCGCACTAACAAACAGATATATCAACAATATTTCACTTTTCATATAGCTAGGGTGGCAAAATTCTGGGAACTTTCAATACATTTTTCAACCCTACATTTTAACCAGCTTAAGCACCTCTCAAGCAGCATTATGGATTCAATGTTTAAATCCTGTTGCAACAGGATTATTTGGCTGCGACAATACGGCTTAAATTAAGATCCTACATCTGCATCTGCGGACACCACACACAGAGGATCATCAAATCCTATAATGACTATGAATGAGGGGGATAAATTGGTTGTGGCAGGGTTAAGGGGAAAGAATAACTCTGTGGATAGATGTTTTCCAGTGTGACCCAGAAACAATGAGAGGAGACCCAGGTGTGAATGGGAGCATGAGCTAGGAGATAGGGTTTTGGGAGGCAGGGGGCTGTACTATGTTGTACGATGGTGTGTGTGTTGGAGCTAACTGATTGTCCACAATTTTCCTATATGACCTTGAACACCGTTTCACCACATTGGTCACCTCCGATCTCAATTATAATGGAGTTGACTGTCACAGAATATGCTTTCATGATAGATATAGAATGTTTGACATTGTTTTGGTTGCTCACATTCCTGTTCCCCAACACTGGTTATGCTATGATGTCATTATGTATGTCATATTCCAGAATTCAGTCAATTTGCCCTCCAATCGAGCTAGGGCTTTGCTGTGATGTCATGTTGTACTCCTTGTCAGAATGTTGGACATTTCATAATATGGTTTCCAAGGGAACTCTTGTTCTGTGTTAGTAGGTCAGAGCAAATCATTTCCAATATGGATACTATTCGGATCAAACAGATTTGCAGTCATGAAGAATTTTCTGACAATGGTGCAAAAATAAATGACTAGCTGGAAATTAAATTACATACGGATTCATGCATGGATCCAGAAGGTACTTCTGAGAACTAACCTCGTAAAAAGTTTAATTACTAATGCTCAATTTGTAGGTGTTTTTTTAGTATGAGTTTGAGGGTTGATAAGATGCTTGATACATAATTGTCACGCCCTGACCTTAGTATTCTTTGTTTTTTTTATTGTTTTGGTTAGGTCAGGGTGTGACATGGGTGATGTATGTGTTTTTGTACTGTCTAGGGGGTTTTGTAGGTTTATGGGGTTGTTTACTATCTAGGTGTTTATGTATGTCTATGGTTGCCTAGATTGGTTCTCAATTAGAGGCAGCTGTTTATCGTTGTCTTTAATTGGGAACCATATTCAGGCAGCCATCTTCTTTGGGTATTTTGTGGGTTATTGTCTATGTCTGTGTCTAGTTGCCTGTGTCTGCACATTTGTAGTATAGCTTCACGTTCGTTTTGTTGTTTTTGTAGTTTGTTTAGTGTCCGTCTTCATGAAATATATAACATGTATTCAAATCACGCTGCGCCTTGGTCTCCTCCGTACAACGAACGTGACAGAATAACCCACCTTAAAAGGACCAAGCAGCGTGATTGGGAGGAACAGCGCTTAATGGAGAAATGGAACCGGAAGAAGGACGAATGGGTAACAACCTGGGAGGAGATTGAGAGTTGGTTGATCGATCCAGGGAGAGTGCCAGAGCCTGCATGGGATTCTTTGGAACAGTGCGAGGAGGGATACAGGAGAATGGAGGAACGGCGAAGATATAAGGGTACACGGCTAGCACGGAAGTCCGAGAGGCAGCCCCAAGACATTTTTTTGGGGGGGAGGCACACGAGTAGATTGGCTAAGTCAGGAAGGAGACCTGAGCCAACTCCTTGGGCTTACCGAGGGGAGCGTGTAACTGGTTAGGCACCGTGTTATGCAGAGATGCGCACGGTGTCTCCAGAATGAGCATCCAGCCAGGATGGGTTGTGTCAGCTTTACACTCCAGACCTCCAGTACACCTCCACAGTCCTGTATGTCCTGCTCCCCGCACTCGCCCTGAGGTGCGTGTCCCCAGCCCAGTACCACCAGTGCCAACACCACGCACCAGGCTTCCTGTGCTTCTCCAGAGCCCTGTACGCCCTGTTCCTCCTCCCCGCACTCGCCCCGAGGTGAGTGTCTCCAGCCCGGTACCTCCAGTGCCGGCATCACGTACCAGGCCACCAGTGCGCCTCCAGGATCCAGTACTCCCTGTTCCTGCTCCTCGCACTCGCCCTGAGGTGCGTGTCCCCAGCCCGGTACCTCCAGTGCCGGCACCACGCACCAGGCCTATAGTGCGCCTCGGCAGTCCAGTACGCCCTGTTCCTTCTCCCCGCACTCGCCCTGAGGTGCGTGTCCTCGGCCCAGTACCGGCACCACGCATCAGGCCTACAGTGCGCCTCGCCAGTCCAGAGCGTCCGGCAACAGTACCCAGTCCAGAGCGTCCGGCAACAGTACCCAGTCCAGAGCGTCCGGCAACAGTACCCAGTCCAGAGCGTCCGGCAACAGTACCCAGTCCAGAGCGTCCGGTGACAGTACCCAGTCCAGAGCGTCCGGCGACAGTACCCAGTCCAGAGCGTCCGGCGACAGTACCCAGTCCAGAGCGTCCGGCAACAGTACCCAGTCCAGAGCGTCCGGCAACAGTACCCAGTCCAGAGCGTCCGGCAACAGTACCCAGTCCAGAGCGTCCGGCAACAGTACCCAGTCCAGAGCGTCCGGCAACAGTACCCAGTCCAGAGCGTCCGGCAACAGTACCCAGTCCAGAGCGTCCGGCAACAGTACCCAGTCCAGAGCGTCCGGCGACAGTATCCCAGTCCAGAGCGTCCGGTGACAGTACCCAGTCCAGAGCGTCCGGTGACAGTACCCAGTCCAGAGCGTCCGGCAACAGTATCCCAGTCCAGAGCGTCCGGTGACAGTACCCAGTCCAGAGCGTCCGGTGACAGTACCCAGTCCAGAGCGTCCGGCGACAGTACCCAGTCCAGAGCGTCCGGCAACAGTACCCAGTCCAGAGCGTCCGGCAACAGTACCCAGTCCAGAGCGTCCGGCAACAGTACCCAGTCCAGAGCGTCCGGCGACAGTACCCAGTCCAGAGCGTCCGGCGACAGTACCCAGTCCAGAGCGTCCGGCGACAGTACCCAGTCCAGAGCGTCCGGCGACAGTACCCAGTCCAGAGCGTCCGGTGACAGTACCCAGTCCAGAGCGTCCGGCGACAGTACCCAGTCCAGAGCGTCCGGCAACAGTACCCAGTCCAGAGCATCCGGCAACAGTACCCAGTCCAGAGCATCCGGCAACAGTCTACAGTCCGGAACCTACCACGACGGGTCTCAGTCCGGAACCTACCACGACGGGTCGCAGTCCAGAACCTACCACGACGGGTCGCAGTCCGGAACCTACCGATCCGCCAGAGTCTCCCTCCAGTTCCGGATCCGCCAGAGTCTCCCTCCAGTTCCGGATCCGCCAGAGTCTCCCTCCAGTTCCGGATCCGCCAGAGTCTCCCTCCAGTTCCGGATCCGCCAGAGTCTCCCTCCAGTTCCGGATCCGCCAGAGTCTCCCTCCAGTCCGGATCTGCCAGAGTCTCCCTCCAATCCAGAGGCGCCACTCACTCTAGACTCGACCATCAGTCCTCTAGTCCGTGGTCGGCGGTGAGGGTTCCTGCTCCAGAGACATTAAGTAAGGGTGAAGTGGAGCGGGGTCCACGTCCTGAGCCAGAACCGCCACCTCGGAGTCATGCCCACCCATATAGGTTTAGGTGTGCGGCCGGGAGTCCACATCTTTGGGGGGGTGGGGGGGGGGGTACTGTCACGCCCTGACCTTAGTATTCTTTGTTTTCTTTATTGTTTTGGTTAGGTCAGGGTGTGACATGGGTGATGTGTTTTTGTACTGTCTAGGGTTTTTTGTAGGTTTATGGGGTCGTTTACTATCTAGGTGTTTATGTATGTCTATGGTTACCTAGATTGGTTCTCAATTAGAGGCAGCTGTTTATCTTTGTCTCTAACTGGGAACCATATTTAGGCAGCCATCTTCTTTGGGTATTTCGTGGGTTATTGTCTATGTCTAGTTGCCTGTGTCTGCACATTTGTAGTATAGCTTCACGTTCATTTTGTTTTTGTAGTTTAGTTTGTTTAGTGACCGTCTTCATTAAATATATAACATGTATTCAAATCACGCTGCGCCTTGGTCTCCTCCGTACAACGAACATGACAATGATTTCATTTTAAAGTCAAGTTTTTTTTTTTTTGTTAAACTGAGGTTTATTTTTTTTTATGTAATGGCTGTGTGAAGTTGCTGGATATTATCGGGAACTGGAACACTCTCTCGTATTACCTCAATCCAGAACATCCCAAACATGCTCAATGGCTGACATGTCTGGTGAATATGCAGGCCATGGAAGAACAGGGACATTTTCAGCTTCCTGAAATTGTGTTCAGATCCTTGCAACATGGGGCCGTGCATTATCATGCGGAAGCATGAGGTAATAGTGGTGGATGAATGGCACGATAATGGGCCTCAGGATCTCGTCACTGTATCCCTGTGCATTTAAATTACCATTGCTAAAATTAATTTGTGTTCATTGTCCATAGCTTATGCCTGCCCATACCATAACCCCACTGTCACCATGGGGCACAATGTTCGCAACGTTGACATCAGCAAACTGCTCGCTCACACGACTCCATACAGTACACGGGGTCTCTGGTTGTGAGGCCGGTTGAACAAACTGCTAAATTCCCTAAAACGATGTTGGAGGCGGCTTATGGTAGAGAAATTAACAAATTCTCTGGCAACAGCTCTGTTGGACATTCCTGCAGGCAGCATACCAATTGCACGCTCCCTCAAAACTTGAGACATCTGTTGTGTTGTGTGACAAAACGGCACATTTTAGAGTGGCCTTTTATTGCCCCCAGCACAAGGTGCACTTGTGTAATGATCATTATATTTAATCAGCTCCTTGATTTGCCACACTTGTCAGGTGGATGGATTGTCTTGGCAAAGGAGAAATTCTCACTAACATGGATGTAAACACATATGTGCACAACATTTGAGAGAAATAACCTTTTTACGCATATGGAAAATGTCTGTTACATTTTATTTCAGCTCATGAAACATGGGACTAACAGTTTACATGTTGCATTTATATTTTTGTTCAGTGTAAATGGGAAAGGCATCACCAATTACTCTAATGCCATTGATTCCAATGAGACTGGTTTGGATTTTCCAAAGCTCCATTCTGGAACTTTGAGGGTTGGAGAGAGAGGAGGAAGGCACCAGCCCCTGGAATGGCCCCTCCCAGGGTTCTGAACAAGAGGAAAGGCAGAAGCAGCACATCGGAGCACATCGGAGCTCTTCACCTCCAACCCCCAGAAGGAGGCACTAAGCCTACATGTACAGTATATGCAGCACATCGGAGCACATCGGAGCTCTTCACCTCCAACTCCCAGAAGGAGGCACTAAGCCTACATGTACAGTATATACTGCCATCTGCACTTATCTGTCCCATAACGTCAGAGGCATATCAGAAATGATTCAGCAGTGGACTGATCATGGCAGCAAATGTATGTTGTGACTCACTGTCTGAGTGCCGTGTGTGTGTGTGTGTGTGTGTGTGTGTGTGTGTGTGTGTGTGTGTGTGTGTGTGTGTGTGTGTGTGTGTGTGTGCGCGCGCGCGAGTAAGCACTCCCCAAGAGTGGCTTAGGGAAGTTCCTGAATAATTGGTCATGATAATTTAAGTGTATGGTCATCACTCAGCCCACCTCAAGTCTTCACCATAATACACCCCCCAAGTCTCAACTGTACCTAGAAGTAGCTGAAGGCTTAATGACTCCAAATTATTTCATATGCTAGCTAGCTACAGACCGGAAGGCAGTGGCATCATAGAAAACTAATGAAAACGCAAGCCACATGCTAACCATGCCAAGACAATACCGACATTATTTGGGTGTCATATTATGACCTATTTGCACACTTGCCCTTATTAAATTGAGATCCCCACATCTCCCATGTAATATGCTGCAAGGTATCATTCAATTAATAGTGCAACCTTAATAACGCATATTAATGAACCCAAGTCGATCTCCATTACCAAGCAGCAGCACCAAAGGGACTGACACCTTAGGGATTACTGTTCAGTAATTATCCACGTTAAAATATCAGGTTGATATTATATGACTGGATTGACATTTACACATTGCAGCTTCATTTATTTTATTTTTCTTATCCACAAAATAATGATGCGTTATATTACAATATTATATTTGTTTGTATTACTTTTTACTCCTTATGGATCCGAAATGAATGGAAGTGTGAGCAACATGGTTACAACATCACCTGGCAGCCATATTTCTTACCCCTATTCGGTCATTTTTATATCTGCAAGGTGTGCTCAACGAGGAACCCCAGGGATAGAAGCATGATATTAGGGTATCCATTAGGAGGAATCACCAAATATCAGGATGTAATATGCCTGCTATAACGGCCTCCATTGGTTGGAGATTAGGTCTTTCATGACAGGATGATGGATAGATATACCAACTTCCTAGTTATTTTCCCACCAACACCATCAGCAACTAGCAAGTGAGTGTCCCTATCCTTCCCAGAGGTAAGAGGAGAACTGAGAAGAAAGCAGAGGCCTCATTCCAGTATCCCTCTGTCCTCCACTAGGTGATCATATGAAACACACAATCTCCAGGGGAAATTTGAAATTACATGCACATTTGAGTCATTTAGGAGACGCTCTTATCCAGAGCATCTTACGTTAGTGCCTTCATCGTAAGATAGCTAGCTGAGACAACAACAATTCACAATATTTGCAAGTACATGTCATCCGCAAAGTCAGCCCTAGTAGGGAAATACAAGTGCATATATTATTTTTTTTACACAAGTGCCACAGGATTTTTACAAACTCTTTAAGGAGGTAGGGCTTCAGACGTTTTCGGAGGACCAATAACTCAATTAAATGACGGAACGCACGTTATCAAAGTCTGTAAATTACCCACCTTGATTTAGAGGCCAACTCACCATTTTAAGGCAAAGACTAGTTTGGGCAGATCAGTGTGATTTATTTAGCTCGGATAGGCAGAGCATGCATTACAATGACTGTGTCTCTAGTCTTTTGTAATAAACAGAAAACTGAAGACGCATCAGGTCCAAACCATGCAACCCTGTGTAGAAGTTGTATTTTCTTTAGTACTCTGTTAAACCATTTTTATATATGTGGATTGTATAAGGTTTACTGGAAGAGCTCTTTGAACACGAGTGTTTGGTTTTCTAGAAAGTGTTAGAGGCCTTCTAGAAACTGAAGATGATTAATCAGGTAACAAGATGATGATCGTAAATCCGGACAGGAGAATGGAAAGCAAAACTAAGGCAACCTATGTAAGGAGCAAGAATACCTTGGGATATGGTTTTACAACTGGGAATTTCATTACACTGGTCGATATTGCCCACTGGTGCATAAATATGAAGAAAAGTACATGGATGGTGTTCAATTCAATTAAGTTAGAGAAATCATGTAGATCATAGAATTGAGCCAATTAAATCGCAAAGCAATGTTGTAATGAGTTTTAAAATCAATGAATCTGAATGAATATCTGTTTGTGGTGAAAGATCAGTGGTTCTCTCAAGGAAGCATTGGAATGTATTCAAGATGGTCTAGGGCTGACCTCTGAATTGGTTGGACACCTTGGATGGACCCCTTAAATTATATTCGTCAGCAGCTTCTTCTGTATTAAATTGACTTTATTAAAGGTAGCAGATAGCCTAGCGGTTAAGAGCGTTGGGAGAGTACTTGAAAGGTCACTTGTTCGAATCCCTGAGCCGACTTGGTGAAAAATCTGTCAATGTGCCCTTGAAGAAGGCACTTAACCCTAATTTCTCCTGTAAGTCGCTCCGGATAAGAGTGTCTGTTAAATGACTAAAATGTAAGTTTAATAATAATCTGTTTCCAAGGTGATTTCAAAGTGTGAACAATACAAAAGCAACTGATCATCATGAAAAATATTTATTTTCATCTCACTTTAATTTATGTACATGATCTGTAACCTATTTCAGTCAATACAGAGCAATAATGCTGTTTGAGTTAACTTGGATTTTATCTCCGCTTTTTAAGTCGTGGGTGTTCGGGAAAAACCTCTGTGGGGAATTGCAGAGTAAGCCTAATTACCTGGTTTTGGCAAGCCTATTCAATCCCAACCTCATTGTTTTGCTCCTCAACATGAAACAGGATAGAAAGCTGAAAAGGGGAGGATGAAAAATTCTCGACATGCGCCCTAATTTCAGATAAACGTGTCAATCTATTACAGTGGAATACTGGAGGACCCTCTGTTTACATTTACATATGAAAATGTGGGAGATTCAGTTAGTTAAACGTTAAAGGAGGCCTCATATTCTGTAGATCCATAGAGGTCCCTAGTGATGTTTAGCTTGTGTTAACTGCAGTACAAACGAGGTATGATTTACAGTTTATTGTGATATACTTGCATGGTAAGTAATTCCAACCACACAGCTTTTGACTATGATTGGGTTTGTTTGATCTTTGTAAGCCAAAGTGCTTAAATGGGCGAATGTCATGTAATGCACTGAAATTACATACAGTACAGGACAGTATATCCAAGGCACCCTGATCCTAATAATTACAACAACAACAGTAACAATGATCATGATGGAGCACTAACAAAGCCCATCAATTAGTTAGTTTGTTTTGTACATTACTCAGTGTGTGGGCCCATGTTGTTCATGTGGGCTCACTAAAAGCAACGGATGACGCCGCGGTGCTTGTTTTGCACTCGGTGGGTGGAGAGAGAAATATCTCAAAATTTCAGGTTTGAATTCCATAGGAATCTGTGACACCCACGTCAATCTGTAATCCTGGCTATTAGAGGGCTTTAGTTTCGATACGTGCATCATCATCACTTGGGTTGCCATGCACACACAAACGGCTGGCTTTGAAACAAGGCTTGGGAGAGTATTGCAGTACCAGGGCACTTTATAGTCATGGCACAGTGTTGATTTGTCTGTGAACAACCTGCAGGCATGCTACTGCATTTTTTCCTATAAAGTATGTACTTTAAAAGACATACAGATTGTCTACTGTGTGCATATGTGTCTGCATAGAGGTCACCAGCCAACTCAAGACAGGTACATATCCATGCCTTTTGCTAATTACACTGTTAAACTGGGAGTGCTTCACATTAAATTGGGGATGATTTAACCCTACCCATCTCTCATCTAATTGGAGGAAAGGTTAAATCAATGTGAATCTAATAAGGCCAAGAAAACATTGCAAGCCTTCAAATGACTGCACATAGAATTCCATTCAATAATCAGTCAAAGGTTAACAGGCAAAGATGATCAGCTGAATCTGCTACTAATTCCTCCATCTTATTGGCTAAAGGTGGCCAATATTCTGCTATTAATTTTAAATGGCAGTAAATGACATAATTGTCCTGTTGAAAATATGGACACATGCTGACATGATGTTGCTACACTATATCTGCAAGGCCAATACAATGTTGAAGGACAAAGGGTTTGGGCCTAACAAAGGTTTGAACTAGGCCAAGTACCAATGATGAGCAGGGGTCTGATTGTCAGATTAAATTTTTTCGGTACAGGACCTCCTGTGTGCACCAACATTTTTTGATGGGCCTAATAATTTAATTACATATGGAATCCCTATTAATTCAATAGGATCTCTGTGGGCCTAGTCTCTGTGGGCCTAGTCATCATTTAACTTTTAAAATGTATTACCTTTTATTGTGGCATAAAGACAACCAGTCATGATGTTTTCATCTGATTGTCAAATGATCACTTCAAAGTGTTCCTTCACTATGCTACCCGCGCACGTTCATTCACACGCAAAATATTTCCAGCCTTCAAACAGTGGTGAATGGAATACACAAAAAAAACAAATCACATACACAAAAAAACAAAAATTGTTATGATAATTGGCAATTGTAATTAGGTCAGAATGTACGCGTCGACTGTTGTCCGCGCGTGTCTCGGGTGTTGGCCACTCGTCTCTGACTTGGCAAAATGTCAGTGTTCTCGTCGAATTACAACGCATTTTGGAGCGTAGGTTACACCACCGGTTTTCATGTCCATTCGCAAATGTTTACATGCCGTTGACATGCGGTAATGATAAATAACAGTACATTACCCTACCGTTTTCTTGACATTTTGTTTTAATTATTGTGATAGGCTCATGTTTAACGTACCCCCACTATTGATTTTTCCAGGCCACGTACCAGACCGTACCACCTTAGTTTCACCCCTGTTTAAATGCAATGTGAAACCTTTGCAATCTGATTAAGTCTGTGTCAATGATGTGATAAACCAAAGAAAACGAGGGGCTCAAGAAACACCTGACAATGGATAAGTAGGCCTACACATGTTGTCCTTTGTGTGTGTGTGTGTGTGTGTGTGTGTGTGTGTGTGTGTGTGTGTAGCCTAATGGAAGGCTACCCTAGATGGATGTCACCTTAAAAAGGATGCATTCAACCACATAGATACACAAAAGCAGACGCCTGGGACAATATAATGTAGGTCAGACATGGTTAAAAGGCAGCAAGGCAGGTATATAGCTGGTCATAAAAGCCGTCCACTTGGTGTTCTTGTTTTCTCGGCTACATACCGGTAAACTACTCAAAAAGACACTATTGGACCGAAAGTGGTGGGACGCACAAAGACTGGACCGTGTCAATAATTGATCGCTCTCTTTCGGTCAGAACGTGGGACGTTTCAGAAGGGAGCTCTACATGTGATTCAGTGAGTTGCTTCATCAGCAGCAGGCAAGGCAGCTGCAGTTCCCCTCGTAAACACACTCATGTAGCCAGTGTGCAAGAAGGAGCAAGGACATACCTTTTTGCCAGGAAACAGGAGATGCTAGGCGTTTGCACTTAATATCATCGTTTGCCATTGCAAAAAAACTTCATTTTTGAGAGTCTTATTGTCGTTTTTGATAGATTCCAATCGCCGGACAGGTAATTATTATGAGCGCTGAAAAAAACCCGGCTGTCGGGTTAACTATGTTGAAGGTTGAGAAAGGAGCTTTCCACCAGCAATGGTGCTGAAACCTGCCTTTGATCGAAAGGAAGTGTTTCTGTATCACCGCAATCATTTTCATGGTGCTTTCACAAATGCAACGCTTTTATTAATCAGTTTAATGTTCAAATTGACTGATCATCTAAATACATACGTTATTTTTGCAATAGGCTACATACAATCAAAAAGGCATGGTTATTGTTCATGTAACAACATCGTAGGTTATAGGAATCAGGAACATTGATCGTTTCTAGATGGGTTGACAAACATTTGGAATCGTAAAAATATAAATTCTCTGTATTGGAAGTTTTCAATATGAGGAGGATTATTGTGTATTTTGGTCATCACCCTTCACCTCTGCTACTCCCGGGAAATGTGGAGACCTCTAAGAAATAGTTAAGTGTCGGTGACATATTTTAGACTTTGAGTAGCCTACCAATAAGAACACAAGTTTCGATATAATTCTCAATAACAAACCAGACATAATCAAATGTGATGTTTTAGGCTAAAAATGAGCATACTGATAAGTGTGTAGGAGAAGTGTACAGCACCATATTGTTATTTGTGCTCGTGACTTAATCAGATTGTGCATGCGTCTGCGTTTAGGATATGAGGTCTGATATATTGACGGTTGGTGTCCTTCCTATGGGTCCTAAACAGTCAGTCTACCTATGAGCTATTACATGCATATTTTTATTGGTGCTAAGAAGCATATTCAGTTACTTACATCAATAGATTCTTATGGAAATATGGCTGAATAGTATTTAAAAAGTTTCTTCAGAGTAAAGGGTTTCGATCAGGACAAGTTACACGTTTCAGTGGGAACTCAACACCGACTGTTTTTCTTTTTACTTTAGATCTGCCAATAAAGGACTATTTCTCCTGCTGGACCTGAATGTAAGATCGCGAGGATAAAGAAGTCAGGAATCAAAAGCCATCATCATGGATTTTGTTATGAAGCAAGCGTTGGGAGGTAAGTTGCTAACCTTATGCTAACACTGCCTGATGAGATCATGCAGTCCTAGTCTGTTGTCTCTATGGGGAGATACGGGAGCGTCCGAGTGTCTTCCAGTCTTCCAGACTATAGGTCATGACGAGGTCCGTTAAGGCGACTAAAACCACTTTGTTTATATTGGTTGATGGGTTTTTGGAGATACACAACTATCATGTTATTCTGTTACATTTATAGTTATGTATATATTCTGTGAAAGTAAACTTATATATAAGCTATGCCAGTTCATCATTGAAGGCTATATTTTTCTTGGTGAAATTTGAACACGCATCATTTATATATTTAGAAGGTTTGGATGTTTATCGATAGATTATGTCGAAAATATCATAGTATTTTGAATAACCACTGTTTTGGTTATGCGCAATTTCGCACTGCATATCCAGCACTTAGTCAGTCCCTTTGTTGAGAGCTATTGGCAATTTTACGCATTTCAGGATATGCACAGATACATTGCACATGTTTTAAAGCCCGAATCCTTAAAGCGCTATTTACTCTTCCATGAAGTTCATCTGGAGCATAGGGGTTGAACAATTGTCCATCCAAAAAACGAATACAGTGGAAGCCTACCTGTAGCCTTCCAATGAGCATCATTACAAACATTATTACTGTGCAGTAGTACATCTTGACTTTGTGCTACTGCTCCTTATCTTCCAGCTGCAAAAGCCTATCAACACTAATTTAATCTTCAACAATTTTATTAGTGCACATTAAATATGCATGATTTTATTTTCATAATTACTTGAGCTGAGATGTCCCTATGTGGGATTAGCATATAAAGTAATGCATTTTTTAATGAATGTAACAAATTGATCCTATCATCAATATGCAAATCAATCTAGTGGCTGGTGAAGTAAGTGTCTTATATGGAGAGGTGCTAAACCTAGAGATAGACTGTAATACAGTAAACCTTCTCAAATCCTGACACGGCCTCATCCCTCCCTCCCTCCCTCCACACACACACACACACACACACACACACACACACACACACACACACACACACACACACACACACACACACACACACACGCACACACACACACACACACGCACACGCACGCACGCACAACCTTGTCCCTTGCCATAAAAATCGTGACTTGCCATGCATCCCTGTCATTGCTGGCTTTAGACAGCTGTGCGTTCTGAGACCCGATGATGGATACGTGGGAGAAACCAACACTGACTGATTAGGGAGAGCAAGGGCTCGACGAGGAAGAGATGGGATTCATTTCATTAAACAGCTGCTAGATAAGGCAGTTTGTCAGGGCCTGTGGTCATCTGTACACAGCTACATCGATAAAGAAAACGAGTAGAATCCACTGAATTGTGTGCAAAGGGATTTCACACATGAGGAAATTGAGCTGTGGTGCCAAGGTCCTAACCTTCAGCAGTTTGGAGACATGTTCTTGTTTATTTCTCTCCTATTGATGTGGGAAATGTGTGTGTGGAAGAAGATTGCCTTTTGGTTAATTAAGTTTGGCTTGCTTCCCCATTGTAGCAAGTTACACTGGTGGATTTGGACACTGATACATGCCTAAATTGGAACGCAGTGGCTGTACAGTAACATGTTGTACATTACGCTGACTCTGCGCTTCACTGCGATGTATGGGTTATGACTGACAGTCGCGACAAGAAGTTGCCTCCCTCCCGCTAATTAGGAAACTTTTGAATTTTTTGTTGTTGTCTCAGTGAGGGAAGTGCTGTAAATTAAGAGGACACTATGTATTTTGAAAGATGAGAAGTTGAGGAATATAATAAATACTGCCTTGATGTCATACAAGCAAGCCAAACACCCATGTGAGTCCAAATGTGCACTTCACTTTTCCATATCATAAAACGCATGTCAAATCAAATTGTATTTGTCACATGCGCCAATACAACAGGTGTAGACCTTAGAGTGAAATGCTTACTTACAAGCCTTAACCAACAATGCAGTTTAAAAAAAAAGAATAAGAAATAAAAGTAACAAAAAATTGAAGAGCAGCAGTAAAATAACAATAGGGAGGCTATATACAGAGGGTACCGTTACAGAGTCAATGTGTTGGGGCACCAGTTAGTCGAGGTAATTGAGGCAATATGTACATGTAGGTTGAGTTATTAAAGTGACTATTCATAGATAATAACAGAGAGTAGCAGCAGTGTAAAATGGGGGGGGGGGATAGTCTAGGTAGCCATTAGATTAGATGTTCAGGAGTCTTATGGCTTGGGGGTAGAAGCTGTTTAGAAGCCTTTTGGCACCCCGGTACCACTTGCCTGTGGTAGCAGAGAGAACAGTCTAGGGTGGCTGGAGTCATTGACATTTTTAGGGTCTTCCTCTAACACCGCCTGGTATAGAGGTTCTGGATGGCAGGAAGCTTGGCCCCAGTGATGTACTGGGCTGTACACATTACCCTCTGTATTGCCTTGCGGTCAGAGGCCGAGCAGTGGCCATACCAGACAGTGATGGAACTAGTCAGGATGCTCTCAATGGTGTAGCTGTTGAACCTTTTGAGGATCTGAGGACCCATGCCAAATAATTTATCCTGAGGGGGAATAGGTTTTGTCGTGCCCTCTTCATGACTGCCTTGGTGTGCTTGGACCATGTTATTTTGTTGGTGATGTGGACACCAGTTTTTAACCTGCTCCACTACAGCCCCGTCTATGAGAATGGGGGCGTGTTCGATCCTCCTTTTCCTGTAGTCCACAATCATCTCCTATGTCTTGATCACGTTGAGGGAGAGGTTGTTGTCCTGGCAACCCATGGCCAGGTCTCTGACTTCCTCCCTATAGGCTGTCTTGTCGTTGTCTGTGATCAGGCCTACCGCTGTTGTGTCATCAGCAAACTTAATGATGGTGTTGGAGTTGTGCCTGCCCGTGCAGTCATGAGTGAACAGGGAGTACAGGAGGGGACTGAGCATGCAACCCTGAAGGGCCCCCGTGTTGAGGATCAACGTGGTGGATGTGTTGTTTACTACCCTTAACACCTGGGGGCGGCCCATCAGGAAGTCCAGGATCCAGTTGCAGAGGGAGGTGTTTAGTCCCAGGGTCGTTAGCTTATCAATGAGCTTCGAGAGCACCATGGATTTGAACACTGAGCTGTAGTCAATGAATAGAATTCTCACATAGGTGTTTATTTTATCCCGGTGGGAGATGGCAGTGTTGAGGGCAATATAGATTGCATCATCTGTGGATCTGTTAGGGCGGTATACAAATTGGAGTGGGTCTAGGGTTTCTGGGATAATGGTGTTGATGTGAGCCATGACCAGCCTTTCAAAGCACTTCATGGCTACAGATGTGAGTGCTACGGGTCAGTAGTCTTTTAGGCAGGTTACCTTAGTGTTCTTGGGCACAGGGACTATGGTGGTCTGCTTGAAACATGTTGGTATTACAGACTCAGACAGGGAGAGGTTGAAAATGTCAGCAAAGACACTTGCCAGTTGGTCACCAATGGCATTGTGGTGTACTCCTCAATGCCATCGGAAGAATCCCGGAACGTATTCCAGTCTGTGCTAGCAAAACAGTCCTGTAGCTTAGTCACATACAGTGTCAATGTTTAGGATCACTATGTTTGCTGTACAGTTACAAGATGACATGACGTCGTACCCTGGGTTGTTCTGAACAGAATGAGCCTATGTTTGTCGATTGTGAATAAAATTTGCCATGTCACATGCACAGTGGTGAAGCGAAGTTTCGCGGCCCCTGCAAGGTCCGAGCAAGGCCCCCCTCCAACCCATGTTTAATATGATACATATTTCTTGCCAGGGTGCCGAGAGAAACATTTGCAGTTTTATAGCTAATCTCATGTTATTTTACATATCTTGCCATGAGGCTGTGAGAAAACGGTGCTCTTTTAGAGCCCAGCGATTCTTGAGGACAATCTTCAATTTTTTCTCACAAAAATGTGTCTTAATATTTTGATAGATCAAAGTATCACCATGTAAAGGAACAACTTCCTATTTTTGTCCATAAAATCCCACTAACTGTATTTATTTGAACCTAATTAGACACCATAAAAGGCAGTTCATTTGAAATATTATTGTACAACAAGTGTTTAAAAGCCTTGATTGTTTAATTCTAACACTCAAATACATTATACAAATCTCCACATTTCTTCTTATTTTGTTTTATAGCACTGTTAAATGCTTCAGGGCTAATTCCGTTAGCATTTTGGCATGATTTTCTAGATTTACAACATAAAACAACATTTCAAGAGCAAACATTATCCTTTAGGTCTAGCACAGCAAATACTTCAAATGTTTAGGGCATATGTTGCAGAACAGTGATTCCAATATCCTAAGGGGGTTGACAAGTTACTGACAGAGTTGACAACAGATACTCAAAACAGACATATTATTGCCTCCAAAAAGAAAAGTTCAATGCAAACATTTGTAAAATATGGACAATTATTCATTTGAAAACCCCCAATAAAAACATCAGATCTTTTAGCATTCTGACGGAGTGCACTTTGGACACAAACCTGACATTGCTGTTTTACGGAGTTGACAAAAATTGTGTTTTTCTTCTTCATTCAAGTGGTATTCACAGTAGCAATTTTGTTTTTTCCTCAGTTGCTTTATGACACTAAAACCTAAGTAAATGCAACATATTTGAACCAAAAGTCATATTTTATTTTAATCTGTCAGGCAGATTGAATTGTCAGTTTATGGTTGTGACCATGGTGATTCTAATATTGTTTGTTTAAATCTATCAAAAGTAGAGAACCCTACTGGCCACGAGTGGTCTTGTTACACTTCATGCAATGAGGACATGAATAAGGGGTCCTTATGGTTTTGCTGACCCTGCTCATTCCTGATTCATCTTATACAAATCAGACGGAGTTGGCCATATCTCCAGACACATATTTCACAGAGGGCCATTTAATATCCATTATCGGCAGTTGTTAAAATTGTAAAAACTTTTTAGGATATTTTGAAATTGGGATCCTTTGCTCCGGACAAGGGAATTTTCAGGCATAGAGCTGACATGGAAATGAATAATATTTCAAGTATTTAGAAAATTAAAAAACATATATTTATCCTTAAAAAATTCCCCTAAATGTAAACTTTAACCTAAAAAATGCAACAAAATGCTTTTCTTTTTTTACCATGAAAATAAATATTCCCTGCCGGACAAGGATTATCTCGACTTTCAAGAATCCCTGAGCTAATTTCCTGCTATTCAATGTATGTCACGCCCTGACCTTAGTTTTCTGTTTTCTGTATTATTTTGGTCAGGGTGTGACGAGGGTGGGTATGCTTGTTTGTCCTGTCTAGGGTTTTTGTATATCTAGGGGTGTTTGTTAGTCTAGGTCTATGGTGGCCTGAATTGGTTCCCAATCAGAGACAGCTGTTTATCGTTGTCTCTGATTGGGGATCCTATTTAGGTTGCCATTTTCCATTTTGGTTTTGTGGGTTATTGTCTATGTGTAGTTGCCTGTCAGCACTTGTTATTGTAGCTTCATGTTTGTTTTGTTAGTTTGTTAAGTGTTCTTTGTTTGTTAAGTGTTCTTTGTTTGTTAAGTGTTCTTTGTTTGTTAAAAGAAGAATGTATTTTTATCACTCTGCGCCTTGGTCTCCTCTTTATGACGAACGTGCAAATGTATTTTGCCAAGAGGCTGAGAGAAGATGTTGCAGTTGTAAAGCTAATTTCCTGTAATTCCAAAATATTTGTTCATGGTTTATGACATGTTCATATGCTATTTGGGGGTCCGACCTAGGGGGGAAAGCTCGCCCCCTCCCCCATGGGGATGTGTGCTAAGCCAGTGCACACGCACCTGAATGAACTCATGGCATCTTTCTATGCGTGACACGTATACTCCCTCTCCGGCGCTCGAGGTCGTCAGGCTGCTCGTTATTATGCACACCTGTCACCATCGTTACGCTCATCAGCGCCTCGTCAGACTCACCTGGACTCAATCACCTGCCTGATTACCTTCCCTATAACTGTCACTCCCTTTGGTTGTGTCCCTAGGCCTTATTCACTCTGTTCGTGTTTCATGTCTGTACGCTACTCTTGTTTCTGTGTTCTTCCATATTCGTTTTTTATTAAATATTTGCTCCCTGTACTTGCTTCCCGGCTGCTAGCGTACATGTTACAATGCAGATCAAATTATGGTCCGTTTCCCTGAATTGCATTGCGAAACACTGTAATATAACATAACTTTGCTAGTCATGTTGGCAATTAAACAGGCTTTCAAATGATTCCCACTGCGATTTACAATGGACCGTTTTTGGATTGCGTAAACAACATTAGTAATTGTGTGAGGGCTGGGATGCAGGATTGCGTTCCAAAAGAAAAACAACTACACGTGTGCTTGCTCTAGCTCCTGAACGGCACAGCTAGGAGAGCTCCAAAAAGCCCCTTATAGTTGAAGACTCTTCTTTGAGTCAAAAAAAAGTGCATTGATATTACTTAGTAAGAGGTGTACTGTATGGCCACTTGAAGACACCAGTTAGTACTCTCACTCAAACCATTGTAATTTGTTTGTCTTATGTTGCACTTACCCCACATTTCCAGGAATATTCTTATCATGTTACTGATGTTACTTGTTACTATTTGTATCATGTTACTGATGTGTATCATGTTACTATTTTCAGATTTTGTTATCAACAAATGCGGCGAAAAGTACAATAAATGTCAAATGCACATAAAATCAACACTGTATGGTTTGGATTCAGTCTTCTGTCAGGTGAACTGTTGTGTCCTCATCCTTTGGTCGAATAATTTCCCCATGATCTCCAAACTGTTCCCTTTCAATTGTTACCATGGTTATGCATGTGCTTTTCATATTTCTTCTGTAAGAAACATTTCAATTTTGGGCAGCAGATAGCCTAATGGTGTTTAATTAGGATTAAATGCCCGAATCCCCTAGCCGACTACGTGAAAAATCTGTCAATGTGCCTTTGAGCAAGGCACTGAACCTTAATTGATCCTGTAAGTCGCTTTGGATAAGAGTGTCTGCTAAATGACAGTATTTAAAAAGTATTATTTTTTGCCCTATCCATAAACAGTGCCTTCGGAAAGTATTCAGACCTCTTCCCTTTTCCACATTTTGTTACGTTACAGGCTTATTCTAAAATGGATTAAATCATATTTAAATATTTTTCCTCATCAACCTACACACAATATCCCATAATGACAAATATTTGCACATTTATCCCAAAAAATAACTGAAATACTTTATTGACATAAGTATTCAGACCCTATGCTATGAGAATTGAAATTGAGTTCAGGTGCATCCTGCTTCCATAGATCATCCATGAGATGACTTCATTGGAGTCCTGTGGTAAATTCAATTGATTGGACATTATTTGGAAAGGTACACACCTGTCTATATAATGTCCCTCCTTGAAAGTGCATGTCAGCGCAAGAACCAAGCCATGAGGTTGAAGGAATTGTCCTTAGAGCTCCAAGACAGGATTGGATTGTGTCGAAGCACAGATCTGGGGAAGGGTACCAAAAAAATTCTGCAGCATTGAAGGTCCCCAAGAACACAGTGGCCTCCATCAATCTTAAATGGAAAAAGTTTGCAACCACTAAGACTCTCCTTGGAGCTTGGAAAACTAAGAAATCGGGGGAGAAGGGCCTTGGTCAGACCAAGAACCTGATGGTCACTTTGACAGAGCTCCCGAGTTCCTCTGTGGAGATGGGTGAACCTTCCAGAAGGACAAAGATCTCTGCAGCACTACACCAATCAGGCCTTTATGGTAGAGTGGCCAGACGGAAGCCAAGCCACCGTAAAAGGCACATGACAGCCCGCTTGGAGTTTGCTAAAAGGCCCCTAAAGGACTCTCAGACCATGAGAAACAAGATTACCTGGTCTGACGAAACCAAGATTGAACTCTTTTGTCTTTGAACTCTTTGGCCTAAATAAAGAACTCTCTGGGAAGAAGAAAGATGGGGGTATATTTTTCATGATGCAACACTCATGGTGGGATTGTGATAACAAACAGAAAGACAAGTCCTTTTCTTCATCTGACCTAGGATACCTCACAATCAAATGCCGACCGTATTACTTTCCAAGAGAATTCTCTTCAGTATAGTCACATCCATGTATATTCCCCCTCAAGACGATACCATGATCGCCCTCAAAGAACTTCACTGGACTACTGAATCTGGAAAAACATTGGATCACTGCTACTCAACTTTTAGAAATGCTTACAAGGCCCTCCCCCACCCACCCTTTGGCAAATCTGATCGCGACTCCATTTTGCTCCAAACCTTCCTATAGGCAGATACTCAAAAAGGAAGTACCCGTGCTAAGGTCTAATCAACGCTGGTCTGACCAATCGAAATCCATGCTTCAAGATTGTTTTGATCACGCGGACTGGGATATGTTCCGGGTAGCCTCTGAGAATGACATCGACGGATGCACAAAAATGGTGACTGAGTTCATCAGGAAGTGTATAGGAGATGTTGTACCTACTGTGACTATTAAAACCAACCCAAACCAGAAACCGTGGATAGATGGCAGCATTTGTGCAAAACTGAAAACAAGAACCACTGCATTTAACCATGGCAAGGTGACTGGGAATATGGCCGAATACAAACAGTGTAGTTATTCCCTCGGTAAGGCAATCGAACAGGCAAAACGTCAGGACAGAGACAAAGTGGAGTTGCAATTCAACGGCTCTGACATGAGACGTATGTGGCAGGGTCTACAGACAATCACAGACTGCAAAGGAAAAACCAGCCACGTCGCAGACACCGACGTCTTTCTTCCGGACAAGCTAAACACCTTCTTCACCCGCTTTGAGGATAACACAGTGCCACCGACGCAGCATTCTACCAAGGACTGTGGGCTCTCCTTCTCCGTGGCCGATGTAAGGCATTTAAGCATTTTAACAATTGCAAAAATGCCGGCCCAGACGGCATCCCTAACCGCGTCCTCAGAGTATGCGCAGACCAGCTGGCTGGAGTGTTTACAGACATATTCAATCTCTCCCTATTCCAGTCTTCTGTCCCCACGTGCTTCAAGATGTCCACCATTGTTCCTGTACCAAAGGAAGCAAAGGTAACTGAACTAAATGACTATCGCCCAGTAGCACTCACTTCTGTCATCAAGAAGTGCTTTGAGAGGCTAGTCAATTAAGGATCATATCACCTCTACTTTACCTGACACCCTAGATCCACTTAAATTTGCTTACTGCCCCAATAGATCCACAGATGGTGTAATCTCCATCGCACTGCACGCTGCTCTATCCAAACTGGACAACAATAAAACCTACACTACCATTCAAAGTCTAGGGTCATATCTCTGCCATATCTCTGTCCAGTGTCTGTGTTCTTTTGCGAATCTTAATCTTTATCTAACACAATGTGCCATTGGAAAACAGGAGTGATGGTTGCTGATAATGGGCCTCTGTACGCCTATGTAGATATTCCAATAAAAAATCTGCCATTTCCAGCTACAATAGTTATTTACAACATTAAAAATGTATACACTGTATTTATGATCAATTTGATGTTATTTTAATGGACAAAAAAGTAGCTTTTCGTTCAAAAACAAGGTAATTTCTAAATTACCCAAAACTTTTGAATTTCTTATGTACTGTATGTAAGAATGCTGTTCATTGACTATAGCTCAGCATTCAACACCATAGTACCCTCCAAGCTCATCATTAAGCTCGGGGCCCTGGGTCTGAAACTCTTCCCTGTGCAACTGGGTCCTGGACTTCCTGACTGGCCGCCCCCAGGTGGTGAAGGTAGGAAACAACACCACTTTGCTGATCCTCAACACAAGGGCCCCACAAGGGTGCATGCTCAGCCCCCTGCTATACTCCCTGTTCACCCATGACTGTGTGGCCATGCATGCCTCCAACTCAATCATCAAGTTTGTAGATGACACAACAGTTGTAGACCTGATTACCAACGAGACAGTCTACAATAGGTTGCTTCCATCCGGTTACGCAACCCTTCATCTTAGAGGCTGCTGCCCTATATACATAGACTTGACGTTTTGCCTGTTTGATTTCCTTATGGAGGGAATAACTACAGTGTTTGGATTTGGCCATATTCCCAGTCACCTTGCCATGGTTAAATGCGGTGTTTGTGCTTTCAGTTTTGCGTGAATTCCGCCTTCTATCCACGGTTTCTGGTTAGGGTAGGTTTTAATCGTCACAGTGGGTACAACATCTCCTACACACTTCCTGATGAACTCAGTCACTGTATTTGTGTATTCATCTATGTTATCCTCAGAGGCTACCCGGAACATATCCCAGTCCGCGTGATCAAAACAATCTTGAAGCATCGATTCCGATTGGTCAGGCCAGCTTTGAATAGTCCTTAGCACAGGTAGTCCTGTTTGAGTTTTATCCTGGAGGAAGGGAGGAGCAAAATGGAGTCATGATCAGATTTGCCGAAGGGAGGGCGGGGGAGGGCCTTGTAGACATTTCGAAAAGCTGAGTAGCAGTGGTCTAATGTTTTCTCAGAGTGAGTGCTACAGTCAACGTGTTGGTAGAACTTCGATAGTGTTTCCCCCCCAAAAAAGATAAATCCCCAGATACAATAAATGCACGCTCAGGATATGTGGTTTCCAGTTTGCATAAAGTCCAGTGAAGTTCTTTGAGGGCCGTCGTGGTATCAGCTTGAGGGGGAATATACACGGCTGTGACTATAACCGAAGAAAATTATCTTGGGAGGTAATATGGTCAGCATTTAATTGTGAGGTATTCAGATCAGGTGAACAAAAGGACTTGAGTTTCTGTATGTTTTCACAATCACACCATGAGTAGTTTTTATTATTTATTTATTTTTATTTCACCTTTATTTAACCAGGTAGGCAAGTTGAGAACAAGTTCTCATTTACAATTGCGATCTGGCCAAGATAGAGCAAAGCATTTCGACACATACAACGACACAGAGTTACACATGGAGTAAAACAAACATACAGTCAATAATACAGTATAAACAAGTATATATACGATGTGAGCAAATGAGGTGAGATAAGGGAGGTAAAGGCAAAAAAAGGCCATGGTGGCAAAGTAAATACAATATAAATATAAACACTGGAATGGTAGATTTGCAATGGAAGAATGTGCAAAGTAGAAATAAAAATAATGGGGTGCAAAGGAGCAAAATAAATTAATTAAATACAATAGGGAAAGAGGTAGTTGTTTGGGCTAAATTATAGGTGGGCTATATACAGGTGCAGTAATCTGTGAGCTGCTCTGACAGTTGGTGCTTAAAGCTAGTGAGGGAGATAAGTGTTTCCAGTTTCAGAGATTTTTGTAGTTCGTTCCAGTCATTGGCAGCAAAGAACTGGAAGGAGAGGCGGCCAAAGAAAGAATTGGTTTTGGGGGTGACTAGAGAGATATACCTGCTGGAGCGTGTGCTACAGGTGGGAGATGCTATGGTGACCAGCGAGCTGAGATAAGGGGGGACTTTACCTAGCAGGGTCTTGTAGATGACATGGAGCCAGTGGGTTTGGCGACAAATATGAAGCGAGGGCCAGCCAACGAGAGCGTACAGGTCGCAATGGTGGGTAGTATATGGGGCTTTGGTAACAAAACGGATTGCACTGTGATAGACTGCATCCAATTTGTTGAGTAGGGTATTGGAGGCTATTTTGTAAATGGCATCGCCAAAGTCGAGGATTGGTAGGATGGTCAGTTTTACAAGGGTATGTTTGGCAGCATGAGTGAAGGATGCTTTGTTGCGAAATAGGAAGCCAATTCTAGATTTAACTTTGGATTGGAGATGTTTGATATGGGTCTGGAAGGAGAGTTTACAGTCTAACCAGACACCTAAGTATTTGTAGTTCTAAGTCAGAGCCGTCCAGAGTAGTGATGTTGGACAGGCGGGCAGGTGCAGGTAGCGATCGGTTGAAGAGCATGCATTTAGTTTTACTTGTATTTAAGAGCAATTGGAGGCCACGGAAGAAGAGTTGTATGGCATTGAAGCTTGCCTGGAGGGTTGTTAACACAGTGTCCAAAGAAGGGCCAGAAGTATACAGAATGGTGTCGTCTGCGTAGAGGTGGATCAGAGACTCACCAGCAGCAAGAGCGACCTCATTGATGTATACAGAGAAGAGAGTCGGTCCAAGAATTGAACCATGTGGCACCCCCATAGAGCCTTCCAGAGTTCCGGACAGCAGACCCTCCGATTTGACACACTGAACTCTATCAGAGAAGTAGTTGGTGACCAAGGCGAGGCAATCATTTGAGAAACCAAGGCTGTCGAGTCTGCCGATGAGGATGTGGTGATTGACAGAGTCGAAAGCCTTGGCCAGATCAATGAATACGGCTGCACAGTAATGTTTCTTATCGATGGCGGTTAAGATATCGTTTAGGACCTTGAGCGTGGCTGAGGTGCACCCATGACCAGCTCTGAAACCAGATTGCATAGCAGAGAAGGTATGGTGAGATTCTAAATGGTCAGTAATCTGTTTGTTGACTTGGCTTTCGAAGACCTTAGAAGGCATGGTAGGATAGATATAGGTCTGTAGCAGTTTGGGTCAAGAGTGTCCCCCCCCCTTTGAAGAGGGGGATGACCGCAGCTGCTTTCCAATCTTTGGGAATCTCAGACGACACAAAAGAGAGGTTGAACAGGCTAGTAAATAGGGGTGGCAACAATTTCGGCTGATCATTTTAGAAAGAAAGGGTCCAGATTGTCTAGCCCGGCTGATTTGTAGGGGTACAGATTTTGCAGCTCTTTCAGAACATCAGCTGAACGGATTTGGGAGAAGGAGAAATGGGGAAGGCTTGGGCGAGTTGCTGTGGGGGGTGCAGTGCTGTTGACCGGGGTAGGAGTAGCGAGGTGGAAAGCATGGCCAGCCGTAGAAAAATGCTTATTGAAATTCTCAATTATGGTGGATTTATCAGTGGTGACAGTGTTTCCTATCTTCAGTGCAGTGGGCAGCTGGGAGGAGGTGTTCTTATTCTCCATGGACTTTACAGTGTCCCAGAACTTTTTTGAGTTAGTGTTGCAGGAAGCAAATTTCTGCTTGAAAAAGCTAGCCTTGGCTTTTCTAACTGCCTGGGTATAATGGTTTCTAGCTTCCCTGAACAGCTGCATATCACGGGGGCTGTTCGATGCTAATGCAGAACGCCATAGGATGTTTTTGTGTTGGTTAAGGGCAGTCAAGTCGGGGGAGAACCAAGGGCTTTATCGGTTCCTGGTTCTAAATTTATTGAATGGGGCATGTTTATTTAAGATGGTTAGGAAGGCATTTAAAAAAAATATCCAGGCATCCTCTACTGACGGGATGAGATCAATATCCTTCCAGGATACCCCGGCCAGGTCGATTAGAAAGGCCTGCTCGCTGAAGTGTTTCAGGGAGCGTTTGACAGTGATGAGTGGAGGTCGTTTGACCGCTGACCCATTACGGATGCAGGCAATGAGGCAGTGATCGCTGAGATCTTGGTTGAAGACAGCAGAGGTGTATTTAGAGGGCAAGTTGGTTAGGATGATATCTATGAGGGTGCCCGTTTTTAAGGCTTTGGGGAGGTACCTGGTAGGTTCACTGATAATTTGTGTGAGATTGAGGGCATCAAGTTTAGATTGTAGGATGGCTGGGGTGTTAAGCATGTTCCAGTTTAGGTCGCCTAGCAGCACGAGCTCTGAAGATAGATGGGGGGCAATCAGTTCACATATGGTGTCCAGAGCACAGCTGGGGGCAGAGGGTGGTCTATAGCAGGCGGCAACGGTTGAGAGACTTGTTTTTAGAGAGGTGGATTTTTAAAAGTAGAAGTTCAAATTGTTTGGGTACAGACCTGGATAGTAGGACAGAACTCTGCAGGCTATCTTTGCAGTAGATTGCAACACCGCCCCCTTTGGCAGTTCTATCTTGTCTGAAAATGTTGTAGTTTGGGATTAAAATGTCAGAATTGTTGGTGGTCTTCCTAAGCCAGGATCCAGACACAGCTAGAACATCCGGGTTGGCAGAGTGTGCTAAAGCAGTGAATAGAACAAACTTAGGGAGGAGGCTTCTAATGTTAACATGCATGAAACCAAGGCTATTACGGTTACAGAAGTTGTCAAAAGAGAGCGCCTGGGGAATAGGAGTGGAGCTAGGCACTGCAGGGCCTGGATTCACCTCTACATCGCCAGAGGAACAGAGGAGGAGTAGAATAAGGGTACGGCTAAAAGCAATAAGAATTGGTCGTCTAGAACGTCTGGAACAGAGAGTAAAAGGAGGTTTCTGGGGGCGATAAAATAGCATCAAGGTATAATGTACAGACAAAGGTATGGTAGGATGTGAATACAGTGGAGGTAAACCTAGGTATTGAGTGATGAAGAGAGAGATATTGTCTCTAGAAACATAATTGAAACCAGGAGATGTCATTGCATGTGGGGGTGGTGGAACTAATAGGTTGGATAAGGTATAGTGAGCAGGACTAGAGGCTCTACAGTGAAATAAGCCAATAAACACTAACCAGAACAGCAATGGACAAGGCATATTGACATTGAGAGGCATGCTTAGTCGAGTGATCAAAAGGGTCCAGTGAGTAGAGAGGTTGGTTGGGTGTCACGGCGATTTAGACAGCTAGCCAGGCCATCGGTAGCAAGCTAGCAAAGGATGGAGGTCTGTTATTAGCCACCTCTTGCGTTCCGTCAGTAGATTAGTGGGGTTCCGTGTGGTAGAGGGGATTAATCCAAATCACACAACAACAACAAAAACAATAGATATAGTTATAGAGGCCCAAGAAGAAAAAAATAAATAAATACAAATAAATAAATAAATTGTCCGATTGTCTATTCAGATAGCAGCCGATAAGACAGCTAACGGTTAGCGGGCCGCAGATGGGCGTTCAGGTAACGTCGCGACGGAGGAGCCAGCCGGATAACTCCTTCGGGTAGATAACGTCGGCAGTCCAGTTGTGAAGGCCCGGTGGGGCTCCGCGTAGGCAGTAAAACGGGTCCGGATAGGTGATTGTAGCCCAGGAGTGATTGATGGAACTCTTCAGCTGGCTAGCTCCGGAATAATTGATGTTTGCTCCGGAATCGACGAAAGCCGATAGTCACACGGATAGCAGCTAGCTAGCTGTGAGATCCAGGTATGAATGTCCAGAGTTAGCGGTTGAAATCCAGGGACATGGAGAGAAAAATTGGTCCGGTATGTTCCGTTCCGAGCCGCGCTGCGCCATACAAAACTGCCAATAGATTTTCGAGCTAAAGGATAGCTGATGACCACAAACCGTGGTTAGCTGAATACTAACGATTAGCCAGTAAAGAAGCTAACTAGCTTCTGATTAGCTTCTGATAATCATGAAACATACAACCCGCCTTTCTTCTCCCAGGAGAGTTCTTTATTCCTGTCTGCGCGATGTACTGAGAACCCAGGGCCATGTTTCAGTGAAACAGAATATGTTATAATCCCTGATGTCTCTCTGGAAGAAGATTCTCGACCTGAGCTCGTCTACTATATTATCCAGAGACTGAACATTAGCAAGTAATATACTCGGAAGAAGTGGATGGTGTGTGCGACTCCCGAGTTGGGCTAGAAATCCACTCCAAATACCTCTTCTCAGCCGGCGGCGGTGTTTTGGATCAGCCTCTGGAATCAGTTCAATTGCCCTGAGGGGTATATTCCCGGAAAATGCTGCTGAGTTACCTCCACTCTGATATCCAAAAGTTATTTCCGGCTGTATGTAATAACACAAAAAAATATTATCAAAATTATTACAAAAGGTTTTCCTACTAATTATTTGCCTCCCTTTGAAAATGTCAATGTACACTACATGACCAAGAGTATGCGGACACCTTCTCATCAAACATCTCATTCCAAAATCATGGGCATTAATATGGAGTTGGTCCCGACTTTGCTGCTCTAACAGCCTCCACTCTTCTGGGAAGGCCTTCCACTAGATGTTGGAACATTGCTGTGGGGACTTGCTTCTGTTCAGCCACAAGAGCATTAGTAAGGTTGGACACTGATGTTGGGCGATTAGCCTTGGCTCGCAGTCTGCGTTCCAATTCATGACAAAGGTGTTCGATGTGGGTTGAGGTCAGGGCTCTGTGCAGGCCAGTCAAGTTCTTCCACACCAATGTTGACAAACCATTTCTGTATGGACCTCGCTTTGTGCAAGGGGGCATTGTCATGCTGAAACTGGAAATTGCCTTCCCCAAACTGTTGCCACAAAGTCAGAAACACAGAATTGTCTAGAATGTCAATGTATGCTGTAGCATTAAGATTTCCATTCACTGGAACTAACACCATACCCAAACCGGGTGCACGCGTGCGTCCATGTGCGCCATCGTGCGCAAATAGATTTTGACCCCCCACACGAAACGTGATCACGAGACGCAGGTTGAAATATAAAAACAAACTCTGAACCAATTATATTAATTTGGGGACAGGTCGAAAAGCATTCATTTGTCCTATTTAGCTAGCAACATTTTCCTGGGATATAAACGTTGAGTTGTTATTTTACCTGAAATGCACAAGATCCTCTACTCCGACAATTAATCCACACATAAAACGGTCAACGGAATCGTTTCACGTTGAAAGTCACTGACCTCTTCAGTAAGGCCATTCTACTGCCAATGTTTGTCTATGGAGATTGCATGGAGGTGTGCTTGATTTTTATACACCTGTCAGCAACAGGTGGAGCTGAAATAGCTGAATCCACTCATTTGAAAGGGTGTACACATACTTTTGTATATATAGCGTAATAACAAGCTGTAATGGTTTTCTGTGGGCGAAGGATTGGACCAAAGCGCAGCGTGGTTAGAATTCAACATGTTTAATAAAGACCATAAACGTGAACACTACAAAATACCAAAACAACAAATGTGAAAAACCGAAACAGTCCTATCTGGTGCATAGACACAAAGACAGAAGACAACCACCCACAAAACCAAACACAAAACAGGCTACCTAAATATGGTTCCCAATCAGACACAATGACTAACACCTGCCTCTGATTGAGAACCATATCAGGCCAAACATAGAAATGGGAAAACTAGACACACAACATAGAATGCCCACTCAGCTCACGTCCTGACCAACACTAAAACAAAGAAAACACAAAAGAACTATGGTCAGAATGTGACACAAGCCACTGTAATCCACTTTTGATCAAATTTAGAATGCTCAGTCGGGCATCAGTCCTAAAAAGAATATTAAAAAATATAGTGACAAAACACGCAACCCATGAATAAGAGATTGGGCGATGCATAGTCCTTAAACCCCACCACTACAAAGGTATAGCTACAGGAGTAATAGACTGGGTGGAAGAGAAACACAGCAATCTCTAAATGATTGATGTATTGGCATCTGCCTTCATCAATCCTGTGAGGTTTGTCTTTGGCATGTCCCCTTAAGGTCACTTATGTGTTGTCCGTGCTCATGTTATAATGATGATAGATTCCTTCCACTGTAGTGGGAGAGAGGTTAGATTGACCAATGACCACTGGAGGTAAAATCCCAAGAGGGGTACGCTGCGGACTGCTGTCAATCAAAGCTCGTAATCTGGATTCCTGGTGTTAAAATCTGTTTGTTTGGTTAGTGAATATCTGAACCCCGGATTGTGCATCTATTTATAAATAAATACAATTAGGAAGTAATGTACTAAATAGATATGAAGAAACACAATAGCAGTGGCACTATTATAATTGCTGTAACCACAATCATTACCATCATCATTATTACAATAATCCCAATTCTCCGAACCCACGCTCAGCAGACCGTGGAGTCAAATAAGATTTTATTACCCTAGCTACAGTACAATAACAAAACCGCTTCCTTAGCTTCCGTGCAGCTAATTATGTTTCCAAATGGCTCTTTTCTTTTAGTGTGGAGTTGGAATCAAAACAGTCTACCTGTGACTCCGGGGAGTCGAGTGTGTGTGTGCCGCATGAGCGCTGCCGCTTACTAATTTAGAAACAGCTAATAGTGTATACTATTCAATGAGTGTGTGTTTGTGTGTGTGTTTGTGTGTGTATGACCAGGAAGTTAGCGGCAGTATCACAGAGGGGTGACAGAATCAATATAGCATCCATGACGAGGTAGCCGGGGGGGATCCACATGCACTGCTGTGGGTTCAATGGAGAGATGAAATGTAGAGGTTGGGTTACTGGGAGATAATGGTGACATCCTCCTTAAATAATTAATGTTTATTTTCTTCTCTCAACAGGAGGGTTACTGATGTAGCACGTCTAGGAGTTATACAGCACCATCAGGAGGAAATAGCTGCTGAAATGAAAGGGAGATGGCCTCTGAAATGAAAGGGAGATGGCCGCTGAAATGAATGGGAGATAGCTGTTGAAATGGAAGGGAGATAGCGTGTGAAATGGATAAATGGTTTAATTTGCTCTGAATTTATTGTATTTTTGGCTCAGAGTCGTACCTTCTCGTACACTCACTCACCCCCCCCCCCCCCTCTAACACACACACCTGCAGCATATTACAGCATATTGTCTGTTTTACCATGATGTTTCCCAACCCCTCTGTGCAGGCAGGCGGGCTGAGGCGGATGTGTTGGGTTGTAGTTCAGACAGGCTGTGTCCAGCATGGAGAGTTCTTTAGGGGTCAGCAGCTGTACATTCTACTCCTGGCCAGCCCACTTGGCAGTGCCGGCCCTTGTTGGCTGTAGGCAGTAGGGATTACGACTGTGCTGTAGACCCCTCATGCCCTCATGCCATCCTGGGGACCAGAGAAGACACCAGCCACAGCAGACACGAACGAGCACACACACACACACAAAGCCATTATTCACAGAAATACAAAAGGGAAAGTTCAATATACACAATTAAAACTAATAGCTAGACACACACACATTACTCTTGCACATATGCACGTCACAGATGGGCTAACTTTCCTCTGTTGCGTCTGAGCGTGCCGTGTTGGAGTGACTCATTTGTTTGGCCTGGATATTTGAACCTATATTACGGCAATTCAACACAAAAAGCTCACTTCAGTTTAGGTCATAAAGCTCCTTCAGTGAGAAAAGCATACAATGCTTTTTCACACAGTTCCAACAACTTCAGAGCTTGGTATAGATTCACTTAGAGTATGAACTGATTTCATACAGATGTGGGATCTTAATTTGAGCCAATTTGCTACAGCAGGAAAATAATCCTGCAGTAACAGGAAATGTGAATAATTATGTGGATTATGATTAATTGACATTTTTGAAGGGACTGATAGATTTTTAATTGGGCAAATCAAGTCATTGTAAATTACAAACTTAAAGTTTAAAACTCAAATACACTACAGTTTTGCAATTCCTTCTGTGCAGGAAAATCCTCAGCAACAAAAGAGTGATCAAATGAAGATCCTACATCTGTACACTTACTGTACATATTTCTGATTTTGGGAAGCAATTTTCCAGTTCTTTTGAAGCCACGTGTTTTTGTCTAATTTGAATCTGCTTGACCTTTCATGAAGTTGAAATTATCACCATCATCAATTGCCTGGCATTGCCCATTAAGGCAACAGAGAGCCAAGTAGTCCTTTAGACTATCCAAATATAATTGTCATTTTTTGGGAATGCTTTCAAGTGGGCTCCCAAGTGGCACAGCGGTCTAAGGCACTGCATCTGAGTGCAAGAGGTGTCACTATAGTACCTGCTCGAATCCAGGCTGTATCACATCCAGCTGTGATTGGGAGTCCCATAGAGTGCTGCACAATTCTTCCAGTGTTGTCAGGGTTTGGCCAGGGTAGGCCATCATTGTAAATAAGAATTTGTTCTTAGATGACTTGCCTAGTAAAATAAAAGCTCAGAATCAGCAAAGGGGAATGACGATGAATGGTTTAGAGCAGAGCGCTGTAGTTTAAAATAACAAAACTGGTTTTTTTTAATGAATCTTAGAATTATTTCTTTATTGGAATCAGTTCATCTTTGTGTTTTTCTCTGCTGAAATTTGGACAAAGTTTTTATTTGTGGTCACGTAGTATTGAAACACTGTTTATCCTCTTGGTGATGTAAATCGTTTGACCTAATTTAGCAAAAACTTTCTTCCACTAAAATAGACACCCTGAATACATGCTGGGCCGTTCTTCTGTTCCCAATATTGAAAGTGAAATGTTGAGCAAAAAGTGAAAAGTTCAGTCAAGACACTTAAAAGGCTAGTATCGGGGCTGTTGATATAAAGGAACTACTTCTGTTAAATATAGGCCTGTGACGTTGGCCATTAGATAAGCTCAAATTCTCCGCTTGGGTCTCTCCGATACAGTATGCTACCCTACACCACCCAAAGAGACTATGTTACTGGCTGGTAGTATGTTACGGTCCTTTGGCCGGAGCATCGGTTATCCTCACTGTGCCTCCTTGACCACCTTCCAAAATGGCCACCTCTTTCGTATGTCATCTTGGCAGAAAATCCTGGTCTCCCTCTGTCAGGCTTTAGCCGACATCAATATAGTAAAGGTGAGACGTGGTTCCCTTAAGGTTACAGGCCGCTCTGGTCTCTCCACACATTCACTTTTCCATTACCTTCCTCCCTGCTCCCTCCCTGAAACTCAGTCAAACATAATGTAGGCTCATCAATTATGTCAACCAAACAGACTTTAAGGTCTATTAAACAGCCTGGTCCTGTTTGGTGTGCTAGGTCATTTATCATGTACACTTCTGGTGTCTGGTACCGATTCCATGTGTGTGTGTGTGTGTGTGTGTGTGTGTGTGTGTGTGTGTGTGTGTGTGAGTGAGAGAGAGAGAGAGAGAGAGAGAGAAAGAGAGTTTGTCTTTGTGAGAGAGAATGAGGGGCAGATAAGGAGAGTGGGTCATAACAGCCCACTCACTACAGTACCTTTCCTTTCATAAAACACAGCTTTTCACCCTCGCCACAGGATGACAAAATGAAAGGTGAAAGATGAAATTGTGGTGTTACAGTCTAGAATACAGGTTATTATCTCAATGTATTGCTGTAACTAAATAAAATCCCTGAAATCAAGATTTACGATGGAGAGTTGGCCTCGCATTTCCCTCAAATAATTTATTCAGTGGGGAACCCAAGGTTCAGATGAAGGTCAATGAGTCAGCTAATTAATCCACCAATTACCAAAGCCTGTATAATCCAATCCACCAATTGCACTTCTCTGCTCGTTATATTGTGCAACAACCTACATGTAAGACCTAATGGTGCCCTGTGTGCATTCTACTTCTAGTCAAGTAGAGTACAAGCAATGTGCCTGGTTGGTCACTTGTGTGCAGAGCAGGCCTTTGCCCCATAGCTTTGAAGGCTTGGGGAGAGGGACATGTGGACTGGGCTGGGTTCTGCCGGTGGAGGCAATGCCCTAGTCTCTGATGATAATGCCGGAGGCTGCGTCATGCGCCATCTGTCCAAGGGAGATTCCTCTCTTTCCTTGCTCCTGAAAAGGGTCAATTGGGTTTAGGTGTAATTATTATAACTTTTTTTTTACCTGACAGCATTTTAATTGTGGCTGGAGGAATGCTCAGTTGGCCATCAACTGTAGTGAATGGGAGGGTCAGTTTCAAATGACTTTAGGAGTTAGGTCTATAGGGAGTGGGAATCATTGAGGAAATTGGATTTTGTTATGATTAATCTGGTGTGATTAATCTGTCTCATGGTAGAGATCTGAGCGGACCAGGTGCTTTCTCTAGAGTCAAAACTCGCCTGTTTCCATAACTAACTCCACCCGTTGCTTGAGAGAGGTGCCGTTGGATTGGGCGTGACGGATGCATCGGCAACCTGTTTATGAGGCAGCCAGTTCCTATCATGCATAATAAGCAAGTTGGAGGCCCTACTGTGTTTCTTTAACGGAATGTGAGGAAAATATGAGAATGAGCCCTTCTGCATTCTGTGCCTCAGCCTCACTTTATCAAATATGCCCTTCAACAAATCTGCTCTCTGAATTGATACTCTCTCAGAGAGAGTGAGACAGACTGTTATTTACTCTTGGTGTTTTTGTCTATCAAAATTCCATTCCACCTACAGTGTCTTCTGAAAGTATTCATACCCCTTGATATATTTCATATTTTGTGGCGTTCAAAATGGATTGCATTTGTTTTATTCTCACCTGTCTACACACAATACCTCACAATGACAAAGTGAAAACGTGTTTATAGAAATTGGTAGACAACCATTTTTCAGGTATTGACATAAATATTCAAGTAGATTTAAGTCAAAACGGTAACTCCGTCACTCAGAAACATTCACTGTCTTCTTGGTAAGTAACTTCAGTGTAGATTTGGCCTTGTGTTTTTGGTTATTGTCCTGCTGAAATGTGAATTCTCCCAGTGTCCGGTGAAAAGCAAATTGAATCAGTTTTACCTCTAGGATTTTGCCTGTGCTTATCTCCGTTTCTTTTTATTCTGAAAAACTCCCCAGTTCTTAATGATTACAAGCATACCCATAACATGATGCAGCCAACACTATGCTTGAAAATATGGAGAGTGGTATTCATTCATGTATTGGATTGGATTTGCCCCAAACATAACACTTTGTATTCCGGACAAAAAGTGAATTGCTTTACCCCCTTTTTTTGCAGTATTACTTTAGTGTCTTGTTGTAAACATGTTGCATACTCAAAGAAAGGTTTAAATCTCACCTTTCTGGTAAAATAGTTATAAATTGCTGAGGTGTAGTCACTTTTGAGAACACAAGCTCAAGTACACAGTACAAATATGATGAAAATATGAAAATGTGAAATATTTTATATTATGTATTTCCTGTTCAATAAAACTGTATGAATAAAGCTTGAATTGACTTACACTACTGTTCAAAAGTTTGGGGTCACTTAGAAATGTCCTTGTTTTTGAAAGAAAAACTACTTTTTGTCCATTATAATAACATCAAATTGTTCAAATCAAATTCAAATTGATTTATATAGCCCTTCGTACATCAGCTGATATCTCAAAGTACTGTACAGAAACCCAGCCTAAAACACCAAACAGCAAGCAATGCAGGTGTAGAAGCACGGTGGCTAGGAAAAACTCCCTAGAAAGGCCAAAACCTAGGAAGAAACCTAGAGAGGAACCAGGCTATGTGGGGTGGCCAGTCCTCTTCTGGCTGTGCCAGGTGGAGATTATGACAGAACATGGCCAAGATGTTCAAATGTTCATAAATGACCAGCATGGTCAAATACAGTGTAGACATTGTTAATGTTGTAAATTACTATTGTAGCTGGAAACGGCTGATTTTTAATGGAATATCTACCTAGGTGCACAGAGTCCCATTATCAGCGACCACCACTCCTGTGTTGCAATGGAACGTTGTGTTAGCTAATCCAAGTTTATCATTTTAAAAGACTAATTGATCATTAGAAAATCATTTTGCAATTATGTTAGCACAGCTGAAAACGGTCATGCTGATTGAAGAAGCAATAAAACTGGCCTTCTTTAGGCTAGTTGAGTATCTGGAGCATCAGCATTTGTGGGTCGATTACAGGCTCAAAATGGCCAGAAACAAAGTACTCACTTCTGAAACTCGTCAGTCTGTTCTTGTTCTGAGAAATGAAGGTTATTCCATGCGAGAAATTGCCAAGAAACTGAAGATCTTGTACAACGCTGTGTACTACTCCCTTCACAGAACAGTGCATACTGGCCCTAACCAGAAAAGAGTGTGAGGCCTGATGCACAACTGGTGCACAACTGAACAAGAGATTGGTTTGTATTTGAGCTCAAATTCTAAAGGGATTGATTACCTTTGAATATTGAGATTGTGATTTTATAGCATTTCAATGCTGGAACTATTCATTGTATAGGTTAAGAAGTGACATTTTGGGAATGTTGATTAAAGCATGTTAATACACAACATCCAATTTAGAAATTGGCTTCCTGGTTTACAGCGTCACTACCTCAGGGACTATATCTCCAGCTTCTTCTGAGATGAATAACAGCACTACATCTTTGTAGGCGAGTAAGAAAAGACGGAAGGTTGATTCCCGAAAGCTCTCTGGTTGAAAGCAATGCCATTCATCTAAGAAAAACAGCTTGAGCAATTACTGAAGGCTGGAGAGGTCAAAGTGTGCTTACTATTTTTTCCTCACCTGTGACGCCGATTGGTTCATTTTCAAGGCTCACTTGGTATTTACTGCTGTTGTTGCTTTCGCTTCTGAAAATAGTTCCGCAAATCCCTCTTTAATGCAAGTGAAGGGAAAGGGCTTTTTGAGGTGTTGGCTTTTGATACGTGTGCTGGCTCTCACGCTTTCACAGCCAAAGAACATTTGATGAAGTCTATGTTCTCAGCTTAACGCTCACTGTGCATATAGCTCATGTGGAAAACAAATAGATTGACTATTTGGATGAGTCTGCACCATCCAAAAAGGTGGTGAAGCCATTGGACACAATAGAGTACTAATTAGTTTGCGGCTGAGAATTGGTAGGCAAATGCTACACTTGCTTCAATTTAGGGATTGTTCATTTTGTCAGTGGCTTGGGATGGAAAGAGGATGGAATTGGCCACTTACATCCTGGCAATGAGTCATGGAAACCCATCCAAAATAAGGTCTGTTTTAGCACGGACTGGAGATTCTCGCCTACAAAACAACAATAGCAAATCAGATCACTTCATCAACTGGATTGACGTTGCAGCCCTAACTTGTTGACAGATGTTTTAGGTTGGGGGTGCTGGGGGGGGTTAATGTATTTTGTGATTCATCAGGGGGTGCTGCAGCGCCCTTACTTCCCGCGGCTATGGAAGAATCCAGAGAGGAGGAAAGAACTGAGAGGTTCACATAAAAGGGAAGGAGAGAACTCGAGTTGAATGAGAGAGTTTTTGCGACACAAGCCGAATCAACGACAGCGTTCACATCCAATTGATCACAGGCCTTTGTAAAATGTATTTGTGGGACATGATAGAGGGGATGGCAGACAGCGGAGCATACAGAGCTGCTCTGACATAGAGAGAGACAGATGACTTGATCCATTCTCGATGTGAGGAGAGACCAGCCATTGGCGTAACGGTTATCTCCTAGACTCCACCACAGGGCAATCCACAACCCGATTGCCTCAGCACTCTCACCTGACAGACAATAATGCTTATTGTTAGCTTGACCTGGCTGAATGTCACGCTCGCACATTGAATCCCTGGTCTGACAAAATTACCCAATCGATATCAGCTTTAGGGCCCAATGCCTTTGAGAATGGAACGTCTTTTGGATCGGGAAACAGCGATCATCTAGAGAGGGAATTGACAGGTTGGCTATCAGGAGGCTGCACAGGTCAGACATCAATAGCAGGCTTTGTCCTGGAGGACAACAGCACTGTGGTATCTCTCCAATCCATACCCTTCACAAAGATCCTTGGCCCTAAAGGCCACATGAGCTGGATGAAAGCCGTTTGTTGATGAGGTATTGACGAATTTGGGTTAGGGTTATGAGGGTCTTCTGGATGTGCTGCCAACAGCACCTAAACACAGCCTGAAAGATGAAAAGACAAAGCAGATCAAACTTTATTGGGTACAGTTTATGCCTTTCATACTCTAAACGTGGTCCAGCAATGGCTAGAGGAAAAGTATGTACCCTAGGCACAGGAGGCTGCTGAGAGGAGAACGGCTCATAATAATGGCTGTAACGGAGCAAATGGAGTGGCATGGACCACCTGGAAACCATGCGTTTGATGTATTTGATACATTCCTCTCATTCCGCTCCACAATGAACAGTGAATTAAATGTGGAGCCAAGCCAAATTGCAATATAGATTTGCAATACTCTGACGAACACCATCGTACACTAAGAAGCAGCTGAAATATTTGAAGTGCCACATAGATTACATTGTTTGTTTTTTTTAAACAGTAGTTGCAGTTTATGAGGATTCTCACTGAAGTCAAGGCAACTACAACAAGTGAAATTCAGGGTGAGCTTGACTCACAAGGTTTCACTAAGGTTATTCGTTCAACACTAATGCAGATATAACAATGTCGTGAGTCCAGATGAAGAGTGTCTGTTTGAGAAAGATGAAATGAACGATTCATTAGCAGTGGAGTTGGCTCAAGGCGAGTGTTGTCGAAATATCAAAGTGCAACGACGAGCGGTTTGCAACCAGGACAGCATTGGACATCCCATGAATAAAACGTTGTGTCACTTGTAACCTTTGTCTTGTTCTTCCGCTCAGTCCAGCACACTGTCGAGGTAACGACTTTCCTTTAAACATGCATGTCATGATAAACATATTTAGTGAGTGCTCAAAATGATGAAGGATACAATTATAGACACAACAAGACAAGATGAATCACTCAAAAGCAGCCATGTGCTTCAAAACGAAAGGAAAACAATACAGGACAGGAAGTTGCTAAAAATGCTAAAACAGCAGGACAGTGTACATGATTAAGTAGCATGATTAGATGCCAAGATTATACACAAGATAAATAAATAAGGAATAGAACAATACGTATTTTCAAAGAAAACAGGACTAATTTGGAATGCATGCTAATCTTAAAGCTGCTAATCACTTATGGCTTCAGTTGGGTTGCAGACAGAGAGTATGTGATGCGAGGAGTGCCGAGTAGTTTGTGTTTATTCAGTGCTGAGGCGAGAAAAACAGCACCTGGAGTGTTATGTGTTGAATAATCTGTTATGGGCAGATTCTGAGTGTAGACATGTATGTACAGTCCTAATAGATACATTCCTCCATGAGCTTTCTGGGTACACAGCACCAGCCAGTTGGAGGGGGAGTCTTATCTCTACAGCCTGGGCTCAGATAACCCTTCTGGTGTTCCTCTTGGGGTTTTATCACCAGCGAGCTGAGCATCTAAGCAGCTTTGATGCCAGATCAACCCACATCTGACACCTTCCAGTTCACACAAAAAAACCTCAGAAGGTCAACAAGAGCTGCCATTCCCACAAAAGGATAAAGGGTACATTTTCTGAGCGAGTAACTCCTGTCAGATGCATTAAAGTAATAATTCATAGAATGGGGCAATGTTGGCTATGAACACTCAGGGCGACTCTCCCGTATCGTGACTCACTGAGTCACAGACGACGCCGATGCCACCGTAGCCTATGAGAACAAGGAAGCCATAAAACTTATCCCAATGCCTGAGTGATCGCTGGCACGAACTTGCACGGTCTCGGAGAGCAGAGTACATTGCATGTGAGTGACTGCAACACCTGATGCTCACTCCAGCCCTGAGGCCAGTCCTCGAGGGGGACTGAGTAATCCCGCTTAATGGTCTACGAGGGGACAAGGAGAGATTTGTAATCTTCTCTAGTATTGTCTCACTTTCTCATGCTGAGGATTTGCTATTTGCTTTTGGAGATCAAATTGAGTGTCCAAAACAGAGGACGTTGTGTTTGTTAGCATGACCAGAACAAAGTCAGGTACATTAGGATACAAAACAGGAAACAAAACCGAAGCTGACACACAGTAACTAGAGTTCCTTTAATAACTAGAGTTCCTTTAAAAAGAGTAACTGCCATCGGTGCACACTTCTCTGTAGAAAGTGTTTTACTACTATCAATCCTCTCTCATTTTGTTCTAATTTTAGTGTATATGATATTGGGGAGAGGTATCATGCAATCATGTGCAACCTAGGACTTCAAATGACTGGCAAAGAGCTTGATATTGAGTGCTCATTTGAATGGCACCCATCCATTTGGGATGGGTTATGTCTCTAGGTGATATGCTGCATAACCACTAGCTTTCTTCATCATGGGCCACGTTTTGACTAATTTCCCACACTCTAATCTAACTATCGGGTAGAAAATAAACAGTCAGGGAGCTGTAAAATCATGGAAATTGATATGCTCCACATGGCGTTGGTTGGAAGGCGAAGATCAGTGGCTGAGGATGAGTCAACGTGTTAAAGTCAGAGCACTCCGCTCCACTCCTCTCTGCTCTGCTTCCTCTCTCCTTTCTATTGTCTCCAGTCTCCTGCTTCATCTCTCCTGTTTCCTGTCTTCACTCTCCTTTCTCCTGTCTCCGCCCTCCTCTCTCCTGTCTCCTCTCTCCTGTCTCCTCTCTCCTGCTTCCTTGCTCCTCTCTCCTGTCTCCTCTCTCCTGTCTCCTCTCTCCTGCTTCCTTGCTCCTCTCTCCTGTCTCCTCTTTCCTGCTTCCTCTCTCCTGTTTTATCTCTCCTGTTTCCCCGCTCCTCGTTTGTCTCCTCTCTCCTGTCTCCTCTCTCCTGCTTCCTCTCTCCTGTCTCCTCTCTCCTGCTTCCTCTCTCCTGTCTCCTCTCTCCTGCTTCCTCTCTCCTGCTTCCTCTCTCCTGTTTCCCCGCTCCTCTCTCCTGTCTCCTCTCTTCTGTCTCCTCTCTCCTGCTTCCTCTCTTCTTTCTCCTGTCGCCTATCCCCTGCTTCCTCTCTCCTGTTTCCTGTCATCTCTCTCCTCTCTCCTGTCTCCTCCCTCCTGCTTCCACTCTCCTTTCTCCTGTCCCCATGTCCCCTGCTTCCTCTTTCCGGTTTCCTGTCCTCGGTCACGTCTCTCCTGCTTCCTCTCTCCTGTCTTCTCTCATGTTTCCCTGCTCCTCTCTTCTATCTCCTCTCTCCTGCTTCCTCTCTTCTTTCTTCTATCTCCAGTCCCCTGCTTCCTCTCTCCTGTTTCCTGTCCTCTCTCTCCTCTCTCAAGTCTCCGCTCTCCTCTCTCCTGTCTGCTCTCTCCTGCTTCCTCGCTCCTCTGTCCTGTCTCCTATTCCATGCTTCCTCTCTCCTGTCTCCACTTTTCTCTCTCCTGTCTCCTCTCTCTTGCTTCCTCTCACCTGTCTACTCTCTCCTGTCTCCTCTCTCCTATCTACTGCCTCCTCTCTCCTCTTTCCTCTCTTCTCTCTCCTGTCTCTCTGCTTTCTCTCTCCTCTCTGTCTTCTCTCTCCTCTCTCTTGTCTCCTTTTCCTGTGTCCTCTCTCCTCTCTCTTCTCTCCTTTCTCCTGTCTCCTCTCTCCTGCTTCCTTTCTCCTTTTTCCTGTCTCCTGCTTCCTCGCTCCCATTCCTGTCCTCTCTCTCCTCTCTCCTGTCTCCTCTCTCCTCTCTCCTGCTTTATCTCTCCTCTCTTCTCTCTGTCTCCTCTCTCCTGTCTCCTCTCTCCTGTTTCCTCTCTCATCTCTCTTCTCTCCTCTCTCCTCTGTCTCCTCTCTCCTGCTTCCTCTCTCCATTCTCCTGTCTCCTGCTTCCTCTCTCCCATTTCCTGTCCTCTCTCTTCTCTCTCCTCTCTCCTGCTTCCTCTCTCTTCTGTCCTGTCTCCTCTTCCCTGATTCCTCTCTCCTGTCTCCTCTCTCCTGTCTCCTCTCTCCTGTCTCTTGTCTCCTGTCGCCGCTCTCCTGTCTCCTCTCTCCTGCTTCATCTCTCCTCTCTCCTGTCTTTTCTCTCCTGTCTTCTGCTTCCTCTCTCTTGTTTCCTGTCTTCGCTCTCCTCTCTCCTGCTTTATCTCTCTCCTCTCCTGTTTCTTATCTTCTGTCTCCTCTCTCCTGTCTCCCCTCTCCTTTCTCCTGTCTCCGCTCTCCTGTCTCCTCTCTCCTGCTTCCTCTCTCCTGTTTCTTATCTTCTGTCTCCTCTCTCCTGTCTCCCCTCTCCTTTCTCCTGTCTCCACTCTCCTGTCTCCTCTCTCCTGCTTCCTCTCTCCTGTTTCTTATCTTCTGTCTCCTCTCTCCTGTCTCCCCTCTCCTTTCTCCTGTCTCCTCTCTCCTGCTTCCTTTCTCCTCTTTCCTGTCCCCGCTCGGCTCTCTCCTCTCTCTTGTCTCCTTTCTTCTGTCTCCTGTCTCTTGTTTCCTGTCTCCTCTCTCCTGTCTCCTCTCTGCTCTCTCTTGTCTCCTTTCTCCTGTCTCCTTTCCTCTGTCTCCTCTCTTCTCTTTCCTCTCTCCTGTCTCTTCTATCCTGCTCCCTCTTTCCTATCTCCTCTCTCCTGTCTCCCCTCCCCTGTCTCCTCTCATTTCTCGCCTGCCTCCTCTCTCCTGTTTCCTCCTCGGCCAATCCTCTTTACCAGCTCCTGCTTGATATTTCGAGCAAGAAGTCCTCTCAGCTACTGCAAACTGTTACAGAAGCTAACGGTGACCTCAATTCTCAGCTCCCTCTCTCCCAGCATGGCACTTCAAAGAAGAACTCAGCCCTTGTGGTATTCTAACTTCAGCCCTGGTGGTATGCTAACATCAGCCCTGGTGGTATTCTAACGTCAGCCCTGGTGGTATGCTAACATCAGCCCTGGTGGTATGCTAACATCAGCCCTGGTGGTATGCTAACATCAGCACTGGTGGTATGCTAACATCAGCCCTGGTGGTATGCTAACATCAGCCCTGGTGGTATGCTAACATCAGCCCTGGTGGTATGCTAACATCAGCACTGGTGGTATGCTAACATCAGCCCTGGTGGTATGCTAACATCAGCCCTGGCATAAGAGCTTGTTATAATGACACTGACTTGAGATAATCGCATGATGGTTGGTATTCATAATTTTCAGTATATATTTTTTATTATATTAGAAGAAGAAAAATACTAGCCTCTGCCAGGAGTTTTGAAAAAAAATGTGTTTAATAACACTTACAGTATGTGCCATCAAGTCAGGCAATTTTGACTTACATTTTTCAGAAATATTTCACATGACATTAATGTAAAGAGGCTGAAATCTGCAAATGTGACAAAGCTTTCAATAATTCAATGGGCCATCAACCCTTGTAAGAAAGGAGGTGTTTTCTTATACAGTTTCCCATCATTACAATAGGGTTTGTTGGCTCTGTGGGAGAAATATGGATTTAACCTCCATAACAATAGAATGCTGCTAGATGAATGTTCTTGAAAATGCATTTCCTTTTTCAAGTCAATATTTGTCATTTGCATCAGCAAGCATTAGCGGTTAACACAAAGCACACATGAGGACAAAGGAGATGAATTTAGCCTTAGTTTTCTCAGTATTACCAAAGCAGCTGATATGTTCTATGTGATTGACTGTAAACACTCAAGAGCCTAAGAAAACAGCACATCAAATGAAGAATGAAGGAAACGAATGTAATCAAATGGTGTGGATTCTAGAGGCATACGCTTGGAATGCATAGATGCAACAGCCTTCAGAGATCTGCAGTGACACTCTTAGTGCTCCCACATAGGTGACATGCTGTGAAAGGGATTGTCATATATCACATGCTTATCCGAAGCCATACGAATTCAGTCCGTGCATGACGGCGAGGGAAAAAGTCATCTCGTATTTGAACGATGGTGCTAGTTATCTAAGAGATCAGATTGCCTGTGTGATCAATGAGTGTTTCTCACGAATGGCAGAGCGGATGGGGAGATGTGATTATGCGCAGAAGGGAGCTAATGATTCGCTGGACTAATGAACTTTTTCCAAAGCCATGCAAGCACGGGATAAGAAAGGATTGAATCATACCATCTGACGTTAGCGTGAAGCCAGGGAGTAAGATGGGAGCTGAAGGCAAAGCCACCAGGAAGAGACTGGGGGAAGGGATTGGAGCCCCAAGGCATACAATTCAATGTGCATGAATTACACTGATAATACTGTAAATACCAAAGTATCAGAGAGCCCTCCTAGTGCAGCAGAGATCTTAGGATAATGCCCAAGGTGATGGCAGCTTTGTAGGTCAGACCTCATTTTAAAATCTGTTATATACCAGGAATAATATGCTCATTCATCACAGACTTTCATCCAAAGCAATTTACAGTAAACATATTCAAAAGGCATGTGAGGCTTATGCGGGAATCAAACTCACGGCCCTAGTCATGTTGCAAGCAACACATTCTAACCAACAGAGATATTGCAAAGCACATCTTTTACATGTTCTTACAAGTACATGGGCTTTTCATATTGCGTGGGTAATGGGTTTGAGATTCAGATGTTCTAACACTATTTGTTGTCTTGGTCACTGGAGCCAGTAAACACGGAGATGCTTGTAGGCCTACATTGGTCTTGCATCTCTACCTTTACACACAATATCTTCTCGTCAAGTGACATTTTGACTTGCAAATTTCAGAAATATTTCACATGACATTAATGTGAAGAGGCTGAAATCTGCAAATGTGACAAAGCTTTCAATAATTCAATGGGCCATCAACCCTTGTAAGAAAAGGAGGGGTTTTATTTTACAGTTTCCCATCATTACAATAGGGTTTGTTGGCTCTGTGGGAGAAATATGAGGAGAACAGGAAGGATGGTCATTATTTTAGGACCAAGCTAAATGCTTTCAGAATATGTGAATTTGTCACAAATGGTCCCTCTTGAAATATTCCGTACTCCATGAAAACTATAGCAAATGGCTTTAAGGATTTAACCTCCATTACAATCAAATGCTGCTAGATGAATGTTTCTTGAAAATGCATTTCCTTTTTCAAGTCACTATTCGTCATTTGCATCAGTAAGCATTAGTGGTTAACACAAAGCACACATGAGGACAAAGGAGATATAAACTCCTTTCTGTGCTTGCAAACATTGCCGCAAGAACACGTTTACACATTTACATGTTGCTTATGAGTGCATTTCACACTACTTGTGGATTATGATTGTATTTTAAGGCTTGTATGAATGTCCTGCTTAATATAATGTTTGTGTCATCACTGCAAATCAACTGCATTATACTTTTAAATAAAACACGTGAACTTCAACCAGTAAAATGACTCTTTGGCTAGCTTTTGCTACAGCCTATGTCAATGAGCGTTAGCATTCTAGCTAACAACTGATGCATCCAAAATAGTTGTTTTGCAACGATCACAACCAAACAGAATCTTAGTGACTGTTCAAGCAAGAATCAAAACATCATTGTAAGCATACGAGAACCCATAAAAGTGATTTGGTTTCGAAGTAATACAAATGGCGATGGTTTGCTTACTGCAGCCAAGAGTCGCGTGCATCAGTGCGTGACGTCAGTGTGTGGTGAACTGGAAAAGGGTCTATACAGAGATTCAAATAAAGACCCATACCTCACTCATATTCTGAATGTTCTTGAAAACGTATTTTCCTTTTTCAACTCAATATTTATCATTCGCAACAGCGAGAATTTGTATTTAATTTTTAACACTAACACTAACCCAGTCCCCAATAACCAGTCTCTGGAATGATCACCACCGAGAGGACAATTGATGCTAATCTGATGCTCTAGATTCTAGGGGAATTCTTTGATGTTACCTGACACCATTGTGGTTCTAGTTGATTTAGCATGGATTGCAGTGATATGTACCCTACTGTATATCTTGCTCGCGTTTCAGCCTCACATGTGACTCCCTTTCAAACAGAGAAGAATGGCATTAACAGAGAGCTGGAACCATCCACTTAAGTAGTTTAGCGATGGCTTTGAAAATACTGAGAGAGGAATGCTACCTCAGAGGATATTGCAATTGTCCTCCGTGTGAATGGGGTAGTGCAGTTGTCAGAGCAAGTAAACGGTTGTACAAAGAGATCTAATGCAGAGCTGTGCTGGACTGGGAGCAACGCCACCATTTCCACTCACGTAGAAAATAGCATTACAACGAATGCCAATCTCCAAGGGAGGGCTACAGACCTGAGCTCTTGGTTGCCAAATTCACAATGCAAGCTCAAATAGATACTGTAGATATAACAGGTTAAGCTATTCTGAGTAATGAAACATAAAACCTTTATGCTAGTTAATCAAAGTAATGCGATAATTGAGACAGTGACGTGTACATGTAGAGTTGTTAATCACAGAACAGTTGTGAAATGTGTTTCACAGATGTTAACTTCACAGGTACTGATTGGGAGGTGTCTATTTACAAGGTGTGAGGTAATAGCATATGTGCAGGTGACATGCAAGTTCTGCCTAGGATGGTTATGGGGTTATAGTCCTAGACACAGTAGTGAATCTATACGTCTATGTAGATCTTTGAAAGCCAGACACAGTGGTGAATCTATACGTCTATGCAGATCTTTAAAAGCCAGACACAGTAGTGAATCTATATGCCTATGCAGATCTTTAAAAGCCAGACACAGTAGTGAATCTATATGCCTATGCAGATCTTTAAAAGCCATTTTCCATCACCCTCTTTTATCTTGTCATTTAGTTCGTATGGATTTGATTACCTGTCATTTGAATTAAAAAGCCTAATTCTCTTTGCCCTACTTTCCAAACGAATCAAGTCATGTTTCAGAGGCAATTATATGGAAGCCTCGAAAAGTATGAGTATTGCAAAATATTCCCGGAGTGACATCAGCTTAATTCCTTTTAACCACCACACCTGGCAAAACAAGTGAATAGGAACACAACTACGCTTGCACAAGCAATTCATAATTAGGACCTGAATGATTTGTAAGTTGACTGCGTGACCCTGGGAATCATCTAATGCATAAACAGTTTGGCGTGGGCGTCTATAACTAGCTACATCCAGATGAACCCATCTGAATAGGTCTTCTAATTGACAGCTAGATTCCGAATTGGGGTTATGCTAATGTAGTGAGCTTGATCTAATGACAGTTACACTTATTTTACCTCCTCCATCATAGGGGGATCAGTCCTCAAAACAATGGTAATTTAAATATATTTGAAACTTTTTCAATTAATTATTCTACATAAATTGAGGTTGAGCAAGTTTTAAAAAATACAGAGGCACGCAGAGGATGCTGATAATGGTGGAGAACAGCGACATATCAAAAGCATAGAAATGACCTGAGTCAAGGGAATTAAAAGAGCAAAAAGCAGCGGAGCAACAATTGAACTTTGGGGGATTCCATTTCTTCTTTAGTGCAAGTGTCATGTACTGTCATGTTGTGTCTTGTTTCTGTCCTTTCCCTTCACCCTGTCTCCCTCTGCTGGTCGTTGTTAGGTTACCTTTTCTCCCCCTCTTTCCCCCAGCTGTGCCTTGTCTCCTCCTAACTACCTCGTCACCCCTTTTCCCACCTGTTCCCTTTTTCCCTCTGATTAGTCCTCTATATCTCTCTCTGTTTCTGCTCCTGTCTTTGTCGGATTCTTGTTTGTGTTGTTCATGCCTGAACCAGACTATCGTCATGTTTGCTGCAACCTTGTCCTGTCCTGTCGGAACCTGCCGGTCCATCTGAGCCTACGTTTTGTTTTGTTATTAAAGAAGCTCTGTTTACGTTAATTCGCTTTTGGGTCCTCATTCACGCACCGTAACAGAAGAATCCGACCAAGAATGGACCCAGCGACTTCGGATCCTCTCCACTCAGCCGTCGAGATCCAGGGAGCGATGCTAGGCAGACACAAGCAGGAATTGTCTGCTGCTCGACATGTCGTTGAGACCCTGGCCACCCAAGTCTCCAACCTCACAGAACAGGTTCACCATCTCCGCCTCGATCCACCGGCCACTTCCAGGGCTTTCGAATCTCCGGAGCCCAGAATCAATAACCCGCCGTGTTACTCTGGGGAGCCCACTGAATGCCGCTCGTTCCTCACCCAGTGTGATATTGTGTTTTCTCTCCAGCCCAACACTTACTCCAGGAGCACTGCTCGTGTCGCCTACGTCATATCTCTCCTTACTGGACGGGCTCGTGAGTGGGGCACGGCAATCTGGGAGGCAAGGGCTGAGTGTACTAACCAGTATCAGGACTTTAAGGAGGAGATGATACGGGTTTTTGATCGATCTGTTTTTGGGGAGGAGGCTTCCAGGGCCCTGTCTTCCCTATGTCAGGGTAATCGATCCATAACAGACTACTCTATTGAGTTTCGCACTCTTGCTGCCTCCAGTGGCTGGAACGAGCCGGCTTTGCTCGCTCGTTTTCTGGAGGGTCTCCGCGCAGAGGTAAAGGATGAGATTCTCTCCCGGGAGGTTCCTTCCAGCGTGGATTCCTTGATTGAACTCGCTATTCGCATTGAGCGACGGGTTGATCTTCGTCACCGAGCTCGTGGAAAGGAGCTCGCGTTCTCCGTTGCCCCCCTCTCCGCATCACTACCATCTTCCTCTGCCGGCTCGGGTGCTGAGCCTATGCAGCTGGGAGGTATCCGCATCTCGACTAAGGAGAGGGAACGGAGAATCACCAACCGCCTCTGTCTCTATTGCGGTTCTGCTGGTCATTTTGTCACTTCATGTCCAGTAAAAGCCAGAGCTCATCAGTAAGCGGAGGGCTACTGGTGAGCGCTACTACTCCTGTCTCTCCTTCAAGATCCTGCACTACCTTGTCGGTCCATCTACGCTGGACCGGTTCGTCAGCTTCCTGCAGTGCCTTAATAGACTCTGGGGCGGAGGGCTGTTTTATGGACGAGACCTGGGCTCGGGAACATGACATTCCTCTCAGACAGTTAAGGGAGTCTACGGCCTTGTTCGCCCTGGATGGTAGTCCTCTCCCCAGGATTCAGCGTGAGACGCTACCTTTAACCCTCACTGTTTCTGGTAATCATAGCGAAACCATTTCTTTTTTAATTTTTCGTTCACCTTTTACACCTGTTGTTTTGGGCCATCCCTGGCTAGTTTGTCATAATCCTTCCATTAATTGGTCTAGTAATTCTATCCTCTCCTGGAACGTCTCTTGTCATGTGAAATGTTTAATGTCTGCTATCCCTCCTGTTTCCTCTGTCTCTTCTTCACAGGAGGAGCCTGGTGATTTGACAGGGGTGCCGGAGGAATATCACGATCTGCGCACGGTGTTCAGTCGGTCCAGGGCCACCTCTCTTCCTCCACACCGGTCGTATGATTGTAGTATTGATCTCCTTCCGGGAACCACTCCCCCCCGGGGTAGACTATACTCTCTGTCGGCTCCCGAACGTAAGGCTCTCGAAGATTATTTGTCTGTTGCTCTTGCCGCCGGTACCATAGTCCCCTCCTCCTCTCCCGCCGGAGCGGGGTTTTTTTTTGTTAAGAAGAAGGACGGGTCCCTGCGCCCCTGCATAGATTATCGAGGGCTGAATGACATAACAGTGAAGAATCGTTATCCGCTTCCTCTTATGTCTTCAGCCTTCGAGATCCTGCAGGGAGCCAGGTTTTTCACTAAGTTGGACCTTCGTAACGCTTACCATCTCGTGCGCATCAGGGAGGGGGACGAGTGGAAGACGGCGTTTAACACTCCGTTAGGGCACTTTGAATACCGGGTTCTTCCTTTTGGCCTCGCTAACGCTCCAGCTGTCTTTCAGGCATTAGTCAATGATGTCCTGAGAGACATGCTGAACATCTTTGTTTTCGTTTACCTTGACGATATCCTGATTTTTTCACCGTCACTCCAGATTCATGTTCAGCACGTTCGACGTGTCCTCCAGCGCCTTTTAGAGAATTGTCTTTTTGTGAAGGCTGAGAAGTGCTCTTTTCATGCCTCCTCCGTCACATTTCTCGGTTCTGTTATTTCCGCTGAAGGCGTTAAGATGGATCCCGCTAAGGTCCAAGCTGTCATTGATTGGCCCGTCCCTAAGTCACGCGTCGAGTTGCAGCGCTTTCTCGGCTTCGCGAACTTCTATCGTCGTTTCATCCGTAATTTCGGTCAGGTGGCAGCCCCTCTCACAGCCCTTACTTCTGTCAAGACGTGCTTTAAGTGGTCCGTTTCCGCCCAGGGAGCTTTTGATCTCCTCAAGAATCGTTTTTCATCCGCACCTATCCTTGTTACACCTGACGTCTCTAGACAGTTCATTGTCGAGGTTGACGCGTCAGAGGTGGGCGTGGGAGCCATTCTTTCTCAGCGCTCCTTCTCTGACGACAAGGTCCACCCTTGCGCGTATTTTTCTCATCGCCTGTCGCCGTCGGAACGTAACTATGATGTGGGAAACCGCGAACTGCTCGCCATCCGGTTAGCCCTAGGCGAATGGCGACAGTGGTTGGAGGGGGCGACCATTCCTTTTGTCGTTTGGACTGACCATAGGAACCTTGAGTACATCCGTTCTGCCAAACGACTTAATGCGCGTCAGGCGCGCTGGGCGCTGTTTTTCGCTCGTTTCGAGTTCGTGATTTCTTATCGTCCGGGCTCTAAGAACACCAAGCCTGATGCTTTATCTCGTCTCTTCAGTTCTTCAGTAGCCTCCACTGACCCCGAGGGGATTCTCCCTGAGGGGCGTGTTGTCGGGTTGACTGTCTGGGGAATTGAGAGGCAGGTAAAGCAAGCACTCACTCAAACTCCGTCACCGCGCGCTTGTCCCAGGAACCTTCTTTTCGTTCCCGTTCCTACTCGTCTGGCCGTTCTTCAGTGGGCTCACTCTGCCAAGTTAGCCGGCCACCCTGGCGTTCGGGGTACGCTTGCTTCCATTCGCCAGCGCTTTTGGTGGCCCACCCGGGAGCATGACACGCGTCGCTTCGTGGCTGCTTGTTCGGTCTGCGCGCAGACTAAGTCCGGTAACTCTCCTCCTGCCGGCCGTCTCAGGCCGCTTCCCATTCCCTCTCGACCGTGGTCTCACATCGCCTTAGATTTTGTCACCGGACTGCCTTCGTCAGCGGGGAAGACTGTTATTCTTACGGTTGTCGACAGGTTCTCTAAGGCGGCTCATTTTATTCCCCTTGCTAAGCTTCCTTCTGCTAAAGAGACGGCACAAATCATCATCGAGAATGTTTTCAGAATTCATGGCCTTCCGTCAGACGTCGTTTCGGACAGAGGTCCGCAATTCACGTCTCAATTTTGGAGGGAGTTTTGCCGTTTGATTGGGGCTTCCGTCAGTCTCTCTTCCGGCTTTCACCCCCAGTCTAACGGTCAAGCAGAACGGGCCAATCAGACTATTGGTCGCATCTTACGCAGTCTTTCTTTTCGCAACCCTGCGTCTTGGTCAGAACAGCTCCCCTGGGCAGAATACGCCCACAACTCGCTTCCTTCGTCTGCGACCGGGCTATCTCCTTTTCAGAGTAGCCTCGGGTACCAGCCTCCGCTGTTCTCATCTCAGTTCGCCGAGTCCAGCGTCCCCTCCGCTCAGGCTTTTGTCCAACGTTGCGAGCGCACCTGGAAGAGGGTCAGGTCTGCACTTTGCCGTTATAGGGCGCAGACTGTGAGGGCTGCTAATAAGCGTAGAACTAAGAGTCCTAGATATTGTCGCGGTCAGAGAGTTTGGCTCTCCACTCAGAACCTTCCCCTTAAGACCACTTCTCGCAAGTTGACCCCGCGGTTCATTGGTCCGTTCCGTATTTCTCGGATCATTAATCCTGTCGCAGTTCGACTTCTTCTTCCGCGATATCTTCGTCGCGTCCACCCGGTCTTCCATGTCTCCTGTGTCAAGCCCGTTCTTCGCGCCCCCGCTCGTCTTCCCCCCCCCCCCCCCATCCTTGTCGAGGGCGCACCCATCTACAGGGTCCGTAGGATTTTGGACATGCGTCCTCGGGGCCGTGGTCATCAGTACCTAGTAGATTGGGAGGGGTACGGTCCTGAGGAGAGGAGTTGGGTTCCCTCTCGGGACGTGCTGGACCGTGCGCTGATCGATGATTTCCTCCGTTGCCGCCAGGTTTCCTCCTCGAGTGCGCCAGGAGGCGCTCGGTGAGTGGGGGGGTACTGTCATGTACTGTCATGTTGTGTCTTGTTTCTGTCCTTTCCCTTCACCCTGTCTCCCTCTGCTGGTCGTTGTTAGGTTACCTTTTCTCCCCCTCTTTCCCCCAGCTGTGCCTTGTCTCCTCCTAACTACCTCGTCACCCCTTTTCCCACCTGTTCCCTTTTTCCCTCTGATTAGTCCTCTATATCTCTCTCTGTTTCTGCTCCTGTCTTTGTCGGATTCTTGTTTGTGTTGTTCATGCCTGAACCAGACTATCGTCATGTTTGCTGCAACCTTGTCCTGTCCTGTCGGAACCTGCCGGTCCATCTGAGCCTACGTTTTGTTTTGTTATTAAAGAAGCTCTGTTTACGTTAATTCGCTTTTGGGTCCTCATTCACGCACCGTAACAGCAAGGGCTAGGATGAAGTACATGTAATGCCTTTCGCTAGCCCAGGCATGACGAACACAGTTAAATACTGTGTTTGCTTTCTCTGAGTCAGGAGGAATCCTGGTAGATCCACTCAGACAGCATACAGGTCAAAAGGGGTGACTGGAGGGGAGAATGTTCACATCAACTTAACATCCATTTCCACACTATTGTCCTCCTGAAGTTCAAGTCTGGTATTGTGTCGGAAATATGCAACAGAAATGACATGCCAACTTGTCATTATGTTGATTTGATTAAAGCATAGATGATAGAAACGTCTTTCTGTATCAAAGTAGTATTGGATTATTTGATACTTGGGGTGCAAGTCAGACAGGAATTATAATTCAGTTATTTTAATATAAAAGTACACGATTCTTCCTCGAAGGAAAGGCATTCTGCAGACCTCTATTTTAGGTCAATTAGCTCCGGTTGCATTCCCTTGTCCTTCATAGATGCTTTAATTGTTTACCTATTATCTCATTGCAGCATGACATGTGTTAGCAGCAGACTGGCTGATTATATTTAGGCCTTGGTACCAAAATGAACGCTGAGGGATTTAAAGGTTCTAGCTGTGCCCTTTAACAACCCTGGAGCATTGGACTGAACAGATTTATCTTTAGAATGAATACAAAGGAGAAAACTATGTTAGCACACAGCATTAGATATTAATACATTTTGTTAATGTACGCTCTAATCTGTACTATACTGCTGTTCTCTGTAGAGGGCTACTTTATGCCCCATTTGAGTTTGGAAATGTTTTGTCTAAAGGGTATAGTGCCCTTCAGCTGCATAGTTCCAGCCTGTCACATTGTGTCTCGTTCAGTCTGGCTGAACCCTCTCATCTTCCTGCATCTCCTCAGAACTGAAGGCTCTTGTTAAGCACAAAGCTTGTAAAAGTCACCGAACACAGACTTTTATTCAGCATTTACTCAGCGTGGTGTTTAAGTTTATCTCACATCCTGTGAAGTGGGCCCTCTTGACTCCTCAGTTACCTCAGTATCAGTGGGTTGGTGTTCTCCGCCTCGCTGCCGTCCATGACCGTTTACCCAGTGACACAAGCATTATAACTTATGAAGGTCCGCAATGGTCTTCTGTGATCTCTGGCAGGCAACCAAGTGAACCACCCCGGACTGCCCATGGTTGCTACAGCACGCTCCACTAAAGACAGTGCTTATCTGAGGAAGCAGAGAAAATCCATCAGCCCTAAACTCTATTTTAAGGCAGCAAGTGGTACTGTAGGCCTACTCCTCCTATGATTGTGGTGAAAAGAGTATACAACTGTCCAAATGACATCATCATTGTGCGCCATATAGATTCTGTCTATATGCCCCCTTCAACAATACTAGATGTATTCCCCTACACACTCATACCACTGTGGGTGAATCCTACTTTATTGCAAATGTTACTCTTGGTTGTGGTATACAGTGAACCATGGGTGATCTGTGTCCTCTGCAGGTAGATTGGTGTGAGCCTCACGGTGATGCATGCGTTCGGTCCTGCTCGCTCATCTCCACACTGAAAGTCTGTGAGCTGCAGTCCAACAATAATGACGGAGAATGGGTGATAAAACGCAGCAATGTTGAACCTCCGGCCTCCGTTTTCCGTCTTCCCACGGGAGATCTACTTAGATATGGTGGCTCAGCCGCCCTGTTCCTCCCCCATCCCCCTTCACCAACACATAAAAACCCCCAGTCTCATTACCGCCTGTCTGCAGGCCAAATCCCTCAGCCCTTGGGGCCCTTTTATATTGTCGTCGTCGTCGTCGTCCCCCCCCCCCCCCATTCAGCCACCACCGATAGATATATAATTCCAGATTATACCTTTGCACGCTGTTATGGTTTTGGGAGCTGCATCACTGGGTGGGAATTGGTGGATGTGTGTGGGGAGGCAAACTATTCTGCTGGGGAGTAGAGATTAAGTGGAGAATTGATCTAGCTCTTGAAATCCACGTGAAAAAGCAAACTACTTCCCTGTGGTCAGTGTTTTTTATTTATTTATTTAATCAACCAAGCTATTTCTTTGCTGTTTGAACAAACTGCTGTGTGCTTTAGGTTGGTGCCTGCTATGTGTCTAGCTATGCAAAGACCGTTGCTTTCACAATATCCTACCACCTGACCCTTCTTGAGAGGTAGCTTGAAGGAACAGCACAGTATTGCTGCACCCAAAGCATGACGTTCTATGGAAGATCCTTACTGTCATAGTTGTCTATCACTATGTAACAATGAACCACATTTTGGAAGTAGCAAGACTCTCTGCAGGATTCCTACTGTTCAAATAATAGATTTAATAATAATAGATTTATACAGTTCTTTTCATTACAGTAAATAAAGAATCTCAAAACAAAACCAAAATGAAGTTACTAATTATTAATGAAGATATATATAGTTCATGTGGGGCTAGATCGAGGGTCATGTGAAGGGTGACAGATGGAGGAGAAGGAACACACAGTCCTTGAGCTGGTCCCGCTGCTCCCCGCAAACGCCACCTGTGTCTGGGCTCGGCAGGGGCCGCCGTCACCGCCCTCGCAGTCCTTCAGAAAGGACAGCAACCTTCTTACACACGGACACGCACACGCACAGGCACACACACACACACACACACATAAAAGAACACACACACACATAAAAGAACACACAGAAATGTTTTATATTTAACCTTTATTTAACTAGGCAAAGCAGTTAAGAACAAATTCTTACAATGACGGCCTACTGACATAAAGGAACACACAGACATAAAGGAACACACAGACATAAAGGAACACACAGACGTAAAGGAACACACAGACTTAAAGGAACACACAGACTTAAAGGAACACACAGACATAAAGGAACACAAAGACATAAAGGAACACACAGACATAAAAGAACACACAGACATAAAGGAACACACACCATAAAAGAACACACAGACATAAAAGAACACACAGACATAAAGGAACACACAGACATAAAGGAACACACAGACATAAAGGAACACACAGACATAAAGGAACACACAGACATAAAGGAACACACAGACATAAAAGAACACACAGACATAAAGGAACACACAGACATAAAGGAACACACAGACATAAAGGAACACACAGACATAAAGGAACACACAGACATAAAGGAACACACAGACATTCACACTTAGTGGTGCATATACAGTGCTATCGGAAAGTATTCAGAGCCCTTGAGTTTTTCCACATTTTGTTATGTTACAGCCTTATTTCAAAATTGATTTTATTTTTAAACAATCCACAGCATTCTACACACAATATCCCATAATGACAAAGCAAAAACAGGTTTCTAGAACATTTAGCAAATGTATTAAACAGAAATGCCTTAATTACATAAGTATTCAGACCGTTTGCTATGAGACTCGAAATTGAGCTCAAGCGCATCCTGTTTCCACTGATCATCCCTGAGCTGTTTCTACAACTTAGTTGGAGTCCACCTGTGGTAAAATCAATTGATTGGACATGCTTTGGAAAGGCACACTCCTGTCTATATAAGGTCCCTTAGTTGAAGGTGCATGTCAGAGAAAAAAACAAGCCATGAGGTCGAAGGAATTGTCCTTAGAGCTCCGAGACAGCATTGTGTCGAGGTACAGATCTGGGGAAGGGTACCACAACATTTCTGCAGAATTGACGGTCCCTAAGAACACAGAGGCCTCCATTATTCTTAAATTGAAGAAGTTTGGAACCACAAAGATTCTTCCTATAGCTGGCCTCCCTGCCAAATTAGCAATCGGGGGAGAAGGGCCTTGGTCAGGCAGGTGACCAAGAACCCGATGGTCACACTGACAGAGCTCCAGAGTTCCTCTGTGGAGATGGGAGAACTTTCCAGAAAGACAACCATCTCTGCAGCACTCCACAAATCAGGCCTTTAGGGTAGAGTGGCCAGACGGAAGCCACTCCTAAGTAAAAGGCATGACTGCCCGCTTGTATTTTGCCAAAGGGCACCTAAAGACTCTCAGACCATGAGAAACAAGATTCTCTGTTCTGATGAAACTAAGATTGAACTCTTTGGCCTGGATGCCAAGCGTTACATCTGGAGGAAGCCTGGCACCATCCCTATGGTGAATCATGGGGGTGGCAGGATCATGCTGTGGAGATGTTTTTCAGCGGCAGGGACTGGGAAACTAGTCAGGATCGAGGCAAAGGATGGATGGGGTAAAGTACAGATGGATCCTTGATGAAAACCTGCTCCAGAGCGCTCAGGTCCTCAGACATGGGGCGAAGGTTCACCTTCCAACAGGACAACGACCCTAAGCACACAGCCAAGACAACGCAGGAGTGGCTTTGGGACAAGTCTATGAATGTCCTTGAGTTGCCCAGCCAGAGCCTGGACTTGAACCCAATCTGAAAATACCTGTGCAGCAGTGCTCCCTATTCAACCTGACAGAGCTTGAGAGGATCTGCACAGAAGAATGTGAGAAACTCCCCAAATACAGGTGAGCCAAGCTTGTAGCGTCACACCCAAGAAAACTCGATGCTGTAATCGCTGCCAAAGGTGCTTCAACAAAGTACTGAGTAAAGGGTCTGAATACTTTTGTAAATGTAATATTTCCATATATTTTATTTTTTATAAATGTGCAAAAATGTCTTAAACCTGTTTTCTCTTTGTCATTATGGGGTATTGTGTGTAGATTGATGACGGGAAAAATTGTTTTAATATATTTTAGAATAAGGCTGTGATGTGACAAAATGTGGAAAAAGTCAAGGGGTCTGAATACTTTCTGAATGCACTGTACATGGACAGGAGTGCCATTGGCAGGAACGGAGAATCCCACACAACCCACTCACAAACACATACATAGTCACATTCTGACAAGAGTGGTACATTTTGTTCTCTGCCAGTAACACCCACACAGAGCCACCTCCAAACACCCACACACAACAGGAGGTTGGGGGGTACCTTAATTGGGGAGGACGAGCTCGTGGTAATGGCTGGAGCGAAATTGGTTGAATTGTATCAAATATATCAAACATGTGTTTCCATGTGTTTATTCCATTCCATTTGCTCCATTCCGGTCATTATTTTGAGCCGTCCTCCCCTCAACAGCCTCTTCTGCCACACACACACACAAGCAAAAGACAGCTACTGTGTACTCACATGCACACGCACACGCACACACACACACACACACACACACACACACACACACACACACACACACACACACACACACACACACACACACACACACACTCACACTCACACTCACACTCTGTCAAGTGTGCCATTTCATCCACTCTTCCAATCACTCTCATACTCTCCACCAAGTCCACTGCATGCCACTACATTTTAGGCCAACACGTGACCTTGCTCATCCACAACTTCAAATTCTCCTGATCCCTTTCAATTTCAACTCTTTGTGCATGATGCACACTCACTCCTTTCACCATTAAAAAATGGCCCTCTGGACTGAACTGAGGAGACCCTTTTAAGCTCTGTTGAGTTGACGCCCGTTAGCGCCTGTTAGCTAGCCTCAACACACAGACTCCTCTCAGTAAATGCGGCCGAAAGGCCTCAGCAACCAGACCATTTCCATTAGCACTTAGGCTACACAGCTGGTAGGGAGTGGCACCACTAGGACTAAAGGGATGGTGGCTGTCTCATGCTGTTCCGCTGCAACTTTGTCACAATCAGATGAGCTAATTGGCCTGGGGAGCTGAGATTAAGCGTACGGTGTAATGGGAGAAGAGGAACAGAACAGCGTTGCTAAGAGAAAATGGTGTTAATTAAAGGCCGATAACGTTCAGATGCCATCGTCAACAGTAATAAAGACAAGCAAGGCTGAGAATATACAGTATACCTATGAAAGTTGTTTTGTCGGAAGCCAGGGTTTCCATGTAGGTTTTTTGACTTATTAACAGCCAAGGGCCAGGAAAGGGCCATATTGTGTGAAATCAATTCTAATTACAACATTGCACACACAGAGATGGTAAAACCATGACAAAATAATGTACTTAGGATTTAACTGGACTGTGTGATAGAGTTGTCTGTCACTATGTAACAATGAACCACATGTTGGAAGTAGCAAGACTCTGCAGGATTTCTATTTTTCAGATGATGATAATAATACAAATAATAATAATAGTAGATTTATAGAGTTATTTTCATTACAGTACATGAAGAATCTCAAAACAAATGTGTGTGCAAGTTGGAAACATCTTCCCAGGCGTCTGGCAACCGCGGAGAGTGTTCACTCACACGTCTGTGGCTCCACACACGCTGGAGGGAGATCAGTGACAGTGGCGCTTACCTTGTAGAGAAGTTCAATACATTGTTGAGACGGGATATTCTTTATTCTGACCTTGAGTGAAAATATTAGTTAGAGTGAAATATTTGTTCCCCGCGATGCCTCAATGTTTTTTTGTCCTTTGTCGAATGATCTTCGTAGAAGTCACTGCAACGAGTCTGCTCTTCAATACAGCTCATCACAGCCTTGCCTTTCATCAGCTCTCTAAAAGTAACTGTTTTCTTCAGCCGTGAATGTATTACATTATAAGGGTTTTTTGTAGAAAGGTCAATCGTTTTATGGCCTCATTCAGATTTAGCTTTGTATTCAGCTTGCTTCCAAATGGCTTACATTTAAAGACACAATGTAACATCACACCCCACTCATTATACAATGAATACAGTGGACCACAATTGGAAATGGAAGCATCTAAGGGTTACAATATTATAGGTGGGGGGATTGTGCCATTTTGAACAGATAATTTTTCATTACAAATCTATGTGGTCTCCAATGCTAAGGAGAGAAACTCCATTTAATTTAATTCACCACTATTTCCCCCCTACGTGTAACGTATCATCAAAATTGGTGTTCAATGGCACGTTATCTGACATCCACTGTAGAATGAAACTGTTAAGACTGATGTGTAAAGCAACGAGGAGACCTCAAATGACCCTTTGTGAGATGTCGACAAAACCTAGTCCTAGTCGTTTGTTTGCTATGCTAACTCGCTAATGAAACACCACATTTGACAGTGTGTTTATGAATTAACGTTCTCTTCTCAGGACGAGGTGCTGTAGTCTTGCCTAATTCCTGCTTGCCAGCATCAGAATGCATGGTGGAGAGTAACCAGCGACCCCGAAGGTCATGGCAGGCAATCTCATACATTTCGGGTTGAAACCAGATGGCCGTGTGTTCTCTTCCTCCTCTGGAGAGCTAGGTGCAGCCTGGCTTGTCGGAACTTTGCACAGATTGGATCAAGACAGCGGGACTAATGCTGAAAGAGTAAGCCTTTTGGACCGGGAAAGGTTTGTGAAGGATGGGGTGTGGTGGAGCCATCTCCACTGCATCTTCCTCTGTCATCAGGGAGGCCCAGTTCTCATTAAAATACATTTCAAGCGAGTTGGGGCATGAGCGGTGTGGTGTGTGAGGGTGTCTGGGTATCCATGGGCGGCCGTGAGAGAGAGAGCGAGAGCACAGGCATGGGTCCAGCTGTTGGAGGAGAGTATGTGAAGTTTCCGTCCTGAATACACAATGTCTCATGCCTCGACATGCTCCGTGTCAGACCTCGATGTGAGGAGAATACACATTGGAGCAGCCCTCTGCAATCTGACTCTCACTCTAAATGTAGTATTCGACTTTTACATCTTTTAAAGTGTTAGGTAGACATTCTTTAATCTATTATTCGTGAGTGTATTTTGCTGAAATGTGTGGTCTTGATTTTAGGAAAATACACAAGCATCCTTCTCAGGGACATCAAAAAGGTGGCAAAGTGGATTTGTTTAATTTTACAGTGTAAGTGATCTGATTGTCCTAGTGTGATTTTTTTGTCATAATGCTCAGAGCAGCTGGCATAGTGTCAGTTTTGCAGGTTAAGCAAACCGCTTAATCATGACGAGGGGAACACTTTCCAAAAAGTTGGGAAGGAAAACATGCTCAAGTCCCAGATGTGACCTATATGACCTGTCACCACTTACAACTACTTCAGCCAAATGTCTGCACGGAATTAACCATTCGATGTTAATCAACTCCCCTCTTTTATAATAACTGCCTGCGTTTTTGTCTTCATGTTCTCTTTTCCTTCCCAATAGTCCAAAGTTTCGACATACAGTATGTAAATGTCCATCTGCTTGGTCAATGCAGAGTATGCATGAGCAATTGGTCTCTGAGGTAATGCCTATTCACTTGGCTTTTGGCAAGCCTGTCCAGCCTCTTTTCACTTCGGAATAGAAGTGATCCAGTGACGCACTCCAGGGCTACGGTATATTCCGTAATGAAATCCAGATGTCATTGAATAAGACTTCATTGAATAAGACTTCTCTGTGCTCTTTTTTTTCTAGCATATCTAACAAGCCCAGCCAGGGGTAGAGATCAATGAGAGGATGTCCTATTATCTGCTTATTATCAGCTATCTTCAAATCCTGCCACAGAACTCCAAGCCATAAAAAAAGACCTTTGTTCTCAAGTCTTGACCCACTGTCCAGTTGGAACATTTGTGTGTAGCTCAGCCTCTGACAGAGATAGCCATGGCCGAAGAGTCCAACGCAAAGCGCATCAAAAGGAAATAATTTAGAGGGTCTTTAAATGGGTTCACGTTCGGAGTTGTTGTTTCCTCTGTTGTTCAATACTGTACTGTGGGTCCCCTCATAACAGACCCATGACTGACATGTCTTCCCCCCCCCCTTTCGTTCACCTCTAAAGGAGCTACCAAAGACATGGGGAAAATGCTGGGTGGGGAAGAGGCTGAGAAGGATCCTGATGCGGAGAAAAAGGAGGAGGAAAGACAAGAGGCACTTCGGCAACAGGAAGAGGAGAGGAAGGCAAAATATGCAAAAATGGAATCGGAGAGAGAAAACGTCAGACAGGGCATCAGGGATAAGGTAAAAATGTAATCCTGTTAAATTATGAATCTTATTTAAATATATTCAATCCCATTGCAAGTTTCATACTCACATGTGATTGCCTCCCGAAGCAAAACTCATGCATACATTATCGATGTGTGTGTGTTTATATGTATGTCTGTCTGTCTGTGCATAAACAAACAATGCACTATGCTTGTTGAATTCCTATTTGATAATTATTTCCATGTCATCCAATGTTGAAAATCTGGTAGCTTGGTTCAGTAGCGGTGTCTTTTGAGCCTGGCAAGAAAAGAGTGACTTGATATAACCTCAGAGAAACATGCTTTAGAGTTGGAGAAGTAGCCGTGAGCTTGAGTGAGTCATGAGAGCCCTTGCTTTGAGAGAGACAGAAATGACAAAGTGCAGCTTCAGCAAGTGTTGGAAACCAAAGACTGTGGAGACTGACTAAATGTCTTCTTAGCAAAGACTAATTTCTCAAGCAAGATTTTATCTAGGACTGCCTGGGAGTGGTCTGAGTGGGGAGGGGAAAACTGAAAACGAGCTGTTATTGGCAGAGGATTGGAACTCTTTCTTATTGGTCTATTAAAGTGGAACTGACAGCATTTTAGCAATATGAAATCTTATTCAAATCTGTTCATATAGAGCCCCAGGAAGAATATGACAAGCAAGCACTCATGGTCATTTTCATGTATTTCAAAATGTAATGTTAAAATTCTCTAGCAATATAGAGTGGGAAAGCAGCCATGCGCTAAGACAGTTAAAACCATCGGTCTTGTCCAGGAGTCTACATGGACCGATGCACCATAGCCAATCAGAGCTACAGTAGACCTATATGCAAATAATGAATTTGGTACACTGGCCATTTATTTAACCAGGCACGTCAGTTAAGAACAAATTCTTATTTTCAATGACGGCCTAGGAACAGTGGGTTAAATGCCTTGTTCAGGGACAGAACGACATATTTTTACCTTGTTGGGGATTCGATCTTAAAACCTTTCGTTTACTAGGCCAATGCTCTAACCACTAGGCTACCTGCCGCCCCATAACTCACTTTGAACTAGACTGTGTTTACAGGCAACAGGGTGAGTTTAGATCATTAGAACGCATTCGCCAAAATACACCTGAATGGATTTCTGCAAATACATAAACACCACGGGAGTCCTATTCATCAAACAACCAAGAAAAAGGTAGGCTCTCTGTCCCTCGGTTGCCTATGCACATCAATAATAACAACAATATCAACAAATAATGCTAGCCAGAGCAAGATTGGCTAAAATCGAACGAGGGAACATTATTTAAACCCTCAAACCTTTTTTAAATCTAGTTGACCATCAAAATTGCACAGATAAACAATTGGGAATAGTAGACTGCTCGTCCTTCTGCAGCTTGCCTGCCAAGGCATGCTTGTCTTAACCCACCTTTTGACAACTGAATGGGAACTTGCCTGCCCATTTGATCGATGTCAAATGCATTTGATTGACAACAAAGACATGTGCTAACTGTGGATATCGTTCAAGTTCAGTATAGCAAGCTAGTTACAGTAGTAAAGCGATTCACATTTCATGCTAGCTAACCATGACACCTGCATCTCTAGCTGTAGCAACTGAAAAATTATATGCATGCAACTGCAAACCCAATGGCCCTTTATAATGTCTGTATATAGCATTTTAACATTAAAATAAAATATACATTATATTTGTCCAGCCTTTACTGCTATGTTTGCAGATGTGCAGAATATGCTCCAACTCTAATCAAAAAGTATGTAATAACTCCAAATAACAAAAACGTAGCAAGATTGTTGCAACATTTAAACTTAAAACTAGTTTTATTTTTTTGCACCGCTCCGGTGCGGCCAGGCTAGGCTACTGATCAATTGTTGCTGTAATAGGCCTCCGTGTTTCTCCTTTGCATGGTGTTTTGTTGCAGGTTTAGTTTTTAGATGATTAATTGTCAAGCTTTAAAATACGAAGACAGACTGCAACATTTTAGGAGCCGAGCTAGGACTGTGGCGTGTGTCTGTACACTTTCCCTCCGCTGCGCGCTGTAAACGGGACACATGGAAGCAGTGCAATTGAAGTTGAATTCACCAATGCGAGCGCATCAGGCTGTAATTTAATAAAGTAGATGACTCAACAACCGTTGACTCATTTATACTCGTTTGTGTGTCCTATTCAGCCCACTGGCCTTGTCTGACACATGTGCATTAGCTTATTAGCCACGTTATGACAGACTTGTGTTCATTGCCCTTGCTAGTTTGATTGTATTGACATTTCCAGCCTTAGTCGTCCGTTTTTGTTTAAAAAATGGAGTCAATAAAACTGAGCAGTGCATGCCAAATGGCAGCAAGCAATGTACCAGGCCAGCGGTGATTTACAACCTGATAGCAATATTTCTTGCACTACCTAGAAATGTATTGTGGTGAATTATAGTAATCATGGATTTAACTGCATCCATCTATTCTGCCAACAATGCCTTAATGTACATGGATCAAATATAAACTATATTTTAACAACTTATAAAGTTGGTTTTGAAGCATAAACTGGGAATTTTATATTTTGGACTGATATGATTGTCTGTTTGTTTCATACCTCCAAAGTAGTTAAAACACTATCACCAGGCAGGCCAAAACTCCATCCCACCAAAATAGGCATCACTTTCAGGCATTATCATTTTAACAATTTCACAGTATTATTACAACCTCATAGTGTGAAAATATACACTGAATGTGCAAAACATTAAGGACACCTTCCTAATATTTAGTTGCTCCCCCACTTTTGCCCTCAGAACAGCCTCGATTTGTCGTGGCATGGACTCAAAGGTGTCAAAAGCGTTCCACAGGAATGCTGGCCCATGTTGACTCCAATGCTTCCCACAGTTGTGTCAAGTTGGCTGGATGTCCTTTGGGTGGTGAACCATTATTGATACACACGGGAAACTATTGATCATGAATAACCCAGCAGTATTGCAGTTCTTGACACAAACCAGTGCGTCCAGTACCTACCCAATTCAAAAGCACTTAAATCTTTAGTCTTGCCCATTGTTACAAACCGGCTCGTAGACCATAAAAAAGACAGAGAAAACACGGAGATAAATAAATAACCTAAATATATTTATTACACAAAGTAAACTATGTACAAGTAACAGTGGTGTGTGTAGTGGATGCATGCATAGATGGGGATAATGAGGGGTGTTGAGAGGTGCCAAAACAAATGAACACAAAGAAGCCCCAAAATGTCACAACAAAAACAACAGTGTGTCTGCGTGGAGAGAGTCTCCTTGATGTATGGGGGGGGAAAAACAAGAGCAGAGAGAAAGAATACGGTAGACAGAATGGGAGAGTCTTTCACAACCCCTGTTTCTCTGTAGAAACTCTATACAGTGCATTCGGAAAGTATGTAGACCTCTTTTCATGTTCCACATTGCTACATTACAGCCTTATTCTAAAATGGATTAAATAAAATACAAATCTACACACAATACCCCGTAATGATAAAGTGAAAACAGGTTTAGAAATGTTAGTTAATTTATTAAAAATAAACAGAAATATCTTATTTACATAAGTACTCAGACCCTTTGCTATGAGACTGGACATTGAGCTCGGGTGCATCCTGTTTCCATTGATCCTTGAGCTTTTTTTACAACTTGATTTTAGACTACCTGTGGTAAATTCAATTGATTGGACATGATTTGGAAAGGCAGTTGGTCCCACAGTTGACAGAAAAAAACAAGGCCATGAGGTCGAAGGAATGGTCCGTAGAGCTCCGTGACAGGACTGTGTTGAAGCACAGATCTGGGGAAGGGTTCAAAAACATTTATCCAGCATTGAAGGTCCCCAAAAACACAGTGGCCTCCATTCTTTCTAGAGCTGGCCACTTGGGGGAGAAGGCCCTTGGCCTCCCTGACCAAGAATCTGATGGTCACTGACAGAGCTCTAGAGTTCCTCTGTGGAGATGTGAGAACCTTCCAGAAGAACAACCATCCCTGCAGCACTCCACGAATCAGGCCTTTATGGTAGAGTGGCCAGACTGAAGTCACTACTTTGTAAAAGGCACATGACAGCCCACTTGGAGTTTGCCAAAAGGCACCTAAAGACTCTCAGACCATGAGAAACAAGATTCTCTGTTCTGATGAAACCAAGATTGATCTATTTGGCATGAATGCCAAGCGTCACGTCTGGAGGAAACCCTACGGTGAAGCATGGTGGTGTCAGCATCATGCTGTGGGGATGTTTTCCAGCGGCAGTGACTGGGAGACTAGTCAGGATCGAGGCAAAGAGGAACGGAGCAAAGTACAGAGAGATCCTTGATGAAAACCTGCTCCAGAGCGCCCAGGACCTCAGACTGGGGCAAAGTTTCACCTTCCAATGAGACACAAACACAAAATATTCCTTTCATCCTCGCATGTGAAGATGACAGTCCTCTTCAGCCATCCCACCAGCGGTGCACAGGCACTGCCGGAAACCACACACACATAAGACAACAGGGACTGAGGTGGCCTGGGTGAACCCCAGTCATCACAGAGCACTGCCAGAAGTCAGTGCACACCAAATCAAATCAAAAATCAAATCAAATCAAATTTGATTTGTCACATACACATGGTTCGCAGATGTTAGTGCGAGTGTAGCGAAATGCTTGTGCTTCTAGTTCCGACAATGCAGTAATAACCAACAAGTAATCTAGCTAACAATTCCAAAACTACTACCTTATAGACACAAGTGTAAGGGGATAAAGAATATGTACATAAAGATATATGAATGAGTGATGGTACAGAGCGGCATAGGCAAGATACAGTAGATGGTATTGAGTGCAGTATATACATATGAGATGAGTATGTAAACAAAGTGGCATAGTTAAAGTGGCTAGTGATACATGTATTACATAAGGATGCAGTAGATGATATAGAGTACAGTATATACATATACATATGAGATGAGTAATGTAGGGAACATTATATTAGGTAGCATTGTTTAAAGTGGCTAGTGATATATTTTACATCATTTCCCATCAATTCCCATTATTAAAGTGGCTGGAGTTGAGTCAGTGTGTTGGCAGCAGCCACTCAATGTTAGTGGTGGCTGTTTAACAGTCTGATGGCCTTGAGATAGAAGCTGTTTTTCAGTCTCTCGGTCCCAGCTTTGATGCACCTGTACTGACCTCGCCTTCTGGATGATAGCGGGGTGAACAGGCAGTGGCTCGGGTGGTTGCTGTCCTTGATGATCTTTATGGCCTTCCTGTGACATCGGGTGGTGTAGGTGTCCTGGAGGGCAGGTAGTTTGCCCCCGGTGATGCGTTGTGCAGACCTCACTACCCTCTGGAGAGCCTTACGGTTGTGGGCGGAGCAGTTGCTGTACCAGGCGGTGATACAGCCCGACAGGATGCTCTCGATTGTGCATCTGTAGAAGTTTGTGAGTGCTTTTGGTGATAAGCCAAATTTCTTCAGCCTCCTGAGGTTGAAGAGGCGCTGTTGCGCCTTCTTCACGATGCTGTCTGTGTGGGTGGACCAATTCAGTGTGTCTGTGATGTGTACGCCGAGGAACTTAAAGCTTACTACCCTCTCCACTACTGTTCCATCGATGTGGATAGGGGGGTGTTCCCTCTGCTGTTTCCTGAAGTCCACAATCATCTCCTTAGTTTTGTTGACGTTGAGTGTGAGGTTATTTTCCTGACACCACACTCCGAGGGCCCTCACCTCCTCCCTGTAGGCCGTCTCGTCGTTGTTGGTAATCAAGCCTACCACTGTTGTGTCGTCCGCAAACTTGATGATTGAGTTGGAGGCGTGCGTGGCCACGCAGTCGTGGGTGAACAGGGAGTACAGGAGAGGGCTCAGAACGCACCCTTGTGGGGCCCCAGTGTTGAGGATCAGCGGGTTGGAGATGTTGTTGCCTACCCTCACCACCTGGGGGCGGCCCGTCAGGAAGTCCAGTACCCAGTTGCACAGGGCGTGGTCGAGACCCAGGGTCTCGAGCTTGATGACGAGCTTGGAGGGCACTATGGTGTTAAATGCCGAGCTGTAGTCGATGAACAGCATTCTCACATAGGTATTCCTCTTGTCCAGATGGGTTAGGGCAGTGTGCAGTGTGATTGAGATTGCATCGTCTGTGGACCTATTTGGGCGGTAAGCAAATTGGAGTGGGTCTAGGGTGTCAGGTAGGGTGGAGGTGATATGGTCCTTGACTAGTCTCTCAAAGCACTTCATGATGACGGAAGTGAGTGCTACAGGGCAGTAGTCGTTTAGCTCAGTTACCTTAGCTTTCTTGGGAACAGGAACAATGGTGGCCCTCTTGAAGCATGTGGGAACAACAGACTGGGATAGGGATTGATTGAATATGTCCGTAAACACACCAGCCAGCTGGTCTGCGCATGCTCTGAGGGCGCGGCTGGGGATGCCGTCTGGGCCTGCAGCCTTGCGAGGGTTGACACGTTTAAATGTTTTCCTCACGTCGGCTGCAGTGAAGGAGAGTCCGCATGTTTTAGTTGCGGGCAGTGTCAGTGGCACTGTATTGTCCTCAAAGCGGGCAAAAAAGTTATTTAGTCTGCCTGGGAGCAAGACATCCTGGTCCGTGACGGTGCTGTTTCTCTTTTTGTAATCCGTGATTGACTGTAGACCCTGGCACATACCTCTTGTGTCTGAGCCGTTGAATTGAGATTCTACTTTGTCTCTATACTGACGCTTAGCTTGTTTGATTGCCTTGCGGAGGGAATAGTTACACTGTTTGTATTCTATCATGTTTCCAGTCACCTTGCCCTGATTAAAAGCAGTGGTTCGCGCTTTCAGTTTCACGCGAATGCTGCCATCAATCCATGGTTTCTGGTTTGGGAATGTTTTAATCGTTGCTATGGGAACGACATCTTCAACGCACATTCTAATGAACTCGCACACCGAATCAGCGTATTCGTCAATGTTGTCGTCTGACGCAATACGGAACATATCCCAGTCCACGTGATGGAAGCAGTCTTGGAGTGTGGAATCAGATTGGTCGGACCAGCGTTGAACAGACCTCAGCGCGGGAGCTTCTTGTTTTAGTTTCTGTCTGTAGGCAGGGATCAACAAAATGGAGTCATGGTCAGCTTTTCCGAAAGGAGGACGGGGCAGGGCCTTATATGCGTCGCGGAAGTTGGAATAGCAATGATCCAAGGTTTTTCCCGCCCTGGTTGCGCAATCGATATGCTGATAAAATTTAGGGAGTTGTTTTCAGATTAGCCTTGTTAAAATCCCCAGCTACAATGAATGCAACTTCCGGATATATGGATTCCAGTTTGCAAAGAGTCAAATAAAGTTAGTTCAGAGCCATCGATGTGTCTGCTTGGGGGGGAATATACATGGCTGTGACTATAATCGAAGAGAATTCCCTTGGTAGATAATGCGGTCTACATTTGATTGTGAGGAATTCTAAATCAGGTGAACAGAAGGACTTGAGTTCCTGTATGTTGTTTTGGCCACACCATGTCACGTTAACCATAAAGCATACGCCCCCGCCCCTCTTCTTACCAGAAAGATGTTTGTTTCTGTCGGCGCGATGCGTGGAGAAACCCGCTGGCTGCACCGCCTCCGATAGCGTCTCTCCAGTGAGCCATGTTTCCGTGAAGCAAAGAACGTTACAGTCTCTGATGTCCCTCTGGAATGCTACCCTTGCTCGGATTTCATCAACCTTGTTGTCAAGAGACTGGACATTGGCGAGGAGAATGCTAGGGAGTGGTGCACGATGTGCCCGTCTCCGGAGTCTGACCAGAAGACCGCTTCGTTTTCCCCTTTTTCGAAGTCGTTTTTTGGGGTCGCTGGCTGGAATCCATTCCGTTGTCCTGGGTGAAAGGCAGAACACAGGGTCCGCTTCACGAAAGTCATATTCTTGGTCGTACTGATGGTGAGTTGACGCTGATCTTATGTTCAGTAGTTCTTCTCGACTGTATGTAATGAAACCTAAGATGACCTGGGGTACCAATGTAAGAAATAACACGTAAAAAAACAAAAAACTGCATAGTTTCCTAGGAACGCGAAGCGAGGCGGCCATCTCTGTCGGCGCCGGATGTCCCACCATGTCCAAACACTAGGTCATTTGTAATTAAACCTGTGAAACCTAATCATGGCAACCCCTCCTCCCAATCCTTATGCATCTCTGTACAATAAGCTTTAAAAGACTTAAGGGCGCTCCAGCGCTCCTTAACTCTGCGTGTGATAGGCCCTAACCAAATTGTGTTTAATATGGAGCTGTTGGAGAACCTGACCAAACAGACCATCTGGATATCCTTTTGGATTCCAAACAGCGGGATAAACTGAGTCAAAGCTTTTAGCATGAACTTAATTGTGATAGACCAGAGACGATAGGCAGCAGGAAACCTAGTGGTCTAACACATCACAGTGAACAGGTAACTACTACCATTCTTAGAGCGAGGCAAAGGGCCAACACAGTGAACAATCAGATACTCAAAAGGCCGGCTGACTATGGGAATAGGATACAGCGGTACCGGCTTAATAGCTTGATTAGTTTACCCGTTAATTGACAGGTTGATGAATGTAGAAACATCCCTCTTTAACTTAGACCAAAAGAAATGTCTAAGTATGCGATTGTAGGTTTTCCTCATGCCCAGATGTCCAGGAGCATTGTCCTGGGACAACATCCTGACTAATAGCCTCCCCCACGAAACTACTATGAGGCACCCATTCTCTCATCAGGACATCATCCTGGAGAAAATAGCCATGGACGACATCTCCTAACTGTTTCACGGGCACAATTTGGTCATACAACTTTGTTCAACCCGATTTCCCAAATTAAAACACTATTCCCTGAATCAGTCTCAGCAGAGAAGGGTAACACAGACAAACAACCCAGAGGCACCTGTGTCCCTCAGGATCTTCATTGGCACTGGGTTGTTACTTCCTAACAGAGACACAAAATCCTCCCGAATGAAATGTAAATAATCTGGGTCAATTGGGACTTTCACATGAACCTGGGCATGAGACCGAGTGAGAGGAGTGAATGGATGTCGGACAGGCGCTGCTAACGCCGTAGGCTTAGGTTTAATATTAGCATGAGTACTACATTTACCTTTAGCCCTGAGAAAAGGACATTTGTTTTCCAATGACCTAGATGAATGAAGCACTGCCCGTGAACCACAGTGTCTCGTTAGGCAAGGCCCAAATCTATCCAAACGCCAACCCTCACTCGGAATACGGGGCTCTGCAAAGCCACTCTCGTGAGTCCAAACAAACTCGTCCGCCAAAACTGCAGCTTCAGAGACACTCTTTTCGTTTATGTACGTGGCTATGCGATCAGGGATTATGTCCTTAAATTGCTCTAGCATAATTGTAAAATCAACATGAATCTGTTTATCAACCCTTTTTAAAGTTCTAAATCGTTGTCGGTATGCCTCAAAGACCAATTAGTAAATCTGTAAAAGTGATTTTAACCTTACCATAGCTGACACTGTCGGCTACATCAAAAGCTGAATATGCTTCCTGCACTTTACCAGTCAACACATTGCAAGTGCGATCAAAAATCAGGCCAACTCCTAGCATCACCAACGCGCTCAAACGAAAAGAACATCTCAGGTTCCTTGTCATTACATTTTGGCAACAGCAGTAAGTTTCAAACGTGTCCGGGGCACCTCCGAGAGAGGAGCGACCCGTAGGTAAATCAGGGTCACCTTCCCTAAGCAAACTCTCCCAAGTGCTTTCCTTCCCAAAACCACTTCCAGCCACTCTTGTTGCAGGTTGGTTTTAGCGCGCTCCAATTCCTGTTTAAATTCCAGTTCCTTATCATGCTTAACACGATCAGCACCCTCCAATTCCTGTTTAAATTCCAGTTCCTTATCATGCTTAACACGATCAGAACCCTCCAATTCCTGTTTAAATTCCAATTCCTTATCATGCTTAACACGATCAGCACCCTCCAATTCATGTTTAAATTCCAGTTCCTTATCATGCTTAACACGATCAGAACCCTCCAATTCCTGTTTAAATTCCAATTCCTTATCATGCTTAACACGATCAGAACCCTCCAATTCCTGTTTAAATTCCAATTCCTTATCATGCTTAACACGATCTGAACACTCCAATTCCTGTTTAAATTCCAGTTCCTTATCATGCTTAACACGATCAGAACCCTCCAATTCCTGTTTAAATTCCAGTTCCTTATCATGCTTAACACGATCAGAACCCTCCAATTCCTGTTTAAATTCCAGTTCCTTATCATGCTTAACACGATCAGCACCCTCCAATTCCTGTTTCCTGTTTACCCCAGTGGTAACTACCACTCTCCATCAGATTAGCCTTCAATATCAACCTAACAATTTTTGGGGGTGATTATCACTAATCAGATCCAATTTTATTTCTCACTCGGGCTGAATGAAATGCTTACTGACAAGCCCGTAACCAACAATGCAGTTCAAGAACTAGAGTTAATCAAATATTTACTAAATAAAGTAAAGAAATTCTAATCAATCAATAAGGTAACACAATACATTTACATAACAATTAGGCTATATACAGGGTGTTCAATGTAAATCATCTGGGTGGCCATTTGATTAGTTTAGTTGTTAAGCAGTCTTATGGCTTGGGATTAGAAGCTGTTACAGAGCCTTTTGGTCCTAGACTTGGCACTCCGGTAACACTTGCCATGTGGTAGAAGAGAGAACACTATGACTTGGGTGACTGTTGTCTTTGACAATGTTTTGGGCCTTCCTCTGACACCGCCTATTATATAGGTCCTAGATGTCAGGAAGCTTGGCCCCAGTGATGTATTGGGCTGTATGCACTACCCTCTGTAGCGCCTTACGGTCAGATGCCAAGCAGTTGCCATACCAGGCGGTAATGCAACCGGATGCTCTCGAAGGTGCAGCTGTAGAACTTTGAGGATCTGGGGACCCATGCCAAATCTTTTCAGTCACCTGAGGAGGAAAATGCGTTGTTGTGCCCTCTTCACAACTGTCTTGGTGTGTTTGGACCATGATAGTTTGTTGGTGATGTGGACACCAAGGGACTTGAAACTCTCGACCAGCTCCACTTCAGTCCTGTCGATGTTAATGGGGGCTTGTACGGCCCTCCTTTTCCTATAGTCCACGATCAGCTCCATTGTCTTGCTCACATTGAGAGAGGTTGTGGTCCTAGTATCACGCTGCTAGGTTTCTGACCTCCTCCCTATAGGCTGTCTCATCATTGTCAGTGATCAGGCCTACCACTGTTGTGTCATCAGCAAACTTGATGGTGTTGGAGTTGTGCTTGGCCACACAGTTGTGGGTGAACAGGGAGTACAGGAGGGACTAAGCACACACCCCTGAGGGGCCCCAGTGTTGATGAGCAGCGTGGCAGACATCTTTATGCTTACCCTCATCCGATCCCAGGTGTGTCCCATTTCACTGACGACACTCCCAGCTCCGCCCACCGACATCTTATTAAGGAAAACCAGAACAGAGAGAAAGAATACAGCAGACAAAGTAGGAGGGTCATCATACCATACGCCCTCTTAATGGAGCACATGCACAATCTATGTCTCAATTGTCTCAAGGCTTAAAAATCCTTCTTTAACCAGTCTTCTCCCCTTCATCTACACTGATTGAAGTGGATTTAACAAGTGACATCAAGAAGGGATCATAGCTTTCACCTGGATTCACCTGGTCAGTCTATGTCATGGAAAGAGCAGATGTCCTTATTGTTTTGTAAACTCACGTTTTTTGACTGCACTGGGCCTTTAACATCCAATACAATAGGTGTGATCAGTCTTTAAACCAGACTTAAAGGTTTCCTCACTGTATGTAATCTGTAGATGTTACTGTTAGTAAGTGTGGAGTAATGTGCGGAATCATCACCGTCTGTGAGATAACCAACTTCCTATTTAATGCCAATCAATTCCTATGCAAAGAGAGGGGCTAAAGACGCAGCGTCTTATTTGCGGCACTGGCACTTAGCTGATCTCACCAGGATTAAGAATGAATCTCCATGTGTCACTCAAGATGTGACTGAGTAACATCTCTGTTGATCTTCTCCAACATGCACAACCACACTATTGGCATCAGCAAAATGCTACGGCTCTTTCAGTAACTTCTAGCAAACTTGTGCCGTCTCTATTGTGCCGTTGTGTAAAGCAGTCAGGAATTGTCTTGGAAAATCAAGTGAGTCAGCTTATTTCATTGTTTAAGCCTCGAAGATTAAAGAACGCCTTTTCTAGCAGGCCTACCATTAAAGAATCATGAGCAATTAGCAAATTCACATTGGAATATGAAATATGACCAGTGTGTTAGAAAAATGATGTATTTACCTGATTTGTTTGATATTAATAGTTAACGATTATACACTTAACAGAAAGTAGGACATTTCTGTTCTGTTTAATTTTGTGTTTCTATAAAGAGATGGTTTCCACTCTAGCTTCCTGCAGTTAGTCTGGGAGTATGGTCAAATAAATGGGTTTTGCTAGAGATAGCTTGAGCTGACAATGACTTGGTGATAAAAACCTAAAGCTGGCATTCCATAGACAAGATGTGGTGTGTGTGACCTGAGATAGAGAGAGCCTGGAAGAGTTTAGAACAATCGCTCATTGTTTCATCTTCCTGGCATCTGGGAAACTAAGCCAGGTTGTGGGTAAAACAACACCCCATGCAGATAACCAGGAGATAGACCAGGGTGGCTTATGGGAGGGGTGGAACCAGCCCTGAATAAGGATTTTTAGGTCCTATATATGATCTTTATTTTTTCGTTATGAGTTAGGCTGCTCGGCCGGTTGACTAGTCTCATTATTGCAATAATTAATCGATATTGAATAAAGATGATTGTTTGAAGAAATAACAAAGTCTCTCACTTGATTAGAATATTCCACAATACCAGTCTGATGCATTTTAATTAATGTCTTACACACTTTTGATTTGTGTTATTGTGACAAAATTAGCATTAGCATTTCTATATGCCTCAGATAGTACTGAGTAGAGGTCGACCGATTAATCGGAATGGCTGATTAATTTGGGCCAATTTCAAGTTTTCATAACAATCGGAAATCGGTATTTTTGGGTGCCGATTTGCCGATTTAAAATAAAAAAATAAAAAAATGTATACCTTTATTTAACTAGGCAAGTTAGTTAAGAACACATTCTTATTTTCAATGTTGGCCTAGGAATGGTGGGTTAACTGCCTCGTTCAGGGGCAGAATGACAGATTTTCACCTTGTCAGCTCGGGGGATCCAATCTTGCAACCATACAGTTAACTAGTCCAATACAATAACGACCCGCCTCTCTCTCGTTGCACTCCACAAGGAGACTGCCTGTTACGCAAATGCAGTAAGCCAAGGTAAGTTGCTAGCTAGCATTAAACCTATCTTACAAAAAACAATCAATCATAATCGGTAGTTAACTACACATGGTTGATGATATTACTAGATATTATCTAGCGTGTCCTGCGTTGCATATAATCAGACTGAACATACAAGTATCTAAGTATCTGACAGAGTGGTGGTAGGCAGAAGCAGGCTCGTAAACATTAATTCAAACAGCACTTTCGTGCGTTTTGCCAGCAGCTCTTCGTTGTGCGTCAAGCATTGCGCTGTTTATGACTTCAAGCCTATCAACTCCCGAGATGAGGCTGGTGTAACCGAAGTGAAATGGCTAGCTAGTTAGCGTGCGCTAATAGCGTTTCAAAAGTCACTCGCTCTAAGCCTTCTAGTAGTTGTTCCCCTTGCTCTGCATGGGTAACGCTGCTTCGATGGTGGCTGTTGTTGTTGTGTTGCTGGTTCGAGCCCAGGGAGGAGTGAGGAGAGGGACGAAAGCTATACTGTTACACTGGCAATACTAAAGTGCCTATAAGAACATCCAATAGTCAAAGGTTAATGAAATACTAATGGTATAGAGGGAAATAGTCCTATAATTCCTATAATAACTACAACCTAAAACTTTTTACCTGGGAATATTAAAGACTCATGTTAAAAGGAACCACCAGCTTTCATATGTTCTCATGTTCTGAGCAAGGAACTGAAACGTTAGCTTTCTTACACATCACATATTGCAATTTTACTTTCTTTTCCAACACTTTGTTTTTGCATTATTTAAACCAAATTGAACATGTTTCATTATTTATTTGAGGCTAAATAGATTTTATTGATGTATTATATGAAGTTAAAATAAGTGTTCATTCAGTATTGTTGTAATTGTCATTATTACAAATAAATAAAAAATAATCGTCCGATTAATCGGTATCGGCTTTTTTGGTCCTCCAATAATCTGTATCGGCGTTGAAAAATCATAGTCGGTCGACCTCTAGTACTGAGAGCACTCCCTGCCTTGCCCCATTCTGAGTCCCAGTTCACAAACTATGTCCTCTCTGTGCTAAAGCCACAAGATCCATCCTCCTTTAAGATGTTTACTGGCTGAGAATCACATTCTCTGCTTGGGAGAGCAGCAAAGCGTCACAGGAGAGTCCGACTCATTTTCCGCTTCCGTGCCCCAGGATGGTCCATCAGTCAGTCAGGTAGGCTGTCGGCCCTCACTGTGGCCCTACTCCCCTCCTCAGCATCTGACAGTAACTCACCAGAAGCTCTCTCAGCCAGAGGTCTAATAGAGGCCCAATCCTCCCTCGCATAGTGGAAAGCTCACCTGGCTGATCTCAGAGAAAGTAGTCTTGTTTTGTTCCTACTGTGCAGTATAATGGGCGCTATTGTTGTAGATCATGTTATACTGAAAATCACGGGGGGCTGGAAGCGTGGTGGTTAAGAGCATTGGGCCAGTAACTGAAAGGTTGCTGGTTCAAGTCCCTGAGCCGACTACGTGAAACATCTGTCGATGTGCCGTTGGGTAAGGCACTTAACCCTAATTGTCTGCTAAATTATTTAAATGCATGGTGATTGATTGGTTAATGTATTGATTAATTGTTATTTATTGTCCTGCAAGAGGAAATGATTTCCACTTTCCATAATGTGTTTTACACTACTTGATCAAAGACAGAAGAAGGTTGAGATATTTTGCAACGATAACGGGTACATACACAACCATTGAGATATGTCTCCAGAGGAACACAAAATTCCCCCCCAAAAATGTATCACTTGAAGTATGATGTGATCCATTATTTCAACCTGAATTGAATGTGGAGGAAAGACAAGTGAAGTTGTTGAAATGATTTTACACTAAAAGGATTTTCCTGCCAATATTCAGCTTAGTATTAAAATAATGACTTTAATTCAAGAACAAATCCACTTGATTTGAATGGAGAGGGGCACAAGGTCTCTATATTACTATGCAAATTGTTGGTATTCAAGGAGGCAGATTAAGTGCCAGGTGGCTCATTGCCAAGTAACTGGCACAACGCATCTTGGCGGGTCATAACGAGACAAGTTCATTGCAAGCTCAAGATCTTGGTTGTGCATTCAAAAAAGCACTCTACACTTTGTTTATTCCAGGGGAGGCATTGCAAGGAGAAAAGGTAGACTAAACCCCCCCCCCCCCTTTAATTATCATAAAATCAACCATAACTACCATCTTGTACTGTTATGTGTATTATATTGTCACATTGAGGTGCACAAAACTCTATTAAGACTGAAGAGCGCCACAAAATTGATAGAAAGTACAGAAGTGCACGTGTGATGTGAAGTTTATATTTGTTCCATAAAATGGCTGCCTTTGTTTCTTTTCTGTTCCAGTACGGCATCAAGAAGAAGGAGGAGAAGGAAGCCGAGGCCCAGGCTGCTTTGGATCAGGCAGCAGAAGGGAGTCTCACCCGCCCAAAGAAGGCTGTCCCACCCGGCTGCGGAGACGAGGAGGAGGAGGAGGAAAGTATCATGGACACCGTCATGAAATTCCTTCCTGGTCCACTTATGGATATGTTCAATAAAAAGTAACAGTGTTGGCGATATTAGATTGTTAACCTTCCAACACACATAACCAAGACCACCATCCTAACCGACCCTTCTCCTTCACCCATACATCCCTGTTCTAAGAGCCCTGGTTGAATCAAGATGCCATAATATTTGTCCTTAACTTAAATGATCTGTGTTACATTGTCTTATGTGGAAGGAAGACCACTGATTGGTGATACTATGAGACCTATGTAGCATCTGCATAGATCCAAAACATTAACTTAAAGACAAATTTGATGTCAGGTTTTCAAGGTGTCCAGGCCTTAGAATGTGATCTGAGATCAACCATAATCCACCCTTTTTGTTTGTAAACAGCCTCTGGTTTAAAATAAATATATGTGATTACCAGAAAATATATTAAAAAGTCTAAGCCATAATTTAAACTTTTGAGAAATTCTCCAAATCATATCAAATTTGATTGAATTTAGCTGTTTATTGCTTCTCCATTGAGACTTTATCCATATACTGTTCTACGTCCCAAAACATTCATAGGTTCTAATGTAAAATAAATTATAATAATGGTAATAGTAACAATGTGGTGAACCAGAAAGAAAATGGATAACTAATTCAACAATAAATGTTTTTCAAGCATGCAGTTAATATATATTTTTGGAGTACAGTACATGTACAAATTCCATTTAATTTGTTATGATTAAGTGAAATACATTAATATTGAGGCAATAACTCTGGTTTTCAATGTTGTTTCAATGACACCACTACTACTATGTACAGTAGGCTAGACATAAACATCCTAACTGTTCTTCCTTGAGATGTCCACGATAAAAATGAAAATGCTCAACAATGAACCAAACAACATTGGCAACATTCCTGATGTACCTGTGCTTAGTACAAACCAATAGAGTTGTATGTCTTGTTGCTAACTTTATCTGCTTCGCTCCTATAAAGTAGGACTTGTGGGAATCAAATCCGGCAATTGGACGCAGATGCTTACTCTTCTTATTTCCATGTCTGTAAATATAGATTTAACGAGATGTACTCATCATTTTCTCAAGCACAACTATGTTGTGAACACACTTTATGTGAACAGACAGTGACAATGGTGCAATATACAATATTGTTCAAGGTTTTCCTGTTAACTAAATGGAGTGCAGTCCTGAATCAGCAAAAACAGACACTCTTCATTATGTGTTGAGCTTAATACGTTTTGTGTGTCAGTGTACAGACACAGCGTTGTCTGACTAGTAACGGCAAAGCATACGAACTCAGTCTGAAGTGTGATGTGGGGAAAGAGGTGGAGGTTTGGCTTAATGTTGGGGGTTTGATCGGACAGCATTTGAACCGGTGAGGGTCCTTGTCTCTCAGTGGGATTTGGTTTGTGGTTCTAACATACCGGTAAATTGTGAGAATGCAGGACAAGACAGGTAATTAGTAATAACTTAAGACGAATGTATACACCATAGGAAAGAGTTGTCCTCCGCTGAGTTTGTATACATGTATATGTTGTCCATTTTGATCCCAGAGGTCAACATGTACATTTCCCCAGAAGTTGCTGTGCTTTAGTTCTACCACAGAATTATTTATTGAAAGTTATTGAAAGTTTATTCTAACTTTATTGAAAGTTATTTCATAATTTTCAATCTATTTCTTAATTTCTTAATTTAAAATGAATTAAGCTGGACCGTCTGCTTCAAACATTCCAAATATTTAACACATTCCATAAGGCCACTGGCTTCATAGGATCATGGACATCCATATGGCCACTGGCTTCAAATAATCATGGACATCAAATGACAAATATGTCGCTAGTATGTGTAAAGAATGCCTTTGATGTTCTTCTCTTACTGTAAGGAAATTGTGCTTGAAAATCCTTTTTAAGTGTTGAGGTAGATACAGATTCAACACATGACCAAGTAAATGTCAATAGCTATCTTGCCTGCCATGTACAGAAAAAAAAAAAAGTCCAACACGTAATCAAAGGGAAAAATGTAATGCATTATAGCAGCTAGCTAGCTAACGTATAGATTGCTAGGTAACAGATAGCTTGTGAAGCCTTTATTTGGGAGTGAACAAGCTAGTTAGCTAGCTATTGAGCATTTGTCAATAATGCACAATCTGGGATAATAATATTTGCTTGCAAACCAATCAATGTTGAGTACACTAGACAAGTGCCAAGCAGTTAGGCGATGGTAATTGTGAAACTGCCACTGTTTAAATCGGCCCAGTGTTGATGCTAGTTAGATTCAAGATTAGCCGTTAGAAACCTGCCAGGTGTGATTCTGGGGCCTTACTAATGTAGTAGCAGTGAAATAGAGAAGAAAAATGAGCATGATGTAAAACCTAGCTACATAGTACGCTCTCAAACTTTCCTGCCAATTGCCTACAATGTTTAAAGCTAGACATATGAAAGCCACAACCTTGAGGTCATTAATAGAGCACATTTATTGAACTTCCTGTGATGTTTATGTACTTGTGAACTGCCTTCAGCCACTTATTTATCAATGTGCTAAAACTTAGCTGAAATGAACAACCAATACTTGTTGGTATTATACAATTACTGTATACTACTTTTCTATTTATTAGTTGTTGGCACATGCATTCATCGACAGCATTCAATTCATCATTGACATGTTTTATTCTATTAAAAACCAAAGAATAGTCTTGTTAGTGATAGAATGTCTCATATTTTCAATTTCTTTATCTCATATTTTTTCTTCATTTCAAATTCTCAGGTATTTTAGCTTTTCGTTTGTACGTTTTTATTCATATTTTGTAGTGATCATGTAATGACCACAACTTAGTTTGAAATTGCAGTATTTTGTTGTTAGGGACCAAGCACACCACATCATTCATTTACGAGGATAATGGATAGATGGCATGGATCTGGTTTGCCCCTTATACATTTTTTTATAGAACCAACCCGACAAGGTTTTCCAGCAACTTACAGTTGTCTGAAATCCTGTCAAAGTTCCAGATTTCCTACTTGGAACACATTGTAGAATACTAAACAGCCATGAAAGTGCTCAGAAAGAAAAACAGTCACCTTCACCTTTCATCTACAAAATGGCATCTCTGCCTATTTGTCACCTAATCGCAAACAAATGCCACTTATTGACGAATGGCTGAAAAACAAGTCAAATGTCTAAAATGGTTATTTGTTTGCTATTCTAGTAGACACCATGCCAGATTGCTGTTGATCCACTCTTTCTCACTCTTCAAGTTAAACCATTCTTTCATTTCACCCCTCAATTAACCATCGATATGATAAAAACTGCCTGACAAAAATCTCACTTAAAACATTCCTATGTTGTGACTTGAATGTAACTGTCTGATGTTTCTATCTTTGCATTGTCTTCGACTGTTTCCTCTGTGTTGAGAAGATGCTTATCCTGGTGCAGTTTTCTGTCTGTATCGTTCCTGTTTACGTCCACTGGTGGTTGTACTTCGAGAAATCTGTCTCTTTAGTATTTTTTTGTATTGTAAAATCTTCTTACCCTTCTCCCTATCTCTCTCTCTCTCTCTCTCTCTCTCTCTCTCGCTCTCTCTATTTGTTGACAATTGTGTGCATGCTTATGGTGTGCGATGTACTGTAGGCAAGGTTGTTAAGATAATTGTTTGTGTCTTCTGTGTTGAAAAGCTCCACCTGACAGCCTCCCTGCATGCCATTTTAGGCTGATCTTTTAGTCTCTGTAACATTCCTGCCAAAATGGAATCACCGCACACTCTGAGAATAAAGTGATTTCATATAATTGTTCATCGTCGTGTGTTTCTGATGGCTCACTGTACATTATAATTCTCATAAATTATTCAAAAGCAGTGCAGTGGTATAAACGTAGTTCTGTTATAGGGAAATGAGAAAAGATTTTGTAGGACGGTAGAGATTACTTCCAGAACCGCAATATGAAATCATACTTAGCTTATTTTAGTAAAGCAACGACATTACATGTGCAGACAACAATGTATCAATTGTAACTGTTTCTGTAGCTGACGACGTTCATTTTTCATCTCCACATGGTTGTTATGCATCTCTACGTTTTCCAATCAATTTGACATCTATTCAATAAAAGCGAAAGGGCTGTGAACAGAATGTACTGTGTCATTCAAAGGGTGATTGGATCTTGTTTCCAAAAGATTTAACTGGTAATCATGTTGCAGGGTGAGTGGTAAAGGGACATCAAAGTAATGCAAATGGGGCTCCTCTCGTAATAAAGTCTGTTTGCCATGAGAGGGTCTCTGATATGGGTATGAGCAACCTTCTACACCAAACAAATCCACTAGAAAGATGATGGACGTATGCCTAGCAAGGGTTATAGACATATATTTTTTACAATTATGTTAAATGCCATTGCATAGGACACAGACACAGGATTTAAATGAATCGATTACAATGGTGAGACATTTTCCAGCATTTTCACTGGGAGGGGGAAAAGTACTGTTATGCAAGCAGCCTTTGTTTTGATATTTAATGAACGTTTAAAGGTTGCAGGCATTAGCTCTCTGTACAGAGTTCTACTCTCACGAAATCTTGGTTTCAAAGATTTCAAACATGAAATCTTTAAAAAGACTTGCATCAATACATTTCATTTGTAGGCATTCATAACAAGGTCTTAAGTGTTTGTGAGCATTCATTTAAAATCATTTACTGTCAATTTAACACCTTTTTGAACATATTTTCCAAAACAAGTGCTTAAAAAATCTCATTACCGCAACGCTCTGAAAACGTCAAGACCATTAGGAAAGCTAATACATTTTCACATTATTATTTTTTTGATTATAAACAGTCATGCACAGTTACTTGAAACTCTGAATTAATATTTTTTTTTTTTTGATTTTTACTGATTTCTCACATTACCGCAACGCAATCTACAACCTAATATTTTTGATATTTCATTGAAACCTGACATATTTTCAAAATGATGTGGCAAGCCTGAAAGAACGTAAAGTATAGATTCTGCACATGCATTTAAAAGCAAACTACTGTTTTTCCATTCATTCAATTAACATTAAATGAACACCCGTTGTGGTAATGATACATAGGTTCGGAAATGAGGTTGATGATTTCGGTAATGATAATAAGTATACTAAGACTGAGGTATGGTTAAAAACAACGTTTTATGTAGACAATAAATTAGATATCGGCACAATCATGGATTCAAGTTCAATCAATTTCATTTTGCTGTGCTTCAAAAGTACATAACATACATAGGCTAAAACAGAGAGCACATAAAAACAACACATACAAAAACATTAGAACAGCACATGTCATCATCACCACACACACTGGCCTGTACAGTGTCCATTGGGGATTAAGTTTCTATGACCTCCAAGCTGGTGCAGCTTCTTTATCTTCAAGCCAAAGTTCTCATGCGTTTTGCAAGCACACGTTTCTCTGTCTGTGACTCTTCACTGGCCAATCCAAAATGGCTTAAGTTTAAAGAATGGAGCCTTGGAAAGGTTATGCCTTGGATTCTCAGACAGAAATCTTCTATGAAGATTTGCCATAGTGTCCGGTAAGGCTCTCTTACGGAATATCTGGCCCCTTTTCTGAATTTCTCCGGATATTTTGTGGGTGATTCTTTTGGGGTAGATGTCTTCATTGGTCCTGGTGTCTCTTCTTTTAGGAGTTGAGTTGATGGCAGGGACATTTACCTGCTGAGGTGAGAATGGCTGTTCTCTTGAGGAGGCTGTCTTGAAGATTTTGAATAACTTCTTCAGTTTGGTTCTTGAACATGTTGAAGTGTATCATCTTCCTGGCTTGGTGGTGTCACGTCCAACACAGCTTTTAGCTGTTTCTTTTTTCTGTAATACCTTTGAGTTTCCCCCCCACTGTTCTTTCTTCTTTTCATGTTGCTTCTTTGTCAGATCTTGAGTTTTCCTGGTTTTACAATTTTGCTTTCATTTTTGATATCTGGAAATGGAACGGAAGAATGAAATTGTCATGTCTCAAAACATGGGAAAATCTTACTGTTATGGACATGTCATCCTATAGTAGAGACTGAATGGCTCAGTGTGTGTGTGTGTGTGTGTGCGTGTGTGTGTGTGCGTGTGTGTGTGCGTGCGTGTAAACTTCTAAACACTGTAGGGTATTGACTTGCTATAGACACTGTATGGGGAATCGGCTTCCTATTGACTATATATGCTAATTACTCTTGCTGTAAACTCTCCAACCCCTGACCTCTCTCTCCTTCCTTCTGTACTCTTCCAGCAGTTCTGGGTTGGTGTACATTTTTTCTCTGAATTCTGTCTGCCTTCGCTAAAGCTTTCTTTTTGTCACTTGCTGACTGTCTGCGATTAAACAGGACATAAAGCAAAATATCAACAGCTAGTAAATAATATTTCAATTAATAGTTCATTATATATATTTAAAAATATAATCTGTATGATTAAATTCTCATTACCGAAACAGAAGTTCTCTCTACCGCAACTGGCCTTAAATTGCAGCGGTAAGTGAGAATGGTGTTGCGGAGGAAGAGGGACCTTAGCATGTTTTGCTAACAATATAGAAAACATAATGACTAAGCAATTTTTTACTCATTGTACATAATTAGACATTAATGCCGTCTATTTTCATAGAACATTTTAAATCTAACGTTTTTCTAAATGTGGAAAACTACCTTTTACCTTCGGTAATGATAATCAATACTGTCGTGTACACAGTCTGACAAGAGAAGGTTTAACTTTTATCTGGAGACATATAAAGAGATCTGCTTACCTGGTAGCCATCTTGAAGGTACTGGCAGATGTGTTGCTTCATTGAAGATCAAACTTTATTTAAAACTCTCTAACAGTCCTTCAAAAATGTTGCAGAGGATGAGAACATCAGTCATGGACACCTAATTCTTCCACAATTTTTTCATTTTTATTATACATGAATATTCAGATAATCATTTTTCTGTCATTTGAAAACATCTATTAGAACATTAGAGTATTTTCATTTGACTTTGTTTGAATTACATACATTCAGACAGAGCTGAACGCGTTGCGGTAATGAGAATACTCTTTATGCAAGGTAGAGAACACTATTATCTTTATTATGATAATTTGTTATATTACTAAATTACATGTTTTATATTTAAAATCATTACTGCTATGGTATTTGAATGGTTTCATGAGAATGACCCAAATAGAGAACAGCAGGGCTTTTGATCCCTTAGAAATTCTATTTAGTCATTTATCACCTCGCTCAAAAAAAGCCTCCATTTGAGCAGTTGTCATTCCATCCATATCTTCCAATTTAATGGTCTTTGTGCTTCAATGCTCAACCCTCTTATGGGATTGGAATTCATTAATACAACATTTTTCACAGCGACATAAAAAGATGAACACTGAACTCTGTTCTACAAAAAAACTACAACTCTGAACTGTTGAGGTTTAGCATTTCGATTATAACAAGTTGTTTACCAATCATATTTGATTGATCAAATGTTTTGACTGTTAAAGCAGAATCCTTAGTTGCTACATTACATTTTGGACTTATAAATTAATGATATATACCCATTGGTTTTTTAAATTATATAACTTATATATCGCTCATGAGTTTAGTTCAACTGTCGTACCCCATCAGAACCCAAAATATACGTTTGTTTTACTCCAATGTAAACAAAAACTGTATACCTGCAAAACGTGGTTAAAACTATAATGTTGATATCATGGATGGTCAGTCCTTGCATCCATAGCTCTGTGTATGAATTTGAGAGTAGTTACATTTCTCCAGGGCCATCCCTCAGCTTTTTACCAAAACAGAGGTCGGTTGACTGCTTAGTTATTGTTTCAATTAAGGATTGTAGCTTTAAAAAGTAGCTGATCATACCAACTACATACTGTTAGTTTAATGGTGGGACAACAGAACCCGTATCTGCGGCAACAGATTTTTTATGGCTGTATGCTCTGCCAGCTATCATGAGGATATTTCTCTCATCTTGAAAGGTTGCTAACATGTCACATGGCTCCTCATTTGAATCAAAGCTGTAAAAAACAACAGAGATTCACAGGCTGACCTTGACAAAACCAGAAATTAAGTTTAAAAAAAAAATTCAACTCCTCACAATAATGTATTTATACCGATTTGAGAACTATCCACAATGTTGAGTCCATAAATAATGATTTATTTTCCTTATCACTATTCAGCAAACTGGTCTGTTTAGCACACAGCAGTCTCCGTCCACTCCTTGGTAACATTAGCCCTGAGGTATTGCTGCAGGACACAGGGAAATAAATCAATTCCATTAGCATTCCTACTCAGGGGTGGCCTTTTCATACCCAGCTGCCTCCCCAATCTCCAAACACCACTCAGAACCGTGGGGGAGCCGGGTCTCTATTGGTGTCCTGCAGACATGCTTAAGTCAATGTCAATTAACTGTTCTCCACTGGGCACTGCAGAAGCCAGCCCACAGAACAGCTCCCAGGCTTCTGCTCAATAGAAAAGGATTTCACTCCTGACGGTGGCCCTAATCTCTCAGGCTTGCCTGGGAATTCTCCCCAATCCAAAGGCAGGGGTTTACCCACAGACTCAAAAACAAGTTGATAGCGAAGCATAGTTCCAGTAATGATTGTCATTTGTGGAATAACTACATGTAGGCTACATTCAGTTTAGTGTTCCATGTAGCAAGGATATTCCCTACTGTATACTGTATAGTATACGCTCTATATTCTAGTTTGGTCATTCATCTGTGCAATTATTTGGTTTAAGAAGAACATATTAGATGCTCTTTTTGAGTCAGAGAGGAAAACAAAGAAATGTCAGTCGTCAAATATCAACATCTTTGTTCACTCATCAAAGTATCCAAATTGGCCCACAAAATAGGCTTTAGTGTGCATGGGCACAGATTCTCCTCTGTTTTGCATATTGATTGCATGTCAATGGCAGATCGAGGGAAGCACAATTCATTTCAAACCCATCAGACATCCATTTAACTGTCATCAAACGTCCAGGAGACTCCCCCCCCCCGCAACTGTGAGCCGTGGAGCTAGACAGGTATCAGTGTGGCCAGGGAAGGCCCAGATTGACAACACCGACAACTCCGTCGACAGGAGATTGGAGCAGCGGCGGCAGCTCAGATGAAGCTATAATGGGCCCAGTTAATGAGTAAAGTAGCCCAGAGACCTTCGCTGTATGAGGGACAGATGTGGGAGTCCTCCATCCAACAGTGAAAGCTGTCTGTCGAATTATAGGGCATTTAATTTCAGAGTGGACCCCTGAAGGACTTTCTCTATTTCATTTTGTTAAAAGGAGCAGCACATGACTAGGAAAGATTAAAAAGTCCTATTTGAGAGATCTTCTGACCTCAATTAGTGAGTGTGTCACCTCCGTTTTAGGTGCTGCCATAAGATGATGGCAGGACTATCAAGACTATGTCACCCCTCCTATGAAGTGCCTGGCCTGATTTATATTTATGCATAAAATAAAATCCACCATTACTAGACCATGTACACTAGGTGATATTACACCTTACTCCATTTGGATATGCGGATTACAAACAGGAAGTGATCTTGCACATGGTGGATTAGAAACATATTCTTCTATAAATCTTTTTACAATGCCTTTTCTATTCTCTGCATTAATGTAAATTGTTCTTTCTAAATATGGTATCAGAAGACATACTCTGTCACATGCATTTAATACTACATGTATGGATATTCAGCTGGTATTGTATAGTGCAGCCTCTTCGGCAGTCTACTTAGTTAGTATCTAGGTAGTATCTTAAATGCATAACCTGTATGTTTCGGTTTGTCTTATTTTTTCACATAAATGTATCACTTACAAATATATGCAAATGCAATGTTATGTTGTAGAAGCATTCAATCTGAAATGTGGGTTCACAACCAAGATTGTGTGTATTTTCTGCACCGAGTTGAATTACCTTTAAACACAGACCTACTAAATATTGCAGTACATTCTCCCAGAGTAAATGTCTTGTCTTTACTTCTCGGAAAGCGGTGCTCGGGATTAAGCTCTGCTGAGTTGCAAAATGTAACGGTCAGCCATCTATGGAGATTTGATAACTGAGGGTAATGCTCTAAACCTGATATCTGAAATTCTTCTCTAAAGCAGGGGTTAGAGGATTGGGCTAGTAACAGAAAGGTTGCTAGATTGAATCCCAGAGCTGACAAGGTAAAAATCGGTTGTTTTGCCCCTGAACAAGGCTGTTAACCCACTGTTCCTAGGCCGTCATTGAAAATAAGAATTTGTTCTTAACTGACTTGCCTAGTTAAATAAAGTTTTTTAAAAATCATTAAAAAAAGGAATGCAAGTGCAGTCAGCAGTCTAAGCAAAGGAAAGCCTTTGATATTTCATTATGCAACTGATTGATGAAACATCTGGGCCACTCAGTTCATGTTCCCTGCAACCCTCCATCCACTCACTCTTCCACTTCCACCCACCCAGGCCTAAACCAAAGCATTTTCATTCAATCAGAATACCAATTACTTATTGTTGGGAGCCTAATTGCCTCAGATTCAATACAAGACACATAATTTGTTCCGAAGAAGAGACTGGATTTATGCTAAGTTAAATTGTGCCCTATTCAAAGTAAATGAGTAGCTTTGAAATTTAAATGCAGGCTTTTGTTTCAGAAGTTTCCAATGTTAGCCTGATTTTGTAATGTCACATCTATAGTTTCTAATTACAAGACAGCTATTGCAGAGGACATTGCCTTCAAATTTGTCTACCAATCTCTTCAATGCTCTTTGTTTTTTTAAGCGTATAATGAGTATATATTATTTCTAGTTTAGCTAATTGTGGACATATTTTTAAGGTGCATACGTTAGTACTTATCCTGCCTTATATGGCGATAGGTATATTAGGCTTAGGCTACCTATCGCCATATAAGGCAGGATAAGTACTAACGTATGCACCTTAAAAATATGTCAAGGTGAAAAATCTGCCGATGTGTCTTTGAGAAAGGCACCAAACCCTAATTTGCTCCAGAGGCACTGTACTAAAACAACATATTTCACTGCACCTTTCCGGTGTGACAATTAATCAGGTACTACTTTAACAGAATCAACACATTATTTTAGGAAATAATCCAAAAATGATTTGATTACATTCATTCATTCAATGAGTCAGAGAGAGCTGGCATTCAGTGAGTCAGAGAGAGCTTACATTCAGTGAGTCAGAGAGAGCTTACATTCAGTGAGTCAGAGAGAGCTTACGTTCAGTGAGTCAGAGAGAGCTTACATTTAGTGAGTCAAAGAGAGCTTACATTTAGTGAGTCAAAGAGAGCTTACATTTAGTGAGTCAAAGAGAGCTTACATTCAGTGAGTCAAAGAGAGCTTACATTTAGTGAGTCAAAGAGAGCTTACATTTAGTGAGTCAAAGAGAGCTTACATTTAGTGAGTCAAAGAGAGCTTACATTTAGTGAGTCAGAGAGAGCTTACATTCAGTGAGTCAAAGAGAGCTTACATTTAGTGAGTCAGAGAGAGCTTACATTCAGTGAGTCAAAGATTGCTTACATTCAGTGAGTCAAAGAGAGCTTACATTCAGTGAGTCAAAGAGATCGTACATTACCTTGGTAATACATTGGCCTTAACACAAACCATTTTCTCAACAGGCACCACAACAATACTATTTCTCGCCATCCAAATTGATTACAAAAATTGCAACAAAGCAAGAAAAAGAGCACGGGAATACTGTACCAAATTAGAAAGTGGACTCAAATAAAACAGCTGAGTTGACAAGCTTGGGGTAAAGAGGGCATGAAAAATGGGCATGCTCCACTTGTTAACGAGACACCAAATCAGTGGAAGTGAACAGCATGACTTGAGGATATAGAGAAAAAGAGACAGGAGAAAAGGAGAAGCTTTACAGTCCCACAACCCCCTGGGACCATCAAAGAACACACACTAGCCCTTATAATAATTTAACATAAACCCCAGAGCGTACATAACAAGGAACGGGTAGCTTAATATTCCTTAGTGTATTTTTTTTAATGGAATGGCCTCGTTCTGAACTCGAGTCTGCTTCTTCTAAAACTTAATTGTCACTGATTTCATAATTCCATTCTCAAGATGGCACTTCGAATGAGGACACAAGTGATTCATAAAATGTGACAGTTTTCTGCATGCAATTAAAGTAAATAAAATACAATCGGTTGAACTTGATATACGGATTGGTCGATAATGTCTGGAGGTAACCATGCAGTTTTACAGTAGAGCTACAGAACACACTTTTGTAAAAAATGTTTCGCTAATCAAATAAACTTGGTCCATATTTGTGTGCTAAACCTCCACTATTCCATGGGCTCTATACCAGAGAAACACCTGGCCACAGATCCCATTCTGTACTGGGATTGTCTGTTTGCTGTAGTGCCATCTGGCCATGTGTAAATTAAGACGTCATACTGAGGAGTTAAACTTGGTTGCCTTCCAAACATTCCAACATTTCTGCAACTACCTCCCCCTAACAAGCAACGTTTCAAGTCTGATCTACCCTCTTGTTGCTATGAGTCAGTGACTCTTATCATGGTGTGAAATGTACCATGTACAATTGTACATGCTTTTCCCTTGTACAATTTTCCTGAATATAAGAACGTCTGTCCAACACTCAACAACTTCCAGCTATAGTAGACACAGTACACAGAACACACTGCAACACTACTCCCATAATGTACCCCCTTTCACAGAGGCTAATGCATAGGGATAGCTCTCATGATCTCTACAGTATACAAACAAATACTATAGGCTTATCCAACCGTTGCTGTTTGTCATTCTACTGTACTAGTCTGGTACTGTGTGACATCAGGGCTAAGTCTGCTACTATGTGACATCAGGGCTAAATCTGCTACTATGTGACATCAGGGCTAAGGGCTAAGTCTGCCACTGTGTGTCATCAGGGCTAAGTCTGCTACTGTGTGACATCAGGTACATCAAGTACTACTAGTTTTCATTTTGGTATTATTGTAACGATCTGGGTGTCTTGGGTGTGAAGTCAGGCGCTGGAAACAGAGAGTTCAAGGTAGTGCTCTTTAATGCTCACACGGCGAACATAGGCCACCCCACGAAACACTGGATGCTAAAAAACAAATGCCCCAAACATGGGGACTAAAACAGTCCAGCAAAAACCCACGAACAGGAACAAACACGTTCGACTCAACATGCACAAATGTTACACAAACAATCCCGCACAAAGAAACAGGTGGGCCGGCTGACTAATAAAGCCCAACTAATCACCACAATGCATAACAGGTGTAACCAATAAACACACAAGGAGGGGGAGGAAAGAATCAGTGGCAGCTAGTAGACCGGCGACGACGACCGCCGAGTGCCACCCGAACGGGAAGGGGAGCCACCTTCGGTAGGAGTCGTGACAATTATTTTACATGTACCATGGTATCAGTTGTCTTCACTTGTCACCTCTAGAGAAATAGTGCATTGATTGTGGCCCCTGGAAAATAAACCGATTAAATAAGCACATTTGATATGTAGCACATTTACCACAGTGTAGCCAAACTCCACATTTCCTGTTATTTTTAGTGTTAGCACAAAATAATATCATACCCCAATAATAGCTAAGAGGATTCAGTCTTATTTATCTTGGTAATGCGGTGAGGGGGGGGGGGGGGGGGCACAACACAACACATCCAACCCATCAAAACACATGGGAGATCTGAGCAGTTGCATAGATATATTTCTTCACATACATCCTGTGAAATAAAATGGCTGATTCATAATATTATTATGTCGTTGTCAAAGGATAACTTTGTACTTAAACGCACAGAGGAACAGAATATCAGACAGTAATTTGTTTACTTACGTCAATTAAAGCTAGAATCCTTCATTTAAACAACAACAGATAGCTTAGGGACTGAGATCACCTGATGCAGTGCAAACCTGATGCATGCATAGTAAACTAAAAACACTTTTACATGCCACTTGAACACTATTGGTTTCCAGTGCACTCTATCTTTAAAACCTTACAGTAGAGAGTGAGCTCACCAGAGCCGTGACGCAGGAAGGAGGACAGCCTATGGCGTTCTAGTCTACCGGGTGGACACTGGAGAGAGCAGATCTTTAAACATTTATGTGACACACACACACATGCTCGCTGTAAATCACCTTAAAACAAGGCTGAAGGATAAACGAGCTGTCAGACCAAGCCATCACACTCAATAAATCATACCACAATTTACTATTTATCCCACTTCAAAACAGAAAGCTATCAAGATTTTCTGCAGAAAAGACACCATACCTCTAGCAAAAACTTGGTGGCCTCTACAGGTTTTACAGTAGATCTCTATATCCCAATATTCTTGAAATATATAAATATTACACTGTAATAGGCACATCAGGAGAACTTACAAAACAAGGTGTAATGCAAAATGTATAGCGCCTTCCTCTCAGGGTGACTTCCTCTCAGGGTGACTTCACAAAACTCCTGGTGTGATCACATCTATAATTTTTCAGGCCCTGGGTAAAAAACGAATTCATTTTATTTGAATGAAGCGAGCGTAGCTGTCTCAGCCATGCTGATTAGTTTCCAAATAAATTATTTATTTTTGGGGGACACTAATCCAGACTCTTACAAGAAATCCAGCAGCGACCTTCTACGAGCCATCAAACAGGCAAAGCGTCAATACAGGACAAAGATCGACTCCTACTGTGCTTGCTCTGACGCTCGTCGGATGTGGCAGGGCTTGCAAACTATCATAGACTACAACATTATTATTCAATTATTATCACCCCATGGCACTCACATCTGTAGCCATGAAATGTTTTGCAAGGCTGGTCATGGCACACATCAACACCATCATCCCAGACACCCTGGACCCACTCCAATTCGTATACTGTCCCAACAGATCAACAGATTCCCCTTTCACTGCCCTCTCCCACCTGGACAAGAGGAACACCTATGTGAGAATTATGTTCATTGACTACAGCTCAGTGTTTCAGGGACTGAACATCTCCCTCTGCAACTGGATCCTGGACTTCCTGACGGATCTCCCCCAGATGGTGAGGGTCGGCAACAACACATTAACCGACCTGACCCTAAACACTGGGGCCCCACAGGGGTGTGTGCTTAGTCCCTTTCTGTACTCCCTGTTCACCCACGACTATGTGGCCGCGCACGACTCCTATACCATCATTAACTTTGCTGACGACACTGCGGGTGTAGGCCTGATCACCGACAACGATGAGACCGCCTGTAGAGAGGATGTCAGTGACCTGGCAGTGTGGTGTCAGGACAACAACCTCTCCCTCAACGTCAGCAAGACAAAGGAGCTGATCGTGGACTATAGGAAACAGAGAGCCGAGCACGGCCCCATCTACATCGACAGGGCTATAGTGGAGCGGGTCTAGAGCTTCAAGTTCCATGGTCCACACACATCAACAAAGTCGTGAAGAGGTCACAACAACGACTCTTCCCTCTCTTCCCCCGCACCATTGAGAGAATCTTGACTGGATGTACCAACTGCTTGGCATCTGACTGCAAGGCGCTACAGAGGCTAGTGCGTACGGCCCAGTACATCACTTGGGCCGAGCTCCCTGCCATCAAGGACCTATACCAGGTGGTGTCAGAGGAAGGCCCAAAAGATTATCAGACTCCAGCCACCCAAGTAATAGACTGTCCTTTCTGCTATTGCATGGAAACTGCTAATGATGCACCAAGTCTAGAACCAACAGGACCCTAAAACAGCTTCTACCCCCAAGCCAGTAGTTAGTAGTTCACCAAATAGCTACATGGACAATCTGCATTGACCATTTTTGCCCTTTTTTGACTCATCACATACGCTACTGCTACTGTTTATTATCTATCCTGTTGCCTAGTCACTTTACTCCTACCTATAGGCACAGAAGTTGTATCTACCTCAATTACCTCGTACCCTTGCACATCTACTCGGTGCTGGTACCCTGTGGGTATAGCCAAGTTATCATTAGTCATTGTGTATTTATTCTTCGTGTTAATATTTTTCTATATTTTTCTCTCTGCATTGTAGCAAAGGGCCCATTAAGAAAGCATTTCTCTGTTAGTCTACACTTGTTGCTTACGAAGCACGTGACAAATAGCATTTGATTTGATTTGAATCTCTCTGCATCTGCCTCCAGGCTCTGAGCAATCGCCACTTCCAATGCACCATGGTTAGCCGTCATTGCAGACATTACATGATTTGATTACCATAGGAAAAGATCTGCATGATGCGAGGTCTGCTGAACCACCGAAAGTCCAACTGTGACAAAACCTGTCAACATACTGTACCTCCGACAAGACTCCACAATCTCATTAATTTACAATCTCCGTGCGCCATGGCGATTTGAGATATTCAAGTTTTCTTGTCTGACAGCTGACAATGTTTCTCCCTTCACTGAAGAAAGGAATTCCCTGTGCAGGAGAAACCGTTTTTGTTTGCAGAAAAGTGAGAGATGAAATGTGTTACTCATGTTTCAGGGCTGAGAAAACATGCTTGGTGATCTGGTAGTTTTTAAACATCATTACCACATTAATCAACATTATTAATATATCACAACATACAGTGCATTCGGAAAGTATTCAGACCCCTTGACTTTTTCCACATTTTATTACATTACAGCCTTATTCTAAAATGTATTAAATAAAAAATCTAAACACAAAACCCCAGAAATGACAAAGCAAAAACAGTTTTTTAGATGCACAGTTGACAGTGCATGTCAGAGCAAAAACCAAGCCATGAGGTCGAAGGAATTGTCAGTAGAGCTCCGAGACAGGATTGTGTCGAAGCACAGATCTGGGGAAGGGTACAAAAAATGGCCTCCATCATTCTTAAATGGAAGAAGTTTGGAACCACCAAGACTCTCCCTAGAGCTGGCCGCCTGGCTAAACTTGGCAATCTGGGGAGAAGCGCATTGGTCAGGGAGGTGACCAAGAACCCAATGGTCATTCTGACAGAGCTCCAGAGTTCCTCTGTGGAAATGGGAGAATCTTCCAGAAGGATAATCATCTCTGCAGCACTCCACCAATCAGGCCTTTATAGTAAAAGGCACATGACAGTCCGCTTGGAGTTTGCCAAAAGGCACCTAAAGAACTCTCAGACCATGAGAAACAAGATTCTCTGGTCTGATGAAACCAGTATTGAACTCTTTGGCCTGAATGCCAAGCGTCACGGATGAAGGAAACCTGGCATCATCGCTATGGTGAAGCATGGTGGTGGCAGCATCATGCTGTGGGGATGTTTTCAGCGGCAGGGACTGGGAGACTAGTCAGGCTTGATGGAAAGATGAATGGAGAAAAGTACAGATAGATCATTGATGAAAACCTGCTCCAGAGTGCTCAGGACCTCAGACTGGGGTGAAGGTTCAACTTCCCAACAGGACAACGACCCTAAGCACACAGCCAAGACAACGCAGGAGTGGCTTCGGGACATTTCTCTGAATGTCCTTGAGTTGCCCAGCCAGAGCCCGGACTTGAACCCAATTGAACTTCTCTGGAGAGACATGAAAATAGCAGTGCAGCGACGCTCCCATTCAATCTGACAGAGCTTGAGAGGATCTGCAGAGAAGAATGGAAGAAACTCCCCAAATACAAGTGTGCCAAGATGTAGCGTCAAGCCCAAAAAGATTGTAATCACTGCCAAAGGTGCTTCAACAAAGTACTGAGTAAAGGGTCTGAATACTTAAGTAAATGTTTTTAAAGTTTTTTAAAAACCCCGTTTTTGCTTTGTCATTACGGGGTATTGTGTGTAGATTGTTGAGGAAAAGCTGTAACGTAACAAAATGTGGAAAAGGTCAAGGGGTCTGAATACTTTCCGAATGCACTGTATAACTTCCATTTTTAGCATTTTTGAGGTGAATTGATGGTGAGAAACAAGCCCTCAGACTCAGAATAGTTGTGCATGCTAACACCACACTAACAAGCAGAGACACACAAAAGGGTCACTCAATTCCTTGCCACAAAATACGACTGCACAGCTTGAACGACTCTTTACTTATTGAACAATCCATTGAACCATGCTGTTGAATATGTAATCTTCAAGGAACAAAATAATAAACCAAACAAAAAACTATACGTTTTGAATGAATTAATATGGCAAGAAAGGTGCCGTCTAATTCATTGGATAGAATTTCCAGTGCCATGGAATGGTGTTTGGCTGTGTAGTCAGACATGTTGGCCTAGTTACACAAGCTTGACGGTTCATCATATCCCAGAGGAAAGAGTGTGAATAAATTATTTACCAGCTAGGCGACTGGAACGGTGCAAGAAGCCGTGCATTCTATGAATCTAAATCCGTACATCCCACTGGGCACAGAAGTCAGTTCAACGTCTAGTTTTTTAAAATATATTTGGTTGAGTTGTCAATGAATGTGAATTCAATGTGAAATTAACAAAACATTTCACAATTTCGTTGGATTTAGATTAAAAGTTTGGTGAAAAAAGAGCTGAAATTCACTTATGTTGATGACTTTTTTCAAATTCAATCAGTTTTTCATGTTGATTCAAGGTCATCACATTAAATGTTTTTGTTGAAATGACGTGGAAACAACATTGATTCAAGTAGTTTTTGCCCATTGGGATTTCCCTTCTCTATCCAACCCCCACAATGTTTACTGACCCTATATCACTTTGAATGTCAATATTTCCTTGGCGCAAGACTGATCTGCAAGTAGGGCACCCAAAAAGTGACTGCTGTATAACGCATGCCTTCCCAGCAGAATACCACCCACTCCTCTTTGGCAATGATTACATTTCTGCACTCCAAAAAAAGGGACACTTCAAAAGCCAATAAGCTCTCATCTTATACACTGGTCACACAGGTTGTCAGTAAAGTCGTTGTTGCTCTGCAAGACTTTTAACAAGTATAACCCTTGTTACTTGTGCATTTTATGTAGTTGGCAAAGAAACTTATACAAGTTTTTGGAAAAAATAAGTTGCTTTGAAATGCTAATGTGAACTGCTTTAATCAACCGACTGTTGGATTTAAATTTCTTAACAGAGTCCACCAAAACACACCCTACCAGAGAGCAAAGAGGTCTACTCACAATTAAAAAAGATATGAAGGAATTTATTAAACACATGATAAAAAGCCATGTTACAGTGGCCACTTCCGACCAGCAAGGGACCATGCTGCTTTTGCAGTTGACTACCCATGATGCCTTAAAGGAAATGTAATTATTTATTTGGATCATAACATGATAATTTAAAGGGGAAATTAATTATGGGTACAACCTTTGGTTCCCTGCATCAATTTGTTTCCCATTATATTATTTAAGCCATCCCCACAGCGCAATGTTCAAACCACTGTCGGGAGGATAAGATTGAGAAACAGTCACATTTACATTTGACCATTTAAAAGTTGAGCTGTGATAAATGATTAGAATAAGCACCTTATTCTAAACCTTTTCTCATAATGTCTTTTTGGTAGGTAATATACTCTTTCTCTCTGCCTCTGCCTCTGCCTTTGTCTCTCTCTCTCTGTCTCTGTCTCTCTCTCTCTCTAATGTTCTCTCTCACTGTTCTTTTCATTTGTGAGTCTCCCTTTCCTGTGACTTTGGCTAAGAACATATTTATGATACATACAACTTTATGTTCCTAGAACCCTGGCAGTTCTAACCATGCTGGATCGGTTAAAGTGAGGAATCTAATGAATGACTGTCTAACAGTCCTTCAGACTGCATTGGGAACAGCACTATATGAATTTATTGTACATGATATCCAACCCTAATGCAGGCATTATTAACTGAGCACAGAGCAACAGATGCTGTTAAGTCCCTGGGACTGCAGAGCAGAATGATTGTGCGCTTACTGTAGTTGAAAAGCATGTTGGTCTCCTGCTGTTGTCCAGGTCTGCATGTCTTTGATGGGGAGGATTATCGGTGAGGCGAGCAAGGCAGTGGAACATCAAGGACAGCAGTACATCAATCTTTCCTGTCTTTTATCCCCTGAAACAACGCCTGGGGGAGGCCACACAATGTGAGATGGGTACTAAACAGGTAGTACTCTGAAGTTGAGGGGTAGCCTATGTTTGGCAGTCCTTCATTAACCTCACCTTGACACCAGCCAAACCTTCATACACGTTGAGTGGTCTGACATTCACACATGACATTCACATATGGCTGCCACCCTTTCTGATTGTGTTCTTTGTTGCCCTAGAATGGTTGTCTCTGTAAAGGTAAATAACTAATGCATGAAAGGTCAACTGAGAAGTTAATCATTCCCATTTGTAGATGGGAGAAAGGTTAATAAACATGAACTGCAGGAGGAAACCCAAGTGAAAGAAGCCAAAAGGAACATCCCCTAGCAATAGTAATAGGCAACTGGCCAATTAGTTAAATGATGTGATCTTCCTAGAGTTCACAGCTTACTTTCATTGATTAATTTACATGAGGCACACACTTTTTAAATTATGCTTTGGAATGTTGGGGGGTGGGGGGGGTACAGCTGAGGGAGGTGATAAAGATCTTACATTTGTCCACTGGGTTGAATGGTCCTGATCCTTTTTGAATCCATCTAGTTTTATTCCAGAGATCCTATTGATTTACCCCACACATCATGTATTTCATCAATTTAATGCATCACAAGCTTTCATGGTGTGCTAGACTATAAGGCTGGTGACAGTTACTGATGTCCTCCTGTTGGATCAATGAATAAGGCCTGAGTCTCTGCCAAGTCTTCCACTGGCACAGCATAGCAGATTCAACATCCACATCATCTGAGAGATAGTTGTTTAAAGATTTAAGAACCACAACATCTTGTAGGCTGTTGCATGAACATACCAACATTTACAGCTGTCTATTCAATTCATAACAGCTACTGGCCAAATTGTACTTCAAGTGTGCACTTTGTTCTTACATAACCAAAACAAATTCCATGCAACAGCGTGGTATCAGTCCAAACCCAACACAGGGATCACTAAGGGCCAGTCTGCCAGGTGTTTGTTTCACTGCCAACAAGCTGCACCTGACAGAACAAGCCTACATACAGGTTGAATGCTGGGCCAATGCCCAACAGGAACTTCGTGTTTAAAAAAAAAATTCAATCAAACTGTCTGAATTTGACAACGAGTGGAGTTGGTCCATGGATCCACCAAAGAGGTCTGGGACAGGGTACACAAGGCCCTCACTGCTGGTAGGGCCTGTGTGCGCTGGGTGTGTAATTGCGCTTGGCAGGAATGCGGGTTCTGTCAGCCGAAGAGATTCTCATGTAATGTGCTGCCAGCTTCAGGAGACAACAGGAAGAGATGATGGCAAAGTAGGTGGTCATCTCACACTGAGGTATCTTTATATTGTACTTTGTCTTGATGGCTGACATAGCCTCTGGAATTGCACATCCTGGCAGAAACCTCAACATTTGAGTGATCTGACATTTCTTCTCCTAGAAGAAGGAAAGGAAACAAAACTGATGAGTGCTAATCAGATTAAATGTAAACAGGAAGTAAACCAAAAAGAGAAAATACAAATACAAGAAATACAAGATATAAACTGAAATGCTGGGACTTGATCTAATTACTGTACAGTATGCAACACATTTTCCTATTCTGGGCATGTCGGCTTTGTAGTGATTACTGCAGGGCTGTAATGCTATAACAGGTAGACACTTCTCGCCTCTATCTGACACCTAAACAGGAAAGCTACAGCACTGGCCACGGTCCCTGTCATCATGTAGCCTGCGGACAGGGTGCCTCACCAATAAGATGCCTGGCGGATAACAAGTGAGGATGTGTGGGGGTGGAGGTGGGGGGTGGAGGGAGATGTGGAGAGGAAGGGGACATATTCTAGTCCTGCAGTAGCAGAGGTCTGGACACCTAGTCATTGTCAAGGCAGAGTTTTTGTATTCGTCACAGAAACCAGAAATGTAACCAATGCAGTAAGATGGCGCCGAAGAGGATGGCTGACGTTTTACATGCCCGTAAATATTGTGTTATTTTGTTCATTTTTTTTGCGTTTGTTCGTAACTTATTTATTTGACTTATTTTGTACATAATGTTACTGCTACCGTCTCTTATGGCCGAAAATAACTTCTGGACATCAAAACTGGGATTACTTTTTCCTTTAACGAGTCTGACGAGAAAGATATACTGCTCTCCCGGGAACAGGCCCAGATCCCCGTCATTTGGGCGAAGAAAAGCCGGAGGAAAAGAGGACACAGAATCCATAGGCAAGCGAGTAAACTCCCACTGCCATCAATACTTGCTAACATGCAATCATTGGAAAATAAAATTTATGACATTCAATTACGATTATCCCACCAACGGGACATTGAGAACTGTAATATCTTATGTTTCACCAAGTCGTGGCTGAACGACGACACGGATAATACAGAGCTGGAGGGATTTTCAATGCACCGGCAGAACAGAGAAGCTACGTCTGGTAAGACGAGGGGTGGGGGTGTGTGTCTTTATGTCAATAACAGCTGATGTGCGATGTCTAATATTAAAGAAGTCTCGAGGTATTGCTGGCCTGAGGTAGAATACCTTATGATAAGCTGTAGACCACACTAGCTACCAAGAGAGTTCTCATCTATATTATTCGTAGCCATTAATTTACCACCTCAGACCGATGCTGGCACTAAGATCGCACCAACTCTATAAGGCCATAAGCAAACAAGAAAATGCTCACCCAGAAGAGGCGCTCCTAGTGGCCTGAGACTTTAAAATCAGTTTTAACAAAAAAAAAATACCAGCATGTCGCATGTGCAACCAGAGGAAGAAAAACTCTAGACCAGGCTATTCCATGCGAGAAATTGTCAAGAAACTGAAGATCTCTGACAATGCTGTGTACTACTCCCTTCACAGAACAGCGCAAACTGGCTCTAACCAGAATAGAAAGAGGAGTGGGAGGCCCCGGTGCACAACTGAGCAGGAGGACAAATACATTTCGTTTGAGAAACAAGTCTGAAGAGTTCCTCTATCCAGTGTCTGTGTTATTTTGCCCATCTTAATCTTTTATTTTTATTGGCCAGTCTGAGATATGGCTTTATCTTTGCAGCTTTGCCTAGAAGGCCAACAGGTAGTGTATGTGAGAATGCTGTTCATTGACTACAGCTTGCGTTCAACACCATAATGCCCACGAAGCTCATCACTAAGCTAAGGACACTTGGACTAAACACCTCCCTCTGCAACTGGATCCTGGACTTCCTGACGGGCCGCCCCCAGGTCGTAAGGGTAGGTAACAACACTTCTGCCACGCTGATCCTCAACACTGGGGCCCCTCAGGGGTGTGTGCTTAGTCCCCTTCTGTACTCCCTGCTCATCCTTGACTGAGTGGCCAAATACGACTCCAACACCATCATTAAGTTGGCTGATGACACAACAGTGGTAGGCCTGATCACAGACAGCCTACAGGGAGGAGGTCAGAGAACTGGACAACAACCTCTCCCTCAATGTGAGCAAGACAAAGGAGTTGATCGTAGACTACAGGAAAAGGTGGGCCGAACAGGCCCCTTTAACATCAACAGGGCTGTAGTGGAGCGGGTCGAGAGTTTCAAGTTCCTTGGTGTCCACATCACCATTGATCTATTATTGTCCAAACACACCAATACAGTCATGAAGAGGGCATGACAAAACCTTTTCCCCCTCAGGACACTAAAAAGCTTTGGCATGGGTCCCCAGATCCTCAAAGTTCTACAGCTGCACCTCCGAGAGCATCTTGACCAGTTACATTACCGCCTGGTATGACAACTGCTCGGCATCTACAGAGGTGCTACAGAGGGTAGTGTATACGGCCAAGCTTCCTGCAATCCATGATCTATATAATATGCGGTGTCAGCCCATAAAATTATCAGAGACTCCAGTCAGCCAAGCAATAGACTGTTTTCTCTGCTATCGCACGGCAAGTGGTACCGGAGCGCCATGTCTAAGACCAAAAGGCTCCTTAACAGCTTCTACCCCCAAGCCATAAGACTGCTGAACAACTAACCAAATTGACCCCACCCCCCATTTGTTTTGTACACTGCTGCTACTAGCTGTTTATTATGTATGCAATGTCACTTCACCCCTACCTACATGTACAAATTACCTCTAGCCTGTACCCCCGCACACTGACTCAGTACCGGCACCCCCTGCATATAGCCTCGTTATTGTTATTTTATTGTGTTACTTTTATTATTTTTTACTTTTGTTTATTTGGTAAATATTTTCTTAACTCTTCTTGAACTGCACTGTTGGTTAAGGGTGTTTAAGTAAGCATGTATTGTGTGAAAAGTATACACATATAGTTAATTTAAATCATTATTTGTCACATACACGTGTTTAGTAGATGTTATTGCAGGTGTAGCGAAATGCTTGTGTTTCTAGCTCTAACAGTGCAGTAAAATCTAACAGTAATTTCTAACAATTTCACAACAACAATTTTTTTTAATAGCCTCACCAAAGGGTGAAAAGTAGTCCATTTCTATTTTCTTCTCTCTCCTGGGCCAACTTATTGGGACCTGTCATTGCAGTGTTCCCAGAAAACTTTTGCTCAGAAGCAGACATCCAAAATGGATTGATTGAAGAACTCTGCTCCTCAATTTAAATTCAGCTGTCATGCATGCGGTGTGACGGATAACAGCAGCACTTAAAGGCCAAGCTCACCTTCTATTCCTCCTCCTCAGTATCTCTCATCGTCTGCTAGGCATTAGTCTGCCAAACAGTATTTTTTCTAGCACCACACTGATTCTACATTGACAACAGCCAGACTGTATCTGTTTTATTGAAGATTATTTGAAATACTAATGCACACATCATTTTAATGTATGTTCCGTCATAAAATTCCTGATGCACATCCAATAGACTAGACTGGTAAATAATGATCTTTATAACACCTCAGTGGTTGTTCTTTTGAGGGTTTCCAGATCGTGAAGAAAATAGTAGATCCAGTAAGTTTGATGAAATCATACTGTGAACGATAAATATGGGTTGTTAGACTGGATACAAGGGGACATGGTGCGGAGTATGACGAAGTAAATGTAATTAGGCATTAACAGCATAGCAAATAACTCAAGCATAGATTGGTTACTTTTTTTCTAATTTGGCAGACAGAGACTACAGGCCATGAGTAACTTGGTCAAAAAGAATGGCACCGATTGGCCTATAGGTGGCACTGTTATAAGCAGTCTCACCTAAACCCTCATATCCGCTAGCCCGTTCGACCTAAAACCATTGTATGTAGGTGTCTTTCCTCATGCTAAAGAAATTTGCCTTAAGGACCCATAAGGTCTGTCAGGCTAGATTTTCCTCCATCTTGGCAATTTGGGAAAACTTTAGAAAAATGTATTCTCATGAACCATAAGTCAAAATAACACCCGTACCTGAGGCCCATTGTAAATTTCTTAACATAGTTTGAGAAAAGCTAAGGGATTGGTTAAGAGATGGCTAAGTTATAGATATATCAGGTATATCAGGTATATATCAGGAAATCTGATTTTACCTGTCCATTTTAATCCTTTGTAAATCCACTCCACAATGTCCTATAAACTTGAACCTTTTAAGGGTCATCACAGACATTACTATGATGAACAATGTTAAGTTTGGCATTGATATCTGAAAAAAAGGAAACTATTAATAATTCCCTTTTTTTTAAACTATGTAACGCTTAAAATAATCATAAAAAATCTTCTCATGGACTAAAAGTCAGATTCACTCAAAATGTGGTCTTTGTACTCATCATAATAGTCCCTAAAGAGTTTGAGAAAATAACGTTGATGCATTCAAAGATGGCCATACTATACCATAGATGAATATTAGCACGTATGCTAATATGCTAAAATGTGCTAAAAAATACTTATAGTATACTTCTTAGTATACTTCTCATGAACCATAGAACCAAATGACACCATTTGGAATGCAGGTCCATGGTATATGTCCGAACTTAATTTGATAAAATCGAAGGGATCGGTCAAAAGATGGCTTAGTTATTGACAAATCAAAAGTCAGATTTTCTGTGTCCATTGAAACCACTGTAAATCCACTCCACAGTGCCCTATAAACGTGAAACTTGACATTGCTATTATGGTCATAGCGCAGAGTCATAGCACATGGTCATAGCGCTGATAGCTCTATCACGCTTAACTTCACTTGAGTCATCTTTGTGGTATTGAGAAATAAACATGGTAATGCTTTCACTGATTGCACATAAAGGAAGATAGTACCTACATGATAGACTGCTTGCTTTGTTATCCAACTGATCTTGTGTCCTTTCTGTCATCCTGTGAACCCCATTCATTGCTGCTCGCAGCTATATTTTTTATCTTCTGTTTTAGTTTGTATAAGCAATATTTACTGATACACTTTGTGGGTTGTATTATTGAAAAGAGAAAGGATTCTCTTCTTCATCTATCCCTCTCAAAATTGCTTTGTTTTATTGCATTTTGGGGAAATATGGTAATATAGAATTCATATTCATAATATAAAGTTCAACTCCCTGTTGTAATAATCTTTGTTCAAAATAGTAATGTCATCAACATTCGGACCTGACTACATACTGTATTATACCCCTAACTTCCAAAATGAGTTGCAGTTTTGTGTTACCAAAAAACAATGTATTCAAGTACATCTATCCCTGTACTAAAAACACATGGGGATTTCTGGAGAGTAAGTGCGATATATATTTTAGGATAGAGCAATGCTTTAAATAAATAGGGTTGTTGAAATGACACAATGTATCGATGATTGAACTAGGACTTGCTTTGAATGAATGGCTCGGGACATATAGCACCTCTGGATATTCAACCAGGATGAATAACTAAGGGAGAGTCAAAAGAACACAGAGTTCAATATACTAAATAGAGGTGATATCATACAGCTTTTTAACCTGTGAATGTTGATACTTTCACTCTGACTTCAGAGAACACAATGTTTATATGCAGTCTTGCCCTTGAATCAGCCCAGATAACAGGGGAAAACATCTGCTCTAACAGAGAGAGAGCGAGAGAATGGAACCTGAGAAACTTGGAGAGACTGTACAGGTGTATGAGAACTGAGAGGGAATTCTCTCTGAAGACACCATGCCACCTTTAAAGTCTGGTGATGGTTTGATAGAAGCAGCCAGGGATTCACTGCTGCTCACTGAGCCCAGACATGTCTACTACCCTTTAAGCTAATCTACATGTACCTACCCTTTAAGCTAATGCTAATCATAGCACACTCACCCGTCTGCAAAAAGGAGACAGCAATGATATTGGACTATAATTGCAGAAAGACAGTAGTGTACTAGAGGCTACTGAGCCATCACCCTGGCCTGTTTTTCAGTGCATTAATGCCTCACCATCTCAGGGAAGGGACAAAATAATCCAATCAACTCGGTTTCACGGATTTCATTTAGCACTAATTGCCTATCCAGTGACAAGAGGTCATGCGGTGTGTTAGCAGCTAGCCAAGGGCACTACGCTACACCTTCGTAATGGCTGGATTCCCAGTGGGCTCGGCAGTGTGACCTCACCTCGGAGTGCACGCTGCCGCCATTCCACTTCGCTGAGTGCAGCCTACAGCATGTCAAAGAGTGTTATCGCACAACACACTACCCGTCTAGCACCGCTTGCCATCTGCCATTGGGTGTTTAGACACGCATGGTTGTTTGTTGTGTACCTCCGAGCGTTGCCAAACCTGTTACGTGTCTCTATTTTAAAGGTATTTACTTTGTTTCTCTGGTTTCCCCCCAAAGAGATATCACCTCTGATCTACTCTACTCTGATCAAGACTGAAGCCGGATGAAAAAAAATGGGGAGTTGGGAGGAATTCTCAACGTACTTCTTGTAACATACTGTGTGACTCACCCCTTTGAGACATCATTTTTTTTATATGCTTCTATTGGGGCCCTCCGGAGCATTTGAAATGATTAAAGTCAGGGGAGGATGAATGAAAGCTCTTGTTTGCAGGAACTAACTGTACAGATTAGCGTTGATACAACCGCTTTGGTTCTTAGTGGCACTTTTATTCGCATAATTACTAAGTGCGTTGTGTTCTTCTTCCTCTTTGTCCGTCAGGCATTTTCATCCTAGAAACACAGGCGTGTTGGACATGGAGGAACGTTACAGGTGCTGCTCGGAGGGCAGTGATTGGGGACATTACCCTGTCTTTTTTGAACATTTTAGTCATTTAGCAGACGGTCTTATCCAGAGCCACTTCCAGTTAGTGCATTCATCTTAAGATAGCTAGGTGGGGCAACCACATATCACAGGCATAGAAAGTACATTTTCCCTCAATATCGTAGCTATCAGTAGAGTCAGTAGTCGGAGGGGTGGGGGGTGGGGGGGGGGGGGTCAAGGTGAGGAGGAAGATTAATTGAAATACTGTTTGATACTTTTTGATGGCACAATACAATAGTCCAGACTGGGGAGGACAAGTGCCTGGATTAGGACCTGCGCTGCTTCCTGTGTGAGGTAGGGTCGTAATCTAAGGATGTTGTAGAGCATGAACTTGCAGGAACGGGTCACTGCTTTGATGTTTGCAGAGAATGACAGGGTGTTGTCCAGGGTCACATACGAAGAGCGGTGAGCCATTGTCAGGAAATGAGCTTATCAAAGTGTCAAGCTCTTTGAGGAACTCCCCAAGGGCACCTGGTGGGCAATAGATGACAATAATGTTAAGCTTGAGTGGAAAAGTGACAGTGACAGCATGGAATTCAAATGAGGAGATGGACAGGTGAGAGAGGGAGAAAATAGAAAATCTCCACTTAGGAGAAATGTGTAGACCAGTGCCACCACCGCGACAACCAGATGCTCTCGGACTATGAGAGAAAACATAGTCAGATGAAGAAAGAGTAGCTGGAGTAGCAGTGTTCTCTGGGGTGATCGGTGTCTCCGTCAGGGCCAAACAGTCAAAGGACTGAAGGGGAGCATAGGCTGAGATGAACTTGGTGTTCTTCGACGCAGATCGGCAGTTCCAAAAACAGCAGGGTACACAAAACCGCCACTGACACGATCACCGCTTACAGCTGCTACTGAGAAACCAGGGGAGACTGAAGAACTAACTTTAATTAATGATGGCCTAGCAGAGGTGGAGAGCACACCTGCCTGTGCTAATTGCTGTTGCCTAAGAGAGGAGAAACCACTCCCCCTCGAATACATCCACTGATTACCAAAACAAGTCACAAATTTACCTGCCCCTTGATGCTGGGTGATGTATCAACAACTATCTGCAAATTATGAACAGTCAGCAGTTTACACACTAAGTAGGCCACAGGGAAGAGGTAGCACTTAAAGTAGATGGCCGTAGTTAGCAAAAAGACAGTACTAAACCGATAAAGACAAAAAAATTATACTTCCCTGTATACAGCCTTGTTACTGTGTTATTTTTTATTCTACATATTTTTAAAAAACACTTCTGTTTATTTGGTAAATATTTTTCTTAACTCTTCTTGAACTGCACTGTTGGCTAAAGCAGATGGCCGTAGCCAGCAAAAAGTACTAGACCAAAACAGATAAAGACATAAAAATGATACTTATCACTCCTGGAGATACCAGGAGTCCTCTAGCTATAGAATGAAGCATGTTAAATGGGTGTCCTGACTCTCTGTGGTCACTAAAGATCCCATGGCACTTATCATAAGAGTAGGTGTGTTAACCCCGGTGTCCTGGCTAAATTTCCAATCTGGCCCTCATACTGTCATGGTCACCTAATCATCCCCAGCTTCCAATTGGCTCCTTCATCCTCCCTCCTCTCCCCTGTAACTATTCCCCAGGGCGTTGCTTTAATTTAAAATGTATTCTCCGTCAGTTTACCTGGTAAAATAAGGGTTAAATGAAACTGAATATGGTGTTTAAAGCACATGCTTATTTCACAGTCTACAGAAAAGAGAACAAGTGAAGGGGGATGCTGTCTGCAATGTACACAGATAAACTAGATTCTTCTAAATACATTTAATTGTGAACGAAATCCTGAATGAATAGCAAGTCTCCCCCAATCAGAGTAACAATACTGTATTGTGCAGCTTCCAAGGAGCTAGCAAGGTGATATTATAGTAGCTCACAGGCAGGAATAATGCATGTGATGAATTATTAAAAGACATGAGCAAGAAATAAACTGGATTATTGCCATAACAGTTACAGTATGTGATCATATACAGTGGGTAACAGAAGTATTCACCCCCCTTGGATTTCTTCACATTTTATTGTTACAAAGATGGATTAAAATGGATTTAATTGTCTTTTTTTTTGTCATTGAGCTACATAAAATACTCTGGAAAAATTATATTTGATTAGATAAGTATTCACCACCCTGGTTCAAGACATTAGAAACACCGTTAGCAGTGATTACAGTGATTATTTTGTAAGTCTCTGAGAGCTTAACACATGGATTGTGCAATATTTGCCCATTCATCTTTTCAAAATTCTTCAATCGCTGTCAAGTTGTTGGTGATCATCGGACAGCAATTGTCAAGTCTTGCCAAAAAAATTTCAAGCAGGTTTAAAACTATAACTTGGACACTCAGGAACATTCACTATCGCCTTGGTAACCAACTCCAGTGTAGATTTGGCCTTGCGTTTCAGGTTATTTCCTGCTGAAAGGTACATTCCTCTCCCAGATTTTCCTCTAGGATTTTGCATGTGCTTAGCTTCATCCCTTTTCTTTTGATCCTGAAAAACTTCAAAGTCTTTGCCGATGTCAAGCATGTGCAGCCACCACCCTGCTTGAAAATAAGGAGGCAGTTACTCAGTCATGTGCTGTGTTGGATTTTCACCAAACAGAAGGCTTTGCATTTAGGCCAAAAAGTGAATTCCTTTGCCGTGTTCTTTTTTTCTTTCAGTATTAGTTTGTTAACAAGAAATTTGTGGAGTGGTTGAAAAATGAGTTTTAATGACTCCAACCTAAGTGTATGTAAACTTCCCACTTCAACTGTACTCATGCAACAGCTATATTTGAGTTGTATTTATTTGTAGAACTTTATTTTCACTTGGACATTATGGAGTATTTTGTGTTGATGAATTATTTTTTTTAAATAACAACTATATATATTTCACTTCCACTTTGTAAAGCAACAAAATGGGGTGAATAATTATGATACCCATTGTATACCGACCAATTTAGTCCTTCGAGTTAAAAACAGTTGGGGGGAAATGCCATATAACGAAATCTGGTGTATTTCAATAATGTCTTACAGTACTTAACACAATACTGCTCGTTATTATCAAAAATGACCTGGACCAACATGGGCTAAGTGTTCTTGTATAAAGCCCACAAAATTATGCCACAAACACGCTGTGGCATCCAAAACAGCAACAACAGTTGCCTGAAGCCTGGCAGGAAAACTAAGAGGAATCACCGAGCGGATGTGGCGGTCTCAGGGAGTCCAGGTGAAGAAACAGCATGACAGATAGGTTGATTACAGTTAACAACAATGGCACGAGGGGGAAAAATGCAGGATGTAGACGGAGAAGAAGGGAAATGGGGGGGGGGGGGGGGGGCTAAGAATTGTGATGGATGGCGAGGTTTCCTTGCTGTAGGTCATTGCTGTAGGTCATTGATGTAGCTTACCGAAAAAGTCGGTAACTAATTTAGGCTTGCCTAAACAAAGGGTGGGAATACTTACAGTTGAAGTCAGAAGTTTACATACACCTTAGCCAAATACATTTAAACCTAGTAATAATTCCCTGTCTTAGGTCAGTTAGTATCATCACTTTATTTTAAGAATGTGAAATGTCAGAATATGTCATCACATTCCCAGTGGGTCAGAAGTCTACATACACTGTAACGATCGTTGTTGGAAGGATAGTCGGACCAAGATGCAGGTTATTCATTTTTATTTATGATAACCGGCACAAAACAAGAAAGCGTAACAAACGAAACGTACAGCTTTGTAGGGCTAAAAAAGCTACAATACAAAATCAAGATCCCACGCACAACAGGTGGAAAAGGCTGCCTAAATATGATCACAACGATAGACAGCTGTCTCCGATTGGGAACCATACCAGGCCAACATAGAAATAGAAAAACTAGAGTACCCACCCTAGTCACACCACAACCTAACCAAATAGAGAATAAAAGGCTCTCTAAGGTCAGGGTGTGACATACACTCAATTAGTATTTGGTAGCATTGCCTTTAAATTGTTTAACTTGGGTCAAATGTTTCGGGTAGCCTTCCACAAGCTTCCCACAATAAGTTGGGTGAATTTTGTCCCATTCCTCCTGACAGAGCTGGTGTAACTGAGTCAGGTTTGTAGGTTTCCTTGCTCGCACACACCTTTTCAGTTCTGCCCACACATTTTCTATAGGATTGAGGTCAGGGCTATGTGATGACCACTCCAGTACCTTGACTTTGTTGTCCTTAAGCCATTTTGCCACAACTTTGGAAGTATGCTTGGGGTTATTGTCCATTTGGAAGGCCCATTTGCATCCAAGCTTTAACTTCCTGACTGATGTCTTGAGATGTTGCTTCAATATATCCACATAATTTTAGTTCCTCGTGATACCATCTATTTTGTGAAATGCACCAGTCCCTCCTACAGCAAAGCACCCCCACAACATGATGCTGCCACCCCTGTGCTTCGCGGTTGGGATGGTGTTCTTCGGCTTGCAAGCCTCCCCCTTTTTCCTCCAAACTTAACGATGGTCATTATGGCCAAACAGTTCTATTTTTGTTTCATCAGACCAGAGGACATTGCTCTAAAAATAACGATTTTTGTCCCCATGTTCAGTTGCAAACCGTAGTCTGACTTTTTATGTCGGTTTTGGAGCAGTGGCTTCTTCTTGCTGAGTGGCCTTTCAGGTTATGTTGATATAGGACTAGTTTTACTGTGGATATAGATACTTTTGTACCTGTTTCCTCCAGCATCTTCACAAGGTCCTTTGCTGTTGTTCTGGGATTGATTTGTACTTTTTGCACCAAAGTACGTTAATCTCTAGGAGACAGAACGCGTCTCCTTCCTTAGCGGTATGGCGGCTGCATGGTCCCATGGTGTTTATTCTTGCGTACTCTTGTTTGTATATATGAACATGGCACCTTCAGGCATTTGGAAATTGCTCCCAAGGATGAAGCAGACTTGTCTGAGGTCTACAATTTTTTTTCTGAGGTCTTGGCTGATTTCTTTAGATTTTCACATGATGTCAAGCAAAGAGACACTGAGTTTGAAGGTAGGCCTTGAAAAACATCCACAGGTACACCTCCAATTGACTCAAGTGATGTCAATTAGCCTATCAGAAGCTTCTAAAGCCATGACATCATTTTCTGGAATTTTCCAAGCTGTTTAAAGGCACAGTCAACTTAGTGTATGTAAACTTCTGAACCACTGGAATTGTGATACAGTGAATTATAAGTTAAATCCTCTAGTCTGTAAACCATTTTTGGAAAATGACTTGTCATGCACAAAGTAGATGTCCTAACTGACAGTTATGAATTCACTGAGGAGTCAACAACAATGGCACAAGGGGGAAAAAATGCAGGATGTAGACGGAGAAGAAGGGAAATGGGACAAATGGGAGTTGATTAGACGAAACGGGGGGGGGGGGGGGGTCTAAGAATTGTGATGGATGGCGAGGTTTCCTTGCTGTAGGTCATTGCTGTAGGTCATTGATGTAGCTTACCGAAAAGTCATCTTGATTGTCAAAAAGCTCTAAGATAAAGGATTCACACCGAGGGTATACATTACTACTAGGACTACGACTCTTAAGGGAGTATACATGAGTCAACAGTTGAGTCTTTTTCATGAAATCACAACCTGATGAGCTTGTATCGGTGAATTCAACTTCAATTGTGCTGCGTTTGTGTGTCCGTTTACAGCGTGCAGCGGAGGGGAAGACACATGACTTAGCTACTAAAAGGTTGCAGTTTGGCTTCGGTTTTAAAAGCTTGACAATTAATAACCAAAAAACAAAAACTGCAACAAAACAGCATGCAAAGGAGAAACATGTAGGCCTATTACAACAAGATTTTGATCAACTACAAGATATTTTGAGTGCACCA